>NC_088865.1:17967555-18567555 GCF_032884065.1 Artemia franciscana | reverse complement strand
CCGTTCCAATTATGTCAATCACGTATTTAAGACTTCTGCTTGTTTTCCCCACCAAGTTTCATCCCGATCCCTCCACTCTAAGCGTTTTCTATGATTTTAGCCCCCCCCCCCAAAACTCCTCCCAATGTCACCAGATACGGTCAGGATTTAAAATAAGAGCTTTGCGACACGACATCCTTCTAAATATCAGATTTCATTGAGTTGCGATCACCCGTTCGTAAGTTAAAAATACCTCATTTTTTCCAATTTTTCAGAATTAACCCTTCCCCCCAACTACCCCAAAGACAGCGGATCCGTTCCGGTCATGTCAATCATGTATCTAGGGCTTGTGCTTATTTTTCCCACCGAGTTTCATCCCGATCCCTCCACTCTAATTGTTTTCCAAGATTTTAGGTTTCCCCCTCCCCCCCCCAATGTCACCAGATCCGGTCGGGACTTAAAATAAGAGCTCTGAGACACGATATCCTTCCAAACATGAAATTTCATTAAGATCTGATCAACCGTTCATAAGTTAAAAATACTTCATTCTTTCTATTTGTTCCGAATTAACCGCCCCCCACTCCCCCCAGGTGGTCAAATCGGGAAACGACTATTTGTAATTTAATCTGGTGCGGTTCCTGGTACGCCTGCCAAATTTCATCGTCCTAGCTTACCTGGAAGTGCCTTAAGTAGCAAAACCAGGACCGACAGACAGACAGACCGACAGAATTTGCGATTACTATAAGTCACTTGGTTAATACCAAGTGCCATAAAAATTATCAAATCTTGGGCAAATTAGAGCAAAATGCTTTTTGTTCCAAAATGCTAAGAAATCCAGGTTAACAAAACTTCCAAGTTTCAGTATAATCCCTTTTCAGAAATTAAATGAAAAAGCAAGTTTTTTTTTAACTGAAAGTAAGGAGCGACATTAAAACTTAAAATTAACAGAAATCACTCCTTATATGAAAGGGGCTTTTCCTCCTCAATGCCTCGCTCTTTATGCTAAAGTTTGACTCTTTTTCTTACCTCTACTTTTTAAAACAGTAAAAAACTTTAGCGTAAAGAGCGGGGCGTTGAGGAAGAAAAGCCTTTGTATGACTTCTAGGGGGTGTTTCCCCCTATTTTCTAAAATGAGACAAATTTCCTCAGGCTCGTAACTTTGGATGGGCTAGACTAATCTTGATGAAACTTATGTATTTAAAATCAGCATTAAAATGTGATTCTTTTGATGTAATTATTGGTATCAAAATTCCATTTTTTAGAGTTTCGGTTACTATTGAGCCGGGTCGCTCCTTACTACAGGTCATTACTACGAACTGTTTGATAACTCAAAACCACCCTCGAAGAAGAAAAAGAAAGGGATTGGATGATATTTTCGTGTTTGCTATTTGTGATCT
This sequence comes from Artemia franciscana, assembly GCF_032884065.1. Classification (NCBI taxonomy): domain Eukaryota; kingdom Metazoa; phylum Arthropoda; class Branchiopoda; order Anostraca; family Artemiidae; genus Artemia; species Artemia franciscana. The sequence goes on along the minus strand of NC_088865.1, from coordinate 18,566,179 downwards.
GGGGTACCAGCTTCTTATCTAATCTAGCCCATTGAGTTCAAAATTGTAGTCAAAATTTGAGTTTTTGGATTATTGGGACCTTATTTTTATATTGAAGGAGCTGAGGGATGGATGAGTTTTAACGTGGGAGTTAAACCAAGAATCTTTTTTGACATAAAATCAAATTGCCTTTTGAATTATTATTTGATTTTCAAGACCGGTAAACTTACATCAATACGACTCTTTTTTTGAGAAGGGGGCAAGACGAAACGTCACCCCCTATGAAACAATTTCATTCATACATGCCTGAGCTGTAGCGATCATAGTAGTAGCACACGACGAAGGTTAACATTGACAGGATAGCCTACACCAGGGAAGATAAGCCTATGACCCGACGGCTTCATTTGTTTCAGAGAGTGCCCTATTGTAGACCTTCCCTTTATGAAAAAGAAAAAGAAATGGTTATCTTTCCTTTGTTCACTTAAAACAGAGAGTAGGCCTAATTGATGTTTTCCTCCTAAAGCAGCAATTTGCCTATTTCTAATTGTCGCTGAGTGTTGTCAGATAAAACGCTGTTACAACGAAGTCATTTTTCAAACGGTTTTGTGAAGCTTATTGGTAGCTTATTACCCCCCCCCCCCCCCCCATACCAAGATGCATTTGTGAAGATATGGAATCTGGGGACAAGATAGGTTTCAAGACACACATTGCACATACCAAGATTTCTTCATAGATCTGAAAAAAATCGTGATTTCCCTTTTTGCAAGTCGTCTGAATTAGAGGGTGTATTTCGAGACAGGCTGGTAAATACTTCCCAAGAAATGCGGTCGAATTCCAGTTTGACATGTTTTGTGTTCGGATAATTTCCTACTACTATAAATTACGTTAATTTGCCGACATCAACGAAAGGAAATTGTGTTACCAAAAAAACTTGTTATTGACTATCTCCTTTTGAGTATTCAGACTTTTTCTCCTCTGAATTAGTCTATCATGGCATTGCTGTCGATTATGTTCAATTATAGAATTCGTAAAAAAGATCAAGTCGTGAGAAATGAGAGTGGTATCCTTCTTCTCTTTTCTTTGAAAGCATTTTAAAATGAGGAATTAAGTAAACTTTAATTTCAAGTCTACTATTTAATTTGCCCAATATTATTCCATAGTAGCTTGATGTTAAACAAAAAAAGAGAGATCTACAATCTTATTAAGTATTCATAATACTGTCGGTCTTTTGCTTGTGCATATTTTCCCGGTGAATTCAAATTATGACTCTGTTAAGGCCCGTTCATATCAATGAGATGTTAATAATGCCGAAATTTTGCTAAGACCGAGAATTTAGCTAACGCCGGACCCTTTACAGGCAACGCTATAGGTTTGCCTATAGTATAGTCTATATGGCTTCAATGTTATATTAAATAAAAAGAAACAATTTTTTTAACTGAAAGTAAGGAGCGATATTAAGACTTAAAACGAACAGAAATTACTCTGTATATGAAAGGGGCTGTTCCCTCCTCAACGCCCCGCTCTTTACGCTAAAATTTGACTCTTTCTCTCAACTCAACTTTTTGAAACAGTAAAAAACTTTAGCGTAAAGAGCGGGGCGTCAAGGGGGAAGAGCCCCTTTCATATAAGGAGTAATTTCTGTTCGTTTTAAGTTTTAATATCGCTCCTTACTTTCAGTTAAATAAACTTGTTTTTTGACTAAATTTGCTTTTAATTAAAACAAAATTTGTATATTAATTTATTTTTATGGCTAAATGGTTTTTTTCATAGTTTTGATAGGACAATTTTAAGAAAAAAGAGCGGGGGAATAGGTCTAGTTACCCTCCAATTTTTAGGCTATTCAAAAAGGCAACTAGACCTTTTAATTTTTTATGAACGTTTTTATTAGTAAAAATATACGTAACTTACGAATCAACTTATGTAACGAACTTCTATATTCGTATGTTTTTATTACGTATATGAGGGGGTTCACCCACTCATTAATACCTCGCTCTTCACACTAAAGCTTAAATTTTGTCCGAATTCCTTAAGAATTACCCTTGAATCATAAAGGCTGTAGAATAGCCTAAACAGTTGAAATTAATAAAATTACTTTACCGTCAAGAATGAGGCATTAGGAGGAGGTGAATCCCTCATATGCTTAATAATTCTGTTCGTTTTGAGTTTTAATGCTGCTCCTTACTTTCAGATGAAAAAAAAACTTTTTCATATTTATTTTTTCATTGTTCTTAAAAAGTTGCTAAAAAATCCTGCGCCCCCTTCATAGAAATTTTCTTCCCCATGAAAAATTCCTCCATGGAAAGCAAAAAAAAGAAACAAATAATCGCGTATCCGTGATCTGTCTTGTGGCAAAAATGCAAAATTCCACATTTTTGTAGATAGGAGCTTGAAACTTTTGTTGTAGGATTCTCTGAGACGCTGAATCTGACGGTGTGATTTTCGTTAAGATTCTATGACTTCTAAGGGATGCTGCCCCCTATTTTCTAAAATTAGACAATTTTTTTCAGGCTCGTAACTTCTGATGGGTAAGTCTAAACTTAATGAAACATATATATTTTAAATCTACATTACAATGCGATTCTTTTGATGTAACTATTGTTATAAAAATTCCGTTTTTTAGAGTTTCGGTTACTGTTAAGCCGGGTCGCCCTTACTACAGTTCGTTACCATGAACTGTTTGATTATTTATTATTTTCCAAGCTGCACTTTATATGAAAAGGGTGGTCGTCTAAACTTCAGAGGGGCTCATTTGATTGGAGATGGAAAGTTTTAATTCCCCTTTTAAGACTCAAAAATGATTGGAGGGCAACTAGCCCCCCTCCCCCACGCCCTCTTTTCCCAAAATGCATCTGATCGAAGCTTTATTTTCAAACTTTCTAGCCATTTTGTTCAAAATAGTTCAAAGATCAGATAACAAAAACTACGGGGTCCATCCCCAGATCCTGGGGACTCTCGTTGAAAGTTATGCTCCGGGTTAATATGACGTTATTTCGGAAGGCATGGTCATACAAACTTTGAAAGGAACATTTGATTGGAAATTAAAAGTTCTAGTGCCCTTTTAAGACTAAAAAGTGATCGAAGGGCAATTTGCCCAATCCCCTCACGGCCTCTTTTCTCCAAATCCGATCAAAATTTTGAGATACCCATTTTTTTCACAATAGGTCAAAGATCAGATAACCAAAACTCCCGAGTCGACACTCCTTCTTTTCTCCAAAATCCATCCTTTCGAATTTTGAGAAATTTTCTTCAAAGTAGACCGAAGGTCATATAACGAAAACTCCGGGGTTTACACAACCCCGTAGAGCCCGAAGTCAAGTGTCGTAAGTTATTTCCTGGGTGTTTATAAGGTTTTTATGGACGGGGCGGTTATATAAACTTCGGTGAGGACTCATTTGATTAGAAATTGCCAGTTTTAGTTCCCATTTAAGAGTTAAAACTGATTGTATAGCAACCAAAAACCTCCCAGGCCCCTTCCCCCCCTAATGAGTTCGATCAAAATTTTAGAAAGCGATTTTGCTCAATCTAGTCCATGTATCATATAACAATGTCTTCGGGGTTGATATATCCCCTTAGTTATGGCAAATAAGGGTTTATGGAGGTGAATGGTTATATAAATTTTGGAGAAGACTCATTGGATTAGATATTGAATGCTCTAGTTCTCCATTTTGAAAGCCAAAAGTGATCAGAAAGCAACACGCCCCCACGCCCTCTTTTCCCCAAACGTATCTGATCGAAAATTTGTGATAGCCATTGTGTTCAAATTGTGTTCAAATAACAAGGCCTTCGGGGCTGATACAACCCCTGTGCCTGGGGCATGCCCTGGGTGTATATAAGGCTTATATAGAAAATATGGCCGCATAAGCTTTGGAGCAGACTCATTTGATGGGGATTTGGAAGTTCTACTTCCCTGTTAAAGAGCCAAAAGTCATCGGAGGGCAAATAGCTCCCCCACACCCTCTTTTCCCCAAATGCATCCGACCTAACTTTTGATACAGCCATTTCGTTCAAAATAATCCAGATAACATATAACAATGTTTCAGGGTCGACACAATCCCCAGAGCTCAGGGCAAGGGTTGTAAGTTATGCCTCAGGGGCATGTCAGGTTTTATGGAAGTCGTGATCCTATAAACTTTGGAGGAAGCTTATTTGATTGAAATGAAAGTTTTAGTCCCTTTTTAAGTGTTGGCAAGTGATCAAAGGATAACTAGCCCCCCCCCCCTCACGCCTTGTTTTCCCCAAATGTATCGGACTGAAATTTTTAGATAGCTGTTATGTTTAAAATAATCCGAATGTCAAATAATTATGCCTCTGAGTTTGAACGCCCCCCCTCCAACCCTGAATGAAGTTTTATGGAAGTCATTGTCGCATAAACCTTGGATGAAGCTCATTCGTTTGGAAATCAAAATTCCTTTTGCCCTTTTTTAGAGTTGAAAGTAATCAGAGGAAAACCACCCCCAGACGTGCTTTTCTCCCAAATGCTTTCGATCAAAATTTTTAAATAGCTGTTTTATTCAAAATAGACCAAAGTTCTAATAACTATAAGGGTTGAAATAACCCCCATAGGTTCTGGGGCAAGGTTTGTAACTTGTGTAAGTTGCCTGTTGCTAACATGTTATGTTTTTGTGGAAGGGGTGATCGTATTATCTTTGAAGGGGGCTCATTTGAATGGAAAATGAAACTTTTAGTTCTTTCTTTAAGAGTCAAAAGCGATCAGAGGGTAACCTACCCCCCTTTCTCCCTCCACCGCCTTTTCCCGAAAGGCATCTGGTCAAAATTTGAGATAGCCATTTTGTTCAAAATAGGCCAAATGCTAAATAACTATTCTTCCAGGAATGAACCACCCTCCCATCTTCGTGGAAAGGCTGTGAATTAGACAAGTTTTTTTATTGTTACTTTTATGCTTTGTTCACTTTGATACTGGGATTTACTGATTTACGGGGCAACTTTGATTTACGGGGGATGGGCTGTAACTTATGCAAGTTGCTTGTTGATACTTTAGATCATTTGATGCTTTCTTTGCTTTAATTCTTTGTTACTTTGATATTGTTGTTTTGATACTAGTTTTGATACTTTCATGGAACTTTGATGTTAAAAAAAAATTGATTTTGAAAAGCTTGAAAACTTTGGCAACCAAAACCAACAAAAAATAATTGATAAAAAACTTACCGAAAAAAAAGTTTTCGAAGAAAAATAAAGGTCATATTTAAATAAAAAGATGGCCATTTCAGAACAGAAATCTTTTATTATTAAAGAAGAAATAGAACCCAATACGAACAGATAATAACAATCATAGAAAACGAACATACAACGGGTATTATTATAAATGAATAAATAAATCTTAAAACGAGTAAGACTTAAAGTTAATAAGCCAATCAAGCTTAAAACGGACAAAAAACTTCAAACAAGAGTTTGGCTACTGCCGCCTTCCCTAATTGTAGGCTAATTCAACAAAAAAAAACAAGTTTTTTTAAATGAAAGTAAGGAGCGACATTAAAACTTAAAACGAACAAAAATTACTCCGTATATGAAAGGGGCTTTATCCTCCTCAACGTCCCGCTCTTAAGGCTAAAGTTTGACTCTTTCTCTTAACTCTACATTTTAAAACAGTAAAAAACTTTAGCGTAAAGAGCGGGACGTTGAGGAGGAAAAGCCCCTTTCATATACGGAGTAATTTTTGTTCGTTTTAAGTTTCAACGTCGCTCCTTACTTTCATTTAAAAAAACTTGTTTTTTTTGTTTAATTTCTGGACGTTTTTCAATTAATGCATTTTTTTGTCTTGGCTCTCCCCGCATAAATAATGAAAACGAAATTTGCATATTAATTTTTTTTGGGGCTAAATGGCTTTTTCATAGTTTTAATCGGAAGATTTTGAAAAAAAAGAGCGAGAGAGGAGGCCTAATTGCCCTCCAATTTTTTGATTACTTAAAAAGGAAACTAACTTTTAATTTTTTACGAACGTTTTCATTAGTAAAAAAATATACGTAACTTACGAATTAACTTGCGTAGCGAACTTCTATATTCGTATGCTTTTATTGCGTATATGAGGGGGCTCACCCCTCGTCGATACCTCGCTCTTTACACTAAAGCATAAATTTTGTCCCAATTCCTTAAGAATGACCCCCTGAATCACAAAGGCCGTAGAATAAATAGTTGAAATTACTAAAAATACTTTAGCGTAAAGAGCGAGGTATTACGGGGAGGTAAACCCCTCATATGCGTAATAATTTCTTTTCGTTTTAAGTTTTAATGCTGCTCTTCACTTTCAGTAGAAAAAACTGTTCATATTTATTTTTTCATTGTTTTTATTAAATAATGCTAGAAAATCCTGCGCCCCCTCCATTGAAAGTCTCTTCCCCAATAAAACGTTCCTCCATTGAAAGATCCTCCCACGTAACCCCCCCTTCAACTCTCCCCCCAAACCCAAAAAATCCCCCTGAAAACGTCTGTACACTTCCCAGTAACCATTACTATATGTAAACACAGGTCAAAGTTTGTAACTTGCAGCCCCTCCCACGGCGACTGCGGGGGAGTAAGTCGTCCCCAAAGACATAGTTATTAGGTTATTCGGCTAAGGTGAATAAAATGGCTATCTCAGAATTTTGATTCGGTGACTTTGGGGAAAAACTGAGCGTGGGAGGGGGCCTAGGCGACATTCTAGGACCACTGAATCGATGCGATCACCCCTGGGGAAAAGAAAAAAAAAAAAAAAAAAAAAAACAAGTAAACACGCATCCGTGATTTGTCTTCTGGCAAAAAATGCTAAATTCCACATTTTTGTAGATAGGGGCTTGAAACTTCTACAGTAAGGTTCTCTGATACGCTGAATCTGATGGTGTGATTTTCGTTAAGATCGTATGACTTTTATGGGGTATTTCCCCCTATTTTCTAAAATGAGGCAAATCTTCTCAGGCTCGTAACTTTTGACGAGTAAGACTAATCTTGATGAAACTTATATATTTAAAATCAGCATTAAAATGTAATTCTTTTGATGTAACTACTGGCATAAAAATTCCATTTTTTAGAGTTTTGGTTACTATTGAGCCGGGTCGCTCCTTACTACAGTTCGTTACCACGAACGGTTTGACAGGCTAAAGCGACTTTGATCCTGTTTCAACCTCCGGTATATGATCCCATCAATAGCCAACAAATATTCATTAAATAAATTTGTTGAGTTATCAAAAGGATATTTCAAGAGACGATTAAAAAGTTATGTAATGGAATCTGCTTGCAAGAACGGTTGGTAAAATTTTTTTATTTTATATTTTATTTTTTGCCTCACTCCACTTACTCCATCTGAAATACTCTCATTAAAGATACTGTTTTTTTCTTTTTTAATTTTATTGATGAAATAGTGATTCATTTTTTGTTTGTTCTTTATCAATGAGGATTGTTAAATTTTGTTTATTTGTCTTGCCCAGTAGTCGAGCTTGTCTCTCCATTTGGGCAAGTTGAAGATTTTGATGAATATGAATTTTTTAATAAATGAATCTGAATCTGAAAAAAAAGCCTGCTGCGTCATTGGTGCTTTACTGGAAAGCGGGAACTACATGTGTCTTGAATAGTCTTGAAAACAACTAATAAAATTGAACTGAATATTTGATATTTAATGATATTAATTGCTGAAAAATCATTAGCTGAAGATTTTATTTCACTGTAGTTTTCATTTTATTTTAGATGTTGTAATAATCACAAAAGAAAAATATTTTGTAAAATTATTCGTTCTCAGTAAAGTTCTAGGTTAGCTTGATATTCATTTACTTCTATATCTTCAGCTTGGTACAGCAGAGCAGGAATAAAGGAAAAACCCAATCATAGGCAGCGCAATAGTGCAGCCTAAGTAAAGAAATATTTTGACACAATGTATTATTTATTTATTGTTGTTATAGACGAGGGCACTTGTCGAAGGAGTTGTCGTAGAAACTTCAAAAAGGGCTCATTCGGATAGAAATTGAAAGGGCTAGTGCCTTTTTTAATAGTCGAAAGTAATGAGAAGGTAATCAACCCGCCTCCCACACCCACCATCTCGCCAAACACATCCAATCCAAATTTTGAGATAGCCATTTTGTTAGACCTAGTTAAAAGGTCTGGAAGTTATTTCTTTGAGAATAACAACCCCCTCACAGCACTCAAGGTAAAGGTTGCAAGTTATGCCCTGGGGGTATATTTCCTAGGGTGGGGGGGTAATTTTTCTAGAAAGCGTTGTCGTAGAAGCTTCAAAAAGGGCTGATTCAGTCGGAAATTGAGAGGGCTAGTGTCCTTTTTTAAGTGAAGTGACCAAAAAAATTGGAGGGCACCTAGGCCCCCTCCCACGCTCATTTTTTCCCAAAGTCACCGGATCAAAATTCTGAGGATGCCATTTATTCAGCATAGTCGAAAGACCTAATAACTAGGTCTTTTGGGACAACTTACTCCACCACAGTCCCCGTGGGAGGGGCTGAAAGTTACAAACTTTAACCAGTGTTTACATGTTGTAATGGTTATTCGGAAATGTACAGATGCTTTTAGGGGGGATTTTTTTTATTGGAGGAGGAGGGTTTGAGGGGAGGGGATTATTCTGGGGCAACTTTCCATGGAGGAATTTGTCATAGGGGAAGAAAATTTCCATGAAGGGAGCGCGGGATCGATATTTTAAGGGAGTCATTCTGTTCAGCACTGTTGAAAGATCCAGTAATTTTGTCTTTGGGAATGTCAACCTCCCCACATTCCGCTGGACAAGGGCTGTAAGTTACGCAATTCGTTCATTGCTCACACATAGTATTTGTTATTGAGAAAGGCATGCATGTGTGAACTTTACTTTCCAAGAAGACCAAGAATATTCAGGTGAGCCTTTCAGAGAACTTTAAGGGGAATGTTGAACTAAATCAAAACACGTTATGTGTATACGGATCAAAAGGGTACAACACAGGAGTAACTGAGTATATTAATTTGGAAAATTCAGGAAATGATAAGGGAGATGATCAAAAAAGCAATATTTGCATGCTACCAATACTACTACAACTACCACCACTCCTACTACTACACTACTTCATTTACAGTACCAAGGGGAAATTTGGACTAAATCGAAAGACGCTATGTGCATGTGCATTGTCAAAATAGCGTATCTGAAGAATTGATCTGGGTATTTAACTGAAATTTTCAGAGAATACTTAAAGTGGAATATCATCTCATCAAATTGCAATATGTTACTAGCTATTGCTAATATGTTACTAGTAGTACTAGCAATACTGCTAGTACTACTGTTTATTTCTGCTACTACTACTTCTATTGAAGCTACTTGTAGGGCTAAGAGCATTAAGGTGAAAATTTCAAGAAGTACATGAACACATAGATTATCAAAAGGACATATCAGCAATGTCATAGCAATGGCTAATTGTATTAAGTTGAAACTTCCAGGACTTGATGAGAGGGATGTTCAACTGACCAAAAGGCAATAGGTTAATACTACTGCTGCTAGTAGTACTAACGCTGTTCAATACTATTACTAGTAATATCAATGCTACTACTGTGACTACCATTACAACTATTTCTAAAGGAATGAAGATGAAATTTTCAAGAAATTTGAGGTGGGAAATGAACTGAATCAGAACGCGCCCTCTGTATGCAGGTTGTCAAAAGGGTGTAATAACAATATTTTGGAGCAGTTTGTTTTGTGAAATTGAAACTAACAAGGTTTGTTGTGAGAGATGTTGAACTAACCAAAAAAATATTTGCATCCTAATGCTACTGCTTCTACTCGTTCTACTGCTACTGTTATTATTTTCACTAATTCTATTACTACTTCTATCACTAAAGCTTAGGCTACTACAATTATTCTACTATTACTATTCTATTACTATACTATTATTATTCTACTATTACTACTGCTATTAAAACTGATGATATTAAGGTGAAAAATTTGGGATATATAGAAAATGTATGGAACTAAATCGAAACAAACTGTGCCCACACAGGTTGTCGAGCGGACGCATCAGAAATGCTTCAAGAATGGTTGATGGTATGTATTAAGCTGAAATTTCCAGGGTGTGTTGATAGGGATGTTGAAGAAACCAAAAGTGATATGTGTATACTGCTACTAATGCTGGTAACTGCTGCAACTATTGCTTCTGCGCAAGCTAAAGGACTTGACCTAAGGTGAAGTTTATAAAGAATATTTAGGCGGATGTTGAACTAAATCAAAACAAAATATGAGCATGAGAACCTTCAAAAAGGTGACAAAGCAATATCTTCAGAGCAACATATTATATTAATTTAGACCCTTAAGGGTAAGTCGGGGGGGGGGGATTTTTAACTAGCCAGAAGGCAATTTGTGCATACTTTTAATGCTACCACTACAGTTAATGTAACAATTGAAGCTCAATTTATTAAGATGAATCTTTTAGGGAACGTTTAGGAGTTTCAGTTAAACGAAAAAACTATATGCATGCAGGCATTAAAAGGGCATATAGGCAATATAGAGCACAGTTTCAGTTAAAGGAAGAAACTGTATGCATGTAGGTTTTCAAAAGGGCATATAGGCAATATAGAGCACGGTTTCAATTAAAGGAAAAAACTGAAAGCATGTAGGTTTTCAAAAGGGCATATTAGCAATATCATTGGCAGAACCAGTCTATAATAGCTAGAAATATCATTGAAATTTTTAAAGGAGCCAATTCAATCCAAAATTCAAAGTTCTGGTGCCCTTTTTAAGAGTACATCCAGATCACATCCAGTCAAAATTTTCCAAAATTTTACAAACACATCCAATCAAAATTTTGAGATACCCATTTTGTTCTGCATAGTAGAACGGTCCAGGAACTATCTCTTTATGAATATTATGCAAGTCAAGCGCCTACAATTATGCAATTGGCCCATTATGCTTTAAAACTAAATGTTGCTTTAAAATAAATCAAAAGGTGTTGTGTTTATGGTTGCCAATAAGACACCTCAGCAATATATTGAGAACAACTGGGAAAGTTGAAACTTTTGGGGATACTACTATTACTACTTCTGCTCTTACATTTTTAAATAAATAAAAAGAGCGCATGTGTATCCAGGTTGTCAAAGAGCATAGATAGAATCTTTTGGAGATAATATTAAGTTTTTATGGCACTTGGTATTAACCAAGTGACATATTGCAATCGCAAATTCTGTCGGTCTGTCGGTCCCGGTTTTGCTACTTTAGGTGCTTCCAGGTAAGCTAGGACGATGAAATTTGGCAAGCGTATCAGGGACCGGACCAGATTAAATTAGAAATAGTCGTTAATTCGAAAAAAAAAACAGAAAAAAATGAAGTATTTTTAACTTACGAACGGTTGATCAGATCTTAATGAAATTTGATGTTTGGAAGGATATCGTGTCTCAGAGCTGCTATTTTAAATTCCGACCGGATCTGGTGACATTGGGGGGGGGTAGTTGGGAGGGGAAAACCTAAAATCTTAGAAACACTTAGAGTGGAGGGATCGGGATGAAAGTTGGTGGGAAAAATAAGCACAAGTCCTAGATACATGATTGACATAACCGGAACGGATCTGCTCTCCTTGGGGTAGCTGGGAGGGGGGGGGGTTAATTCGAAAAAATTAGAAAAATGAGGTATTTTTAACTTACGAACGGGTGATAGGATCTCAATGAAATTTGATATTTAGATGGATATCGTGTCTCAAAGCTCTTATTTTAAATCCCGACTGGATCTGGTGACATTGGGGGGAGTTTGGGGGAGGGACCTAAAATCATGGAAAACGCTTAGATTGGAGGGATCGGGATGAAACTTTGTGGGAAAAATTAGCAGAAGTCTTAGATATGTGATTTACATAATTGGAACGGATCCGCTCCATGGGGGAGGGGGGTTAATTCTGAAAAATTAAAAAAATGACGTATTTTTAGCTTACGAAGGAGTGATCGTATCTTCATGAAACTTCATATGTAGAAGGACCTCGTAACTCCGATCTCTTATTTTAAATCTCAATCGGATCCAGCGTCATTTGGGGGGGGGGGCAGTTGGGGGGGAAGACCGGAAATCGTAAAAAACACTTAAGGCGGAGAGATCAGGATGAAACTGGATGGGAAGAATAAAAACCGGTCTACGATACATAACTGACATAACCGTACCGGATCTGCTCTCTTTGGTGGAGTTGGGGGGGGGGGGTAGCTTGGAAAAATGAAGTATTTGTAACTTACGAAAGGGTGACCAGATCTTAATGAAATTTGATATTTAGAAGGATCTTGGGCCTTAAAGCTCTAATTTGAAATTTCGACCAGATTCTTTGACATTGGGGGGAGTTGGAGGGGGAAACCGGATTTCTTGGAAAACGTGAAAATTGGGGTATTTTTATCTTACGAATAGGTGATCGGACCTTAATGAAATTTCATATTTAGAAGGAATTAATGTCTTACAGTTCTTATTTCAAATCCCGACCAGATCTTTTGACATTGGGGGAGTTGGAGGGGGAAATCTTGGAAAACACTTGGAGTTAATTCTGAAAAATTAAAAAAATGACGTATTTTTAGCTTACGAAGGAGTGATCGTATCTTCATGAAACTTCATATGTAGAAGGACCTCGTAACTCCGATCTCTTATTTTAAATCTCAATCGGATCCAGCGTCATTTGGGGGGGGGGGGCAGTTGGGGGGGAAGACCGGAAATCGTAAAAAACACTTAAGGCGGAGAGATCAGGATGAAACTGGATGGGAAGAATAAAAACCGGTCTACGATACATAACTGACATAACCGTACCGGATTTGATCTCTTTGGTGGAGTTGGGGGGGGGGTAGCTTGGAAAAATGAAGTATTTGTAACTTACGAAAGGGTGACCAGATCTTAATGAAATTTGATATTTAGAAGGATCTTGGGCCTTAAAGCTCTAATTTGAAATTTCGACCAGATTCTTTGACATTGGGGGGAGTTGGAGGGGGAAACCGGATTTCTTGGAAAACGTGAAAATTGGGGTATTTTTATCTTACGAATAGGTGATCGGACCTTAATGAAATTTCATATTTAGAAGGAATTAATGTCTTACAGTTCTTATTTCAAATCCCGACCAGATCTTTTGACATTGGGGGAGTTGGAGGGGGAAATCTTGGAAAACACTTGGAGTGGAGGAATCGGGATGAAGCTTGGTGGATAGAATAAGCAAATGTCCTTGATACGTGATTGACGTAACCGTACTGGATTCGCTCTCTTTGGGGGAGTTGGGGGGTGGGGGCTCAGTGATTTGGCGAGTTTGGTGCTTCTGGACGTGCTAGGGCGATGAAAACTGGTAGGCATGTCAGGGAGCTGCACAAATTGACTTGATAAAGTCGTTTTCACAGATTCGACCATCTGGAAGGCTAAAGGGAGAGGAGAAATTAGAAAAAAATGAGGTATTTATAACTTACGAGCGGGTGATCGGATCTTAATGAATTTTGATATTTAGAAGGACATCGTGACTCAGAGCTCTTTTTTTAAATTCTGACCGGCATTAAGCCTCTGATTTTCCTTTTAAATCAATCTATTGATTCTTAGAATTTTGTTAGAGCTCATACCATATGAGCTCTTGGCTTTTAGCTCTTCTTGCCTCGTCACAAGTGCCATATGAGCTCCTAGCTCTTGTTTTTCAGGTAAACTTCAGAAGCTATAAAATTGAAGTAAAAAACACTGTTTGTGCCAGGATTAGAAATTGTTGAAAAAGTTTCACCAACATACAAATAGCAACCCATACAATGGATCCTTATAGAAAACACTAAAAAGATATAAAATATTTTTTTTCCTTGAAAAAAACTATGTCAATAAAAAACGAACACAATTTGTGCTTTACTGAAAACAAAACACGTTTGAAATGTTTTCACTTTTCTTACTTTCATAAGTAAAAATTTATCAAAACTTTAAGAAATAAATATTAGTATATGTCAATTAAACTGACAATCAACGGGTTTTTTTTATTTTGGTAAAGCCCAAATTGTGTTCTTGTCTTGCGAAGACATGGGGGTTATCAGCCCTACTCATGTTAATTTTTGCTCGTTTTGAGTTTCACTCGGCCATTTATTGCAGTTTCTGCCCGTTTTGAGTTTCATTTTTTTTTTTATAGTGATTTGTGCTAGTTTTATGTTTGGAAGATATCTGACTTTATTTTTGCTCATTCTTGGCCTAATGGAGCTCTTTACCTTTCTTTGAAAAACTTGTTTTGTGGAAAAACTTTTTAAAATTAATATAAAGTAAGAAGCGTAATGAAGAAAGGGTTTTCTCTCATTTAAAGATGTTTTCATTGATCTTAGTGTTGAGTCAGGGAAATTTTTTACATAAGCCTTTATCCTTTTTTCAGGGGAGCAAAAAGGTTCTAGAAAAGCACTTTTACTGCCGAAACATGGTCTTTTTACTGCTAGAAAACATTGGGCTTCTATTTTTTTCCTTCTGTGGAGGAGGAGAGGATAACAACGTTTATATACATAAGCCTTTATCCTTTTTTCAGGGGAGCGAAAAGGTTCTAGAAAAGCACTTTTACTGCTGAAACATGGTCTTTTTACTGCTAGAAAACATTGGGCTTCTATTTTTTTCCTTCTGTGGAGGAGGAGAGGATAACAACGTTTATTCTGGTCTGTCTAATTGTTCGAAATGATTTTCTTGTGTTTCATTCATTTCTCGTTCCAATCTTATAAGTATTAAATAAAAAAACAAAAAAAATCTTTTTCAGTTGAAAGTAAGTAGTATCATTCAAATTCAAAACGAACAGAAATTATTACGTATGTGAGGGGGTTCTCCCTCATATCAATACCTGGTTATTTACGCTGAAGTTTGACTTTTTGTTCCAATTATTTAAGAATGACTCCTGAAACGCAGGGGCTGTTTTATTAGTATAATAAGCTTTTCTAAAGTTCTAAAAAACTTAAGCGTAAGGAGCGAAGTATTGAGGGGGGCAACCCCCCCTCAGATACCTAATAATTTTAGTCGGTTTAAGTTTTAATGTTGCTCCTTACTTTCAGTGGAACAAGCTTGTTTTTATTTAATATCTGATCGTTTGTTGAATAATGCCAGGAAATCCGGGTCTCCACCCCGGAAAATTCTTTCCCAATACGGAAAAATTCTCATATGGAAAGATCCTCTCAAGTATTCCCCTGCAAAACAGTCTCCCCTTTCTAAGAATGGCTAATTTTCATGGTTTAGGGCCTTCGATCCATGGGCTTCTTTGGTCATGTCGTTTTTTTAGAAGGCATATTTGTTGGATCTTTTGTTCTATTCTGAGAAAATAGATGTCTGGAAATTTAATTTGAAGCCATTAGGAGTTATTGAGGTTTAAGGAAGCGCAAATCAACATGGAAGGGTTCGTATGCCTGGTCGAATAATTTTTGACTCTTTAAAAAGGGTGCAAAATTTTCGATTTCCAATTGAGTGAATCCCTTTCAAATGTTTTTATGACCACCTTTCCATACTAAAAAGCTGGAAAAAAAAAACAAGTATGGGACAAATGATAGCATGTTGACTGTATTGTATTTAGTACGCGCTTTTCTTAAAAAAAAAAACGAAATGCTTCCTTCCCGAAGCAGACTAATGTATGATAAATCATTTTCAGTGTCTTAAGAAAATGTAAAACAGAAAAATGATAAGGCGAAGTAATCAAAGCTTAGTTAGGGATGAAACAGATCCCAGTCTAAAGTATAAATTTTATTTGGTTAGCCTATCAAGCGTCTATAGAGATTAAATATAAAAGGTTTGTACTGATCAAGTTATGGCGGGATATTTCTGTAATACTTGTACCACTTCTACTAATACCTAATCGCAGCACCAATTCCAACACAGCTTTACATTCTTTTGCCTCACCACAAGCTGCTCAAAGCCTCACTCTTTACTTCGTCCCATTAAGTTTCTGTTACCTTTAAATTTCTTATAATGACTTCTTCCAAACCCATTCGAGAACGTCCTGCTTTTCATTTGCCCCAGGTAGAAGGCTGAAAAGCACGATTTTTGAGAACCTATCACCGTCCATCCCTACTTCAACTGTACTTGACTACAATGAATACCACTGGTTCCAGTATTCTGGAGTAAAGAAAGTTAGTAGTCTGGGCGCACATTACCACGGTAATACTTTAACGTACCAAGGACATCAAGATGTAAATATCCTTTTCCTTAGACCCATGTGAGGTCTACTCGTACCAGGGAACCGCAATCGTCTAAGGTCTTTCTCTGGTAATCTTAAAACTATGAAAGAGCCGTACCACGTTTTTGCCAGCGTTGCTACCTTAAACCATGAAAATAAATGGGCAAAACTAATTAGCTAAATTTTAAAATGTTTTTCGTCGGTAGAGATTCCAACATTAACAATCTATAAATTCCCGAATACAACTACATCTTCAAAGGAGAAGTAAGCAAAACTGGTTAGTTAAGTTCGAAAATGTTTTTCGTCCGTAAAGTTTCAAACATGAACAATATGCTCATTCCCGAAGACAAACCACACCTTCAAAGGCAAGCAACAGTTTCTTCAGCTGGTTGGTACCATCTGTTTTTAGCCTATTTTTTCACCAACATTTAATTTGCGCCTTCTACTACCAAAAAGTGTAAAACTGCTTATGGAGGACTTCCTTATCAAAAACTTAATTTTCAACTTTTTCTTATGTTGTACATTGGTACTTAAGTTTCTACTTAACCAATTCAAACAGTAAGATTTTACTTCACTATCCTTGATATTTTGATAATGATTTACTGTTGTGCCTGAACGTTGTATTTTCTGCGTTTTTCTGTAAAAAAGCCTAGGAGTTGGAGAGACGTGGAAGGCGCGTAGGGAACACTTTCGCTGTATCTGCAGTCTTTTGATTGTGGAAGCGAGATCAATTGGTAATTGTTCATAAAAAAATCAAAATCATAGTATTCTGTATATAATAGCAACTACCTGCTGCTTTACCCGCTTTTCTTTGGAATCCCAGAAGAAAATGGTAAAATACTTTGGATATTTTGCTGTCTGTAAAATCGGATTTTTCCAGTGAAACAGCTTTCCTCATTGGTAGTGCAAATCTGCAATGAAACATAGCCCTGCAACATCTGGTTTCAAGCTTCCAATATCTTAATCGACTAATATATTATCCCGAATTCCTGTTAGTTGAAGTGTAGGTAGTATTTTTCAGTCCTAATCATTTCCTGTTCAAACTTCTCGGTTTTCCTCTATAAAATAGGATTTTAATCAGTCTTAGTTAAGCCGTCGATCATCCTTCTTTTGAACGAGATAGTTTGATGTTTCTATTAAATTCTGGTGTACCTCGGGGTATTGTGTCAAGACCACCTTGTAATAAATTTGTGGCTAAAGGCGTCGGTCTGACACGTCAATTCAAAGAGGTGGTAATTATCTATGCTTTAGACAAGCTAATCGGCCGCCTTCTACCTGTTTAATGCCGAAAGAATTAAGTTATCAATACAGGTATGAGGTGTTACGTTGGTGGGGCTCAATTTAGTCTGTCACTTCTTGTATAGACTTTTGCCAAACACAATAGTACATAAACATCCTGGTAAAACTGGCTAATATTCAATGAATACCTTTGTCATTTTTAGCTAATTAGAATATCAGGATGGACGGTTGTAGAAGGTAAATTGTTTTCTATTCATCAAGGGTCCTGCAAAAGAGACGTTGTATTTTTCAAGTTCAAAGGCTTAGGTATTGAAACATTTTCAAACTTCACTTTTGAAGAATATTTTTTAAAAAACAAAATCCTCATCTCCCAAGCTGGGGGAGGAGAATTATCCAAAATAGGGAGAGGGCAACAAATGAGTTGTGTTAAGGAAGGGGGTTCATACGCTATAGCTTAGTACGAAGTGGGCAGGGAGTTTGTGATAAGAATCGCTCGTTACTTTGCAGCTTGTTATCAGGAGCTCTTTGATCTACCACTTCAAGTAAATTAAAATTCATGATAAAACAAGGCTGATAACTTGTGTCAGAACTTTAAAAAAGAAGTTATCTACTTTTGTCTAAAGTTTCTCAAAAGATAGTACGGCTATATGTTATAATCACTTGTAGACCAAGTATGATTCTGACAGTGAACAGATTTTCAGCATTATAAGGCAGTAATCGCTAAGCGCTTTCGTTCTTAACCTCGACAATTTTCAGTTTGTTTGATAGCGGGAAAATAAGTTTTATTTGGTTTTTTAAGTTTATTTTGCATAAAAAATATTTTTTAAATGTTTTAGTTACATTTTGAATATGCTCTTCTTGTTCTTTAATCTTTAGGACAGAAAAGTAAACCTTTTTATGTCTCATTTTAAAGATTCATGCGTTTTATTAACGATTAAACGATTCATATTTTTTGATATGTAAAACTTCATGCTGAGACCACGCCTGCATCCCCAATAGCATTGTCCGAATATGGTGAATGTTCTAGCATTGCGAAATGGCGGGTATTTGAATGCTGTTGAAGATTTGATTATGTACACTGATAATGTTAAATAAAAGTATTTATAAAGATTACCGGTATCTTTCAAAAAATAGGTGCATGACTTCGTTTTGAAACATGTATAAATAGATGTATTGACTTCTTGCTTGGATTAAATAAAAAAAAAATTAACTGAAAGTAAGGAGCAACACTAAAACTTAAAACGAACAGAAATTTTTACGTATATGAGGGGTAGGGGTCCCCCCATCGTCAATACCTTGGTCTTTACGCTAAAGTGGGATTTTGTCTCAATTCTATGAGAAATACTCCTGAATCACAAAGGTACTTTAATTAGGATAAATATCTATTTCAAATTACTAAAAAAAACTTATAAACCTTATATAGGCCTATGTAGTAATTTCTGTTTGTTTTAAGTTTTAGTGTTGCTCCTTAATTTCAATAATATGAAAAAAACTTCGTTACTTTAAAGAGTTAAAGAGGCTGCGTCCCAAAGTCGAACCTTAAAACGTACAGGAATTAGAAGAGGCAGTTGGGGGGCTGCCGCCCCCCAAACCCCCAGCTTTTAAAGACTCTTTTGTACAGGTTTTTTTTTTTTTTGCTAACCCCCCGCTCTTGGCTTCGGAAAGGCCCTCTTTTAATTAACAAAAAATTGAAATGAATAAATAATGGAATAACTTCGAAAAATGTTAAACACAAGAGGACAGGAGAACCATTGCGCCGAAACTAGTAATTAGTAACAATGAAGTCCCCCCACAAAAAAAAACTGTACAAAAGAGTCTTTAAAAGCTGGGGGTTTGGGGGGCGGCAGCCCCCCAACTGCCTCTTCTAATTCCTGTACGTTTTAAGGTTCGACTTTGGGACGCAGCCTCTTTCACTCTTTAAGAAAACGAAGTTTTTTTCATATTATTTCTGTACGTTTTTCTACAATCCATGGTGGATGTAATTTAATAATTCCTGTACTCCTCGTACAGGAATTAGGAGAGGAACTTGGGTAGCTGCCGCCCCCCCGCTTTTAAATCATTGTATAAAATAGAAAAAAAAATAGATAGAATGACCGAAATGTTTCTTTTGCTCATAAGAAGCTAATATTCTGTTATCTCTCAAATGATAAGCTGTCCAGGTGTTATCAAAATTTTTTTGATGTTGTGAAAAAAAAACCGCCCGTAAGGGACTTGAACCCTTGACCCGAGGATTAAAAGTCCCACGGTCTACCGACTGAGCTAATCACTTGAATGTGTGTAAATATAACTTCTCAATAACTTTTAAAAATTTCAAATTAACATGGGCTCTTATGGAGAGAAATGCGTTAATTAATTAGCTAATGCGTGGTTTCTGGAAAACAGGGAAGGAGTTATCGGATCGAGCTGAAATTTCGCGGATAAGCTCCTGGGCCGTAGGGGACCTTAACTTGTGAATTTCAGCCTGATCGGACAACGTTAAAAAGGGGGGGGGGGTTGGAGGGTCGAAACTTTCGGGGGGTTAAGATTTTCCTACGAAACTTTCCAGGAAAATTACTCGGAGAATTCCGCATCGAATGAGTCTTCGTACACCCAGATCCGATGTCGGATGTGACCTGTAGGCGTCTAGGAAAAAAAAGAACATGAATTTTAAGTGGCTATGCGTGGTTTCTGGAAAACAGGGAAGGAGTTATCGGATCGAGCTGAAATTTCGCGGATAAGCTCCTGGGCCCTAGGGGATCTTAACTTGTGAATTTCAGCCCGATCGGACAACGTTAAAGGGGGGCTGGGGTTGACGGGTCGAAACTTTCGGCCAGATTTTCCCCATGAAGGAAAAGTTGGAGGGGGATGAAATTTTGCAGGTTTCTTAGTTGGAGCTCGGGCTACGAAATGCATCCCTCCCCATCCCTCTGCGACCACTGGAACCGAAGATCGCTTAACATTGTCGTGTGTCGCCTCTTTATAGAGGCACGAGTGTGCCTCCTTGATCGAAAAAAAACTTGTGTTTCCCTATTTAATTTCTAATCGTTTTCTAAATATTACTTGGAGATCTGGCTCCTCCTCCATGGAAAATCCCGTGTCCAAGTAATATTCCTCCATTTAAAGGTACCCCACGTACCCCCCATCAGAAAAAATCCCCCCTGAAAACGTATGTACACTTCCCAATAACCAATACTATATCTAAACAATGGGCGAAGTTTATAGCTAGCAGCCCTTCCTCTGGTGTCTGTGGGGAGTTAAGTCATCCTCAAAGACATAGTTGTTAGATTTTTTGAATATGCTGAACAAAATACCTATCTTAAAATTTTGGTCAGGTGACTGGGAATAATGCGCATGGGAGGGGAGCTAGCTGCCCTCCATTATTTTTGGTCGCTTAATAAGGGCCCTAGAATTTTTGGTTTCCGACCACATGAGTCCTCTTCCGGTCATCTACGATTAATTATTCTGTATTATCACACCTGAAAAAAAAAACACGAATAAACATGCTTCCGTGATCCTTCTTCTGGCAAAAATGTAAAATTCCACATTTTTGTACATAAGAGCTTGAAACCTGCACAAAAGAGTTCTCTGGTATGCTGAATCTGATGGAGTGATTTTTATTAACAGCAGTTGATATTTTGAGGGTGTTTCTTTGAGTTTCGGTTACTATTGAGCCGCATTGCTCCTTTTTTACAGTTCATTACCATGAATTGTTTGATATCTTCAACATTTTGTAGGGTTTACCAAAGTTTAAAGAAGATATGTTTTGTATTACAGGAGTACCCTCAAACAGCGGCGTCAATTTATGAAAATGTAAGAGGAGGAAAAAATATATATTTGAAAATCTAGGGGGTAATTTTACAGTTTTTATCATTTTTTTAACTAAGATATAAAAAAAATGCATATGTTAGAGGAGGAAAAAAATATTTCTGAACTAGGGGGCAATTTTACAGTCTTTATCACTTTTTAATTAAGATACAAAAAAGGCATTTGAATGAATGCCATGCATTGTTTGATATCTTCAATTTTTTTTAGGGGTTACCAAAGGTTAAAGAAGATAGGTTTTGTATTGCAGGAATACCTTCAAGCAGCGGCGTCAATTTATGAAAATGTAAGAAGAGGAAAAAAATATATTTTTGAAAATCCAGGGGGTAATTTTAAGTTTTCATCATTTTTTAACTAATATACAAAAAAGGCATTTGAATGAATGCCACGAATTGTTTGATGTCTTCAATATTTTGTAGGGGTTACCAAAGGTTAAAGAAAATATATTTTGTATTGCAGGACTACCCTCAAGCAGCGGCGTCAATTTATGAAAATGTAAGAAGAGGAAAAAATATATTTTTGAAAATCTAGGGGGTAATTTTAAGTTTTCATCATTTTTTAACTAATATACAAAAAAGGCATTTGAATGAATGCCACGAGTTGTTTGATGTCTTCAATATTTTGTAGGGGTTACCAAAGGTTAAAGAAGACAGGTTTTGTATTGCAGGAATACCTTCAAGCAGCGGCGTCAACTTATGAAAATGTAAGAGGAGGAAAAAATATTTTTTGAAAATCTAGGGCGTAATTTTAAAGTTTTTATGATTTTTTAACTAAGTTACAAAAAAAGGTATTTGAATGAAAACATCCCCAAAAATATATTTTTCATAATCTAGATTGTATTTGCCCTTTGCCCTCAAAGGTAGCCTAAGCGTTTTTTTATGTGTATTTGTATGAGAAACATCTAAATGGAACAGATTGTATTAGCCCAACAGTGACGCAACGCTGAGAAATACCAGGCTCAGATGGAATGTGAATTTCTGAGACATATACTTGAAATATAAAAAGAGATGCCAAACTATTCTACTAAACCAAAGTTCTACCATAAAATTAATATTTGCCCTGTATTATACGAGAAAACTGTTTGACTTTAATAAGTATGGCACCTTTCTATTTCTCTGTTTTGTGCAAAAGGGTACGGAGGAATTTTTGAATGACTTTCACGGTAAATTCAAATGAATCTACCAAATTTTAGCTAAAATTTTGCGTAGTCATTAATGGAATGGAGAGCTAGTCCTGATTATACTGCTTTAACTATTTATTTCGAATAAATAGTTCTTCCATCCTCCAAAGTAAATTTCAATAGTTGTCTATGGGTGAAGACCTGCACTTGAGGTTTTGACAGTAATTTTCGGAAATTGTAATAAATTATAAAGTAGGAGCCCAGTGAAATAAGCGACTACCAATGCTTAAGTTGAATTCTTTGGGGCATTTAGACTTCTTGACAAGTAATACAATGAATTCTTTGTTCCAGTCCGGAACAACTAATTATCAATTTCTATCGTAAACATGCCTTAACTTTCCGCGTGGTTAAGAGTGAAGCTAAGCAAACTGTCACATGCTTCATCGGTTGTTATGAGATTAGTCTGGAACATGTGCAGCAAATTTCACATAAATATTTTCCTCGCCCATAATTAGAGTTTAGCTTTAGATTTTTATTATAGAGTTCATTTAGAGGTTGTAAAGAAATATTTTCAAACAAAATAAAATTATTTGGATAATTATGAACTGTTATGTTGAACTGCTATACTTTCGTCATGGAAAGGCAGTGTGGTCTTCGAAGTTATCTACGGAAAGTATAAACAAAATCTAATTGAATATTTGATATATAATGATATTAATGGCTGAAAGATCAATCAGTTTAAGATTTTATTTAATTTTTATTTTCATTTTCAAATCTGTAAGAATTGGAAAAGAAAATATTTGTAATGTAATTCGTTTTTAGTGAAGCGCCAATGACGTAGTAGGATTTATCTTTTTATAGTTAAGGAAAGGGACTGTGTCCAAACTCTCGTTTAAACTGAATATTTGATGTATGATGATATTAATTGCTGAAAGCTCATCAGTTAAAAATTTTAATGTTTATTTTCAATATTGAGTACAAAAGAAAATATTTGTTATATAATTCGTTTTCAGTAAAGCGCGAATGACGCAGTAGGTTTTAGACTTTTACAGTGAGAGAAGGAGGCGATACCCAAACTCTTGTTTGTAGTGATTTTTGTTCGTTTCAAGCTTAATTTGCATATTCAATCCAAGTTTCACTCCTTTTAAGATTTATTTATTCATTTATATTAGTATCTGTTGTATATTTTATGCATAGATTGTTTATTTAATTTGTGTTCATTTTGGGTTTCATTTGTACTTCAATAACAAAATATTTTTTTTCGTTTTAAGCTCGATTTGCATATTCAACCTAAGCGTTACTCACTTTAAGATTTATTTACTCATTAATATTATTACATGTTGTATTTTTTTTGCTAGGATTGTTATTTAAATTCTCTTCGTTTTGGGTTTCGTTTATTCTTTAATAGTAATTTCTGATCGTTTTGAGTTTGAATCTTAACAGGTATTTGCATCTGCTGATGATAAGTTTAAAATGGCCTTTACTTTTCTTTGAAAAAACTTCTCTTTAGGAATTTAAAAAAAAAAAAAAAATTTTTGTTCGTTTCTGATTGCAAAAAGTTTCAAGTTTTGAAAATTTCCTTATTTCAAAATCAAACTTTTTTTTCAATATCAAATGTTCATCAAAGTACCAAACTAGTATCGAAGTAACAATATCAAAGAAAAAAATAGCAAAGTAAAGAAAGCATCATAGTAAACAAGGTATCAAAGCAACATTAAGCAACTTCCATTGCTTACAGTTCTTGCACCATAAATCGAAGTTGCCAGGTAAATCACTAGATTCAAGTATTGAAGTAAACAAAGTGTCCAAGTAACAATAAGCAAGTTCCGTAACTTGGAGCCATTTCCCCGGGGCTACGGATGGGGGGTTCAACCCCAGAAGCATAGTTATTTGGCCTTTGAACTTTTCTGAACAAAACGGCCATCTAAAGATTTTTTGAAGTGATGCCCTTAGTAAAAGTGGGGCGTGGGCTAGTCGTCCATTCATCACTTTTTACTCTTAAAAAGAACTGAAGTTTCAATTTCCGATCAAATCAGCCCCCTCCTAGGTTAATACGACCACCTCTTCCGCAAAAACCTAATATTCTAATAATAGCCAATTTACACAAGTTATAATCCTTGCACTGGGGTCTATGGAGGATTTCTCAACCCCTAAATTATAATAACTTGAATTTTGGCCTATTTTGAACAAAATGGCTATTTCAAAATTTTGATAAGATGCATTTGGGGGAAAAAGCACAGGGGGGGGGGGGCTCGTTACTTTCCGATCACTTTCGATTCTGAAAAGGGGGATAATAAATTTAGATTTCCGGTGGAATGAACTTCCTCCAAAGTTTGTTTAACCAAGCTTTCCATGGAAGCTATATATGTTAACGATGGGCTGCTAGTATAACTTACCGCTCTTTCCCCCAGGCTAAGGGTGGGGAATTCAAACCCGAAACCGTAGCTGTTTGACATTTGGAAGATTTTGAACAAAATGGCTAACTCAAAATTTTGATCGTAAGCATTTAGTTTTTGTTTTTGATCGGAAGCAGGAGTTTTCAGAAAAAGACCCAATAAAACATCAAAGTTTTATGGTCTTTATGACCTTTAGTTTTATTTTCTTTAAAACTTAATAACAGAAAAAAATAATTAAAAATAAACTAAAATAACTTTACATAAGAAATAACCATTCACAAGCAGTATATAGAGCTGTCATCCTATTGGCGCTGCAAATGGGAGGATATTATGGGGTCGGGTTCGATGCTAAAGGGTGGATTTGCCTGGCTGTGCACAAGCTTCCCATGATGGCTCTGCTTCGAATTATCATAGAGCACAACTAAAAAGAAACAAAAAAACATTACAACATCCAAACCTTGTTGCCTTTGTGACCTTTGTTTTTCTATTGTCTAACACTTAGTAACAGAAAAATTAATTCAAAAACTAAGATAACTTTATACAAGTGAAAACCATTCACAAGCAGTATATAGAGCTATCCTCCCATTAGCTCTGCGAATGGGAGGATATAAGGGGTTTGGGGTTGATGCTAGAGGATGGGCGCGGCTGGGTGTTCACAACCTTTCCGTGGTGTCCCTGTTTTCACTAATCTTACTGCACAACTTAAAAAACAATAAAACATCAAAACCTTATTGCCTCTATGACTTTTAGTTTTCTATTGTCTAAAACCTAGTAGCAGAATTTTTTTTTTTTTTTACAAAAAAACGAAAATAACTTTACATAAGAGATAACAACTCACAAGCAGTAGGTTATATAGAGCTATCCTCCCATTTGCGCTGCAAATGCGAGGATATTAGTGGGACGGACTTAATGCTAGGGGGGGTGTCATTTGAGCCCCCTCCAATGTTTATACGACCACCTCTTCCATTAAAACCTCATATGCCCCTGCAGCATAAGTTAAAGCCTTTCCCCGGGCTCTGGGGGGGGGTATGTTGACTCCGAAGTTTTGTTATCTGATCGGATGCATTTGGGGAAAAGGGTGTGTGCCTGTGCGGAGGTAGGGGGGGGGGTAGATGCCCTCTGATCCCCATTGACTCACAAAAGGGTAAGTAGAACTTTCAATTTTCAATCAAATGAGCCACTTCTGAAGTTTATACGACCCTGAAGTATATACGACCTCTCCTTGCATAAAAACCTTATATGTCCTGGGGCATAACTTAAAACACTTGCCCCGAGCTCTGGGGGTTTGTTTCAACCTCGGAGTTTCTGTTATCTGATGTTTAAACTATTTTTAACAAAATAGCTATCTCAAAACTTTTTTCGGGTGGCTTTGGGGAAAAAGGGGCGGGGGCGGGGTAATTGCACTTTGATCTCTTTTGACTCTTTAAAAGTGAGCTAGAATTTAAAATTTTCAATCAAATGAATCCTCTCTGATGTTTATACAAGCATTTCTTCTATAAGAACCATATTAGCCCTCAGGGCATAACTTACAACGCCTATCGCAGGCCATGGGGGTTTGTGTCGACACTGGATTTTTTGTTATCTACCCTACAACAATTTTCGACCAAATGGCTATTTCAAAATTTTTATCTGACAAATCGGGGGAAAAAGAGCGTGAAGGAGAAGGCTAACTGACCCGATCACTTTTGACTCTTAGAAAGTGAACTAGAACTTTTAATTTCCAATCAAATGAACCGTCTCTGAAGTTTATGCGAGCATTCTTTCCATAAGAACCATATTTGTCCTCAAGGAATAAATTACAACGTCTGCCCCCGGGCCCTGGGGGGTTGTTCGACACTGAAGTTTTTACTATCTGATGTTTGAACTATTTTAAAAAATGGCTATTGAATCTCTTTGACTCTAAATTAAACTCGAACTTTCATTTTCTAATTAAATGAAACCTTTCTGTAGTTATACGAGCATTCCTTCCATAAGAATCATATATGTCCCCAGGGCATAACTTGCAACGACTGCCCCTGGGCCCTGGAGGGGTTGTGTCTACGCCAGTGTTTTGTTATCTGACCTTTGAACTATTTTTAACTAAATATTTTAAAATCGCTTTTGGCTCTGAAAAAAAGAACTAGAACTTTTAATTTCGAACCAAATGAGCCCTATCTGAAGTTTATACGAGCATCCCTTCTAAAAGGACCATATTTGCCCCCAGTTCATAACTTACAACGCTTCTCCCTGGATCCCGGGAGTTGTATAGATCCTGGGATTTTTTTATATTTTCTTTTAACTATTTTTAACAAAATGGCTACCTCAAAATTTTGTCAAATGTATTTGGGGAAAAAGAGCGTGGAGGGTTAGTTGCACTTAGATCATTTTTTGACTCTTAAAATGGGCACCAGAACTCTCGATTTCCAATCGAATGAGCCCCCTTTGAAGTTTATACGACGACTCCTTCCATATGAAGTGCCTCTGGGAAAAAATAATAATAGAACATTCGAGCCGTATGACCTTTACTTTATGCAACACAATAGCGTTGCCTCTGATTATACAAATTCTCTGGTTGAAAAGTAACTTTCAATGGACACAAAGTTAGTATTTTTGGATTACTGAGAAAGCTGCTAATTAGAAATTTGAGGCTAATATTCAAATTTTCACACAGGATAATTGTGTGGCTACTCCTGCAACGAGTAGATAGGAGCATTTAAAAAGTAGTGTATGATTTTGCCAAAGTTAGTATTTATGGGTGTCCAACACTACTGATTACAAGTTTGATTATAATAGGCCTATTCCAATATAGAAGTCCAAAATTATTGTTTGGCAACTCCTACTACGAGTAGATACAAGCATTTCGCAAAAAAAAGTTTGATTTTCCCCAAAGTTAGTATTCATGGATTTCTGAGACTGCTGGGAAGCCCGAAACTATTGTGTGGCTATTCTTGCTACGACTACTGTTACCATCTTTCTACTATTAACTGACATTAACTGCTTTTTGACACTAACTGACATGAACTTGTTTATCGACATTGCTACCATTAATACAAACGAAGACTGCAAATTAAAATTGAACATAAGTTAATTTGTTTAGAAAAAGTTTTTCACTGAAAATCGGAAGGCGAATTTTAAAGTCAAAATTAACAAGAATTAGCTTATGTAAGGTGTCAAATTTAATACAAAGTTGAGAGTCAGTCAATTTCTGATTTATGCTAAGATCTAGATGTACATCGGGTACGGTTATCATGAAGCAATCTAGAATTATTAACATGTTTAAGTGTTTGGAGAAAGAAATATAATAACTGTGTTCATACTTTTGTCTTTAGTTTTATATTAGTCTATATATGTCTATAGTTTTATATAGTTTTATATTCTGTATCTTTTCGGTTTACACCTATATTGGGAAGTACCGCGAAATACAATGTAGTCGGAATTGCCTGGCTATTCAGTCGTCTCCTTTTAGGCTCCCGTCGGCGCATAGCGAACCATATCTCTATGATTGAAAAATCAAACAGTTCGTGGTAACGAACTGTAGTAGGCCTAAGGAGCGACCCGGCTCAATAGTAACCAAAACTCTTAAAAACGGAATTTTGATACCAATAGTTACATCAAAAGAATCGAATTTTAATGCTGATTTTAAATATATAAGTTTCATCAAGTTTAATCTTACCCATCAAAAGTTACGAGCCTGAGAAAATCTGCCATATTTTAGGAAATAGGGTGAAACACCCCCTAAAAGTCATAGAATCTTAATGAAAATCACACCATCAGATTCAGCGTATCAGAGAACCCTATTGTAAAAGTTCCAAGATCCTATCTACAAAATGTGGAATTTTGCATTTTTTGCCAGAAGACAAATCACGGATACGTGTTTATTTTTTTTCTTTTTCCCAGGGGTGATCGTATCGACCCAGTGGTCCTAGAATTTTGCGAGATGGCTCATTCGAACGGAAATGAAAAGTTCTAGTGCCCTTTTTAAGTGACCAAAAAAATCGGAGGGCACCTAGGCCCCCTCCCACGCTCATTTTTTCCCAAAGTAGTCGGATCAGAATTCTGATATAGCCATTTTATTCAGCATAGTCGAAAAACCTTATAACTATATCTTTGGGGACGACTTACTCCCCAACAGTCCCCGTGGGAGGGGCAGCAAGTTGCAAATTTTGACCAGTGTTTGCATATATTAATGGTTATTGGGAAATGTAGAGACGTTTTCAGGGGGATTTTTTGGTTGGGAGGGAGGGTTTGAGAAGAGGGGGCTATGTGGGGGAAATTTTCCATGGGGGAAGAATATTTCCATAAAGGGGGCGCAGCATTTTCTAGCATTATTTAAAAAAAATGAGAAAATAAATATGAAAAAGTTTTTTCAACTGGAAGTATGGAGTAGCATTAAAACTTAAAACGAACAGAAAATATTACGCATATAAGGGGTTCACCTCCTCCTAATACCTCACTCTTTACGCTAAAGGATTTTTAGTAATTTCAACTATTTATTCTACGGCCTTTGTGATTCAGGGGACAAATCTAAGCTTTAATGCAAAGAGTTATTGACGAGGTATTGACGAGTGGGCGAACCTTCTCATATACGTAATAAAAACATACGAACATAGAAGTTTGTTGCGTAAGCTAATTCGTAAGTTACGTATATCTTTTAATAATGAAAACATTCGTAAAAACTAAAAATTCTAGTTGCCTTTTTAAGTACCAAAAAAATTGGAGAGCAACTGGGCCTCCTCCCCCTCCTTTTTTCGCAAAATCATTCGATCAAAACTATGGGAAAGCCATTTAGCCAAATAAATAAATATGCAAATTTCGCTTTAATTATTCATCTGCGGAGAGCCGAAATCAAAACATGGATTAACTAAAAAACGTTCAGAAATTAAATAAAAAAAAAAAGTTTTTTTTAACTGAAAGTAAGGAGCGACATTAAAACTTAAAACGAACAGAAATTACCCCGTATATGAAAGGGGCTGCTCCTTCTTCAACGCCCTGCTCTTTACGCTAAAGTTTTTACTGTTTTAAAAAGTAGAGTTGAGAGAAAGAGTCAAACTTTAGCGTAAAGAGCGGGGCATTGAAGAAGGAGCAGCCCCTTTCATATACGGGGTAATTTCTGTTCGTTTTAAGTTTTAATGTCGCTCCTTACTTTCAGTTAAAAAACTTGTTTTTTTTTTTTTTTTTTTTAAATTTACGGTCAACGACGGTATTTAGGAAGTCCTTGTTGAAACTGCCTGTCATTTGGTTGTTTTCCAGAAAGACATTGATATAAACTCCCCTATAAAACAGAAATGTAAACTCGATACTAAAGATACGAATGATTATCACCAGCCGTGCTACTTTACTGCAAGACCTAAACAAACGCTAGTGAACGAGAAGTTTAAATGTGGACACATTTTCATTAATTACTCTCAAACGCTTTTAACTGTTTTTAACTAAACGGCTATCTACAATTTTTTTTATCTGATGTGTTTGGGGAAAAAAGGCTGGAGGTGGGGGGAGGGGCTAGTTGTCATCCGATATCTTTTGACACTTAAAAAGAACTCAAGAAATAATAAATGCTATTGGACAAGAAGAATAAACGTGGAAACATTCTCTTTGAACACCCCCAAACTATCTTCAAAACGAGGAAAAATGCAGATTTGACAAGGAAAGTTATGCTGTGACATGACTTCATTTGGCTGCACGCTCCTGTTGCAACATTGCATCCACTTTATATCCCCCGTTCCATAAATTCTGTTTTCTTTATTGCTGTAAGGAGTTCGACTTAGCAAAATAAAAAGAAGATTATTAACGGCTGATCATTAAGCATACAATTAACGTATATGATTGCAGCGTTTCTAAAACTCCAAGAATTGGTTCATCTCTTGTTGCATCTGATCGATTTAGTCTGTGGGCGGGCTAACTGTTAGTACAGATTTGCATATTATCCATGTGAAGCATGCTAAGATGGATTGGAGCAGCTAAAGAAACGGACACAGTTTTATGTATTGTGCGGTTCGCGCAATAGTTACAATCTCCTTTATGGAGTGTTTTTAACCCGGCGGTGTTTTTGACATGATAAGAGAGCGGGTCTAGTAATCTTAGTAGGTGGCAGGAGCTGTAAAAACGGGCAAATTTTGATTGATCGAAGTAAAATAACGTGACGTTTTCCGGTAGGGTAGAGTAAATGATGAGTGGTCCGATAATAAAATTAGAATTATCTACCTCTATTAATCTACTATATAATATTCACGTCCATTCTGGTTACCCTTAATTTGAAAGTTAAGTCAAAATCAGACCGCTTTTTATTACTGTAGACTTTTTGCCTCAGACTGATTCTTGTTAAATACGGATTCGGCTATTCTTAGTTGGTTTTTCTATATCTTAGTTTTTCGACATGTAAGTATGTAATGTTGCTGATAGTAAAAAAGGAAATATAAATTATTCTGTCCTCGTTTGTTGATATTGCAATAGTAAGAGCTAATTTAGCACAAAGCGAATATTATATTGACAATTTTTAGCTTTATTAGGTGTTTTGTTTTCCTACGTTGAAATATTTTTTTTCGCATTGTATTGGGTATGTTTTTAGAACATAGCTGCTCGAATATGCTTGCTGGCCACCAAGGTTATTACTGGCCGAAATGTTTTTTTTTGGAGGGGGAGGAATTATACTGACTGGCTGACTATTTGTGTCGACTATTTCTTATCAAATAATTAGCATACTGTTCGTTTTGAATACGATACATAAATTCACTGCATGAGTCGGTATAACTGCTTCGTTTACCTACCGAAACTGAGATTTCGCTAATGTCAGGTCACTCTTTCCATGCTTTTTATCTTACTAAGTGAAAAATTGTAATGCCATCTGTAGAATCACGACAGGAGTCGACAAAACTGCTGCGTTTACCGATACAGTTCGAAATTTCTATAGATGACATGTCAGTATTTTCGTAGTCTTTATCTAACCGAACTATTTTTTTTTTACTGAGCGCCCAAATACATTCGGGGGTCCCCCTCCTTACGTGATGGCTCTTCTGGCCACTTGTTACTAATGTTCAATATAGGCTAAGGAATTATCTAGCCCTCTGACTTTCCATAAAGTTAAGTATTGCAATTGACTAATCTTACAAAAAGATGCATCTACTTTGTACTGAAAAAGTTTAAAATATCTTGATTTTATCCATTCAGATATTTAGCTCCTGTAAAAAAACAACAAAATTCTCTTATAGTTCGTAACTGCAAAACGAATATATACTAGAGGTGATTAATGTGGTCGTCCCAAAGACCTAAGACTGTGATTGATACTAAATGATGCTGTTTTAAGCGATATTCATTCGTCTTTTACTTCTGGGTAGAAATAAATCTTAGAGTAAATACCCTATGCCGCCTTTTTCAAACTATTCATAGTAATGGACGGTAAGTAAAGAGCGATTCTTGTCAGTAGAAACTAAAACTCTAAAAAACTGAATTTTTTAACAGCAGATGCATCAAAGTGTCTGAAGATGCATAAAACGCGTATAAAATTCTAGCGAATAAATGTCTAGAATTATTAAATATGGGAAAAACTACTCCTAGAAAGCGTGTTACATGATGCAAGTTACACCACGGAATTTAACATGTCCGAGAACCAAACAGCAAAGGTTTCAATCTTGTGAGCATAAATATGGCGCTTCATTCTTTTTTCGTATAGGATGGTCCCTGATACATGTTTATTTTTTTCCCAAGGGTCAGCTTATCGAACCAGGACTGTAAGGATAAAGGAAGAGGGCTCGTTCAGACTTTGATTTCAAAATATAGCACCTTTTTAAGCAATAAAAGTGATCCTTTCTCAGGAAAAGTCCTATGTTCGCAATTTTTGCTTCCAAATAACAATTTGGCCTGAAAATTTCTAAAATTTGGGACCCTCGAAAGTTTAGAGCTGGTTTGTAACCTCCAAGTTTTCGAGGCCATTCTTTCATTCGATGGGGCATTTGTCCCTAAAACGTATATGTAGCAGATACAAAAGGAATGGTCATTATAAACCATTTAGCCAGTAAAAATGCGTATTCCTACAAATACTAACAACAGCTCACTGCAGCACCAAGCCGCCCAAGGTCAACCCAGCAGTGCACACTCCTTCTGCAACTAAATCTTTTGAAAGTTTCATTCTCAATCACCCCCTGTAAAGTTCCAATTTCCTTTTAAATCCTTCCTTATGATGTCTTTTCACCCCATTCTAGATTTTCTGGCTTTTATCCTAAGCTTATGACAGTCCTTTGCGAAAGCTTAGTATCTGCATTTTTGAGTTTTCAAGAAAATTGCAAAATGGAGAGTTTTGCTGGTTTTTGAAACAGAAGAAATAGATGAATGTACATAATTTCCGGTTCTTCGGTGTCCGTTTTCTTGCCGTCTGTGCAACTATGATTTCTGCTGGACTTAGATTCTAGGTTTGTAATTCTAGTGTGTACATGCTCAGTTTTGGCCTTTGAAAACCGGTGAAATCTGTTTTACCCCTTTAGACATAGTTGATGAAAAATTTCGACCTTACCATTTGAGTCGCCGTGTACGTTCATATTTC
This sequence comes from Artemia franciscana, assembly GCF_032884065.1. NCBI lineage: Eukaryota > Metazoa > Arthropoda > Branchiopoda > Anostraca > Artemiidae > Artemia > Artemia franciscana. The sequence continues at coordinate 18,533,089 of NC_088865.1, read as the reverse complement.
GTGGAATTCCGAAGCATGCAAAAAAGAATGTGCTAAGAAATTAAGTCTCTAATTTCATTTTCTAGTTAACTACCCTTATCTATCTCAACTACCCTCGTATACTAGTCAATCTTGCGTCAATCCCGCTTGGTTGTAAAATTAAGGTAATTTTGGGGATAAATTATACTTAATTCAATTTCTTTTAGATAGTTTATTTGGCAACGAGTTTTCCGCAAACCCCGTCTGTTGACTTTTTGTGCTGCTTGAATATTGGTTGGCTAAAAAATTTAACTATGTTTTGCAGATGTATTTAGCATAGCTGATTGCGTGGGCTGGCATTTTTGCAGGAAGGGTTTCTTTGAGATTACTTTCGTGCGCGCAATCTTTCCCTTATATTGACTTTATACGCTGAATAATATTGAGTGCTTGAATCTTATTTGCAAGTGCTTATGCAAAATATGAGTTTTCGTAGGTGAAGTAACGTGTTGATGAGTGGATTTGTACATGGGCTGGGTTTTACGGTTGTGTTTTTTCGGCAGAAAACTTGTCACTTGGGTTGAATTCTTTGTGGTTTGATCTGTTTTATTTGATTCACCTTTGGTTGACTATTTTCTACTTTAAGAGTTTCTTTGTGGGGTTGCGCTTAAGCTGATTATTACGGAGTGGCATTTTTGAATAGATTTTAAATTTGATTACACATTGGTTGAGCGTTACTGGTTTGAATTTGTTGTAGGGTGAGTTTTTCTTTTAGTATTTAAGATCAATCTATTCTGTTGTTGTGAATATTTGAAAAAGTCTAGTCCGATTTTTATTGCACTTTTGTTTAGACTCTTTAAGGGAAACCCTTCTATAAAAAAATTCTTTTTTATATTTGTGGTCTTCCAGGATTGAGGTTATACAGGGGGGGATTCAAATTATATTTGGGGGGAGGCACCGATAAAAATTTACCTCTACGCTGATATGTTTCGCCGCTCCACCCCTGTAATTAGTGCAACTTTCGGGGGGGGGGCACATGTTCCTGAAACCAACCCTCAATCCTCCCCTAAGGTGATGGTTGCTTGGTGCTCCCCCCCTCTTTGAATGCCTATCGAAAACGAACTGATTTAATTTTTTGAAGTTTCTTTAACTTTAAATATGTCCGCTTGCTGATTAATATAAACCAGCCTGTACTTCGTTTAAGAGAGAAAAGAAGAGATTACGTCCTATATCTTATGCCAAAAAATTTATTTTAATTCCATTGGCTTATTTTCCCAACGTATTTCGTTATCGAAACAATAACCAATATCGCAAACAATAACAACGTTATTGTTTGATTAAGTATAGCCAGAAAATCTGGACAATTTTTGGTGGCATTACGGTAGAAACCTTACATTAATTAAAACTTGCTATAAATGCCAATTGGATGGGAAAATTACCTTCCCTTTTGAATATTTATTAAAAAACCAAAACTAGAAAAATTACACAATATATATATATATATATATATATATGTATATATATATATATATATATATATATATATATATATATATATAGAGAGATATATATAGAGATATATATAAGCTGTAGCATATATATCTTCTATATATATATAAAAATAAGTTGTCTCTGTGTGTGTGTCGAGTGACGTCATGTTTGTGTGTCGACTGACGTCATGTTTGTCGACTGACGAAATTGCAGACCGGGACATCGCGACACAAATGACGACCGGGACATCTATCTATATATATAAAAATAAGTTGTCTGTGGGTGTGTGTGTGTGTGTGTGTGTCTGTGTCGAGTGACGTCATGTTTGTGTGTCGACGGACGTCAGGTTTGTCGACTGAAAAATAAAGGAGAAAAACAAAACTAAAAAAAAAAAATGAAAATAAAAATAAAAAAAAAAACTAAAAAGGTAAAAACTACAAAAAAATAAAAAGGGGACACAACTACAACGGGGACGCCGGGGACACAGGCGGGATATATAAATGACGACCGGTACACAGGGATTGTTCGAATAGAAATTACAGACCGGGACACAAATGACGACCAGAACACCGGGACACAGGGAATATAAATGTCGACCGGGACACTCAAAGAGAAATTACAAACTGGGAAACCGGGACAAATGACGACCGGGACACAGGGAATATAAATGATGACCGGGACACTCAAAGAGAAATTACAAACTGGGACACCGGGACACAAATGACGACCGGGACACAGGGACACATCATTAGAATAATGAGGTATAGATCTGAATAGGGATTGTTTTTCCCATGGACAATTATATGTTGCATGTTCAAGAGTCAGTAAACCTGACAATCTATTTATATGCAACATATATATATATATATATATATATAAATCATTATCTCATCTAATACAAATATATATATATATATATATATATATACTAGCTGTTGGGGTGGCGCTTCGCGCCACCCCAACACCTAGTTGGTGAGGGCGCTTCGCGCCCCCCCCAAGCCCCCCCGCGCGCGTAAGTCGTTACGCGCCATAATAGTTACGCGCCATTGTAGTTGTGTCCCTATGTCCCACCTGTGAATATAGATATATATATATATATATATGGTTTTAACTACGTAAAACTTGCGAATATACAACATTCTTTGCTGTCCCATTGTCTTTGCATATAAATAGATTGTCAGGTTATCCCCCTGTTTCCCCCGGTGTCCCCGTTGTAGTTGTGTCCCTGTGTCCCGGTCGTCATTTATATTCCCTGTGTCCCGGGTCCCGGTCATCATTTGTATCCCGGTGTCCCGGTCTGTATATACATTCGTTTTTTAGTTTTGTTTTTCTCCTTTATTTTTTTCCTTTTTTTTTCTTTTTTAGCTTATTTAGATTTTTAGATTTTTTAGTTTTTTTTATTAGTTTTTAGTTTTTATTTCTTTTTAGTTTTTTTGTCCCGGTCGTCATTTATATCCCCCTGTTTCCCCCGGTGTCCCCGTTGTAGTTGTGTCCCTGTGTCCCGGTCGTTATTTATATTCCCTGTGTCCCGGTCGTCATTTGTATCCCGGTGTACCGGTCTGTATATACATTCGTTTTTTAGTTTTGTTTTTCTCCTTTATTTTTTTCCTTTTTTTTTCTTTTTTAGTTTATTTAGATTTTTAGATTTTTTAGTTTTTTTATTAGTTTTTAGTTTTTTTTTTTTTTTTGTTTTTTTGTAGTTTTTACCTTCTTTTTAGTTTTGTTAATTTTTTTTTTTACTTGTGTCCTGGTCGTCATTTATACTCCCTGTGTCCCGGTGCTTTGTTGATTGCTAATCGAACATTCCTTTTGTCCTGGTCGCTTTCTCTTTGAGTGTCGTCATTTATTTTTTTCTTTTTTAGTTCTTTTAGTTTTTACCTTTTTTAGTTTTTTTTTAGTTTTTAGTTTTTTTAGTTTTTTACCTTTTTTTAGTTTTTTTAGTTTTTTAGCTTTTTTATTTTTTTTATTAGTTTTTAGTTTTTTTGTAGTTTTTGCCTTTTTTTTTAGTTTTTTGTCCTGGTCGCTTTCTCTTTGAGTGTCGTCATTTATTAGTTTTTTCCTTTTTTTTTTTAGTTTTTTATTGGTTTTTACCTTTATTTTAGCTTATTTTTCAGTTTTTTCCTTTTTTTTAGTTTTTTTTTATTTTTTATTTTTTTTAGTTTTTTACCTTTTTTTAGTTTTTTTAGTTTTTTTAGTTTTTTAGCTTTTTTACTTTTTTTATTAGTTTTTAGTTTTTTTTTGTAGTTTTTGCCTTTTTTTAGTTTTTTCAGTTTTTTTTTTAGTTTTTTATTGGTTTTTACCTTTATAGTTTTTTTAGTTTTTTAGCTTTTTTATTTTTTTTATTAGTTTTTAGTTTTTTTTGTAGTTTTTGCCTTTTTTTAGTTTTTTCAGTTTTGACGTCACCTAATCCAGTTTTTTCAGGTGACGTCACCTGACACATCCATCCACACATCCATCCACACATCCACAGACAGACAACTTATTTTTATATATATAGATATATATATATATATATATATATATATATATATATATATATATATATATATATATATATATATATATATATATATATATATATATATATATATCTATTCACAGGTGGGACACAGGGACACAACTACAATGGCGCGTAACTAATATGGCGCGTAACGACTTACGCGCGCGGGGGCTTGGGGGAGCGCGAAGCGCCACCCCAACAGCTAGTCTATATATATAAAAATAAGTTGTCTGTGTGTGTGTGTGTTTGTCGAGTGACGTCATGTTTGTGTGTCGACTGACGTCATTATAAGGATTGAGCTGTATGCATCATGAAGTTGTTTGTCGACTTTCGTCATGTTTGTCAACTGATGAAATTATATACCGGGACACAAATGACGACCGGGACACAGGGAATATAAATGACGACCGGGAACCTCAAAGAGTAATTACAGACTGGGACACCCGGACACAAATCACGACCGGGACACAGGGTGTATAAATGACGACCGGGGCACAGGGACACAACTACAACGGGGACGCCGGGGGCACAGGCGGGATATATAAATGAAGACCGGGACACAGGGATTGTTCGAATAGAAATTACAGACCGGGACACTGGGACACAAATGACGACCGGGACACAGGAAATATAAATGACGACCGGGACACTCAAAGAGAAATTAAAAACTGGGACACCGGGACACAAATGACGACCGGGACACAGGGAATATAAATGACGACCAGGACACTCAAAGAGAAATTACAGACCGGGACACCGGAACACAAATGACGACCGGGACACAGGGAATATAAATGACGACCGCGACACTCAAAGAGAAACTACAGACTGGGACACAGGGAAACAACAACAACGGGGACGCCGGGGGGCACAGGGGGATATATACATGACGACGGGGACACAGGGAATGTTCGATTAGCAATCACCATCAACAAAGCTCAAGGGCAATCATTAGAATAATGAGGTATAGATCTGAATACAGATTGTTTTCCCATGGACAATTATATGTTGCATGTTCAAGAGTCGGTAAACCTGACAATTTATTAGTATGCACAGACAATGGGACAGCCAAGAATGTTGTATATTCGCAAGTTTTACGTAGTTAAATATATATATATATATATATATATATATATATATATATATATATATATATATCTTCTATATATATAAAAATAAGTTGTCTGTGTGTGGATCTGTGGATCTGTGGATCAGGTGAAGTCATGTTTGTCCGCATATGACGTCTGAATTATTTCACACTAATACAAAAGAAGAAAAAAACTAAAAAAGGTAAAAACTACAAAAAAAACTAAAAAGAAAAAAAAACTAAAAAAGCTAAAAAACTAAAAAAAAACTAAAAAAAGGTAAAAATCTAATAACTAAAAAAAAACTGAAAAAAATAAAAAAAGGCAAAAACTACAAAAAATATAAAAACTAATAAAAAAACTAAAAAAGCTAAAAAACTAAAAAAACTAAAAAAAACTAAAAAAAGGTAAAAAACTAAAAAAAACTAAAAACTAAAAAAGAAAGAAACTAAAAAAAAGGAAAAAACTGAAAAATAAAAGAGAAAAAGAAAACTAAAAAAATATGAATAAATATATATAAAAATAAGTTGTTTGTGGGTTATGTCTGTCTGTCTGTCTGTCGAGTGACGTCGGGTTTGTCCGCATATGACGTCTGAATTATTTCACACTAATACAAAAGAAGAAAAAAAACTAAAAAAGGTAAAAACTACAAAAAAAACTAAAAAGAAAAAAAAACTAAAAAAGCTAAAAAACTAAAAAAAACTAAAAAAGGTAAAAAACTAAAAACTAAAAAAAAACTGAAAAAACTAAAAAAAGGCAAAAACTAAAAAAAAACTAAAAACTAATAAAAAAACTAAAAAAGCTAAAAAACTAAAAAACTAAAAAAACTAAAAAAACTAAAAAAAGGTAAAAAACAAAAAAAAACTAAAAACTAAAAAAGAAAAAACTAAAAAAAAAGAAAAAACTGAAAAATAAGAGAAAAAGAAAACTAAAAAAATATTAATAAAGAAGAAAAAAACTAAAAAAGGTAAAACTACAAAAAAAACTAAAAAGAAAAAAAACTAAAATAGCTAAAAAACTAAAAAAAACTAAAAAAAGGTAAAAATCTAATAACTAAAAAAAAACTGAAAAAAATAAAAAAAGGCAAAAACTACAAAAAAAATAAAAACTAATAAAAAAACTAAAAAAGCTAAAAAACTAAAAAAACTAAAAAAAACTAAAAAAAGGTAAAAAACTAAAAAAAACTAAAAACTAAAAAAGAAAAAAACTAAAAAAAAGGAAAAAACTGAAAAATAAAAGAGAAAAAGAAAACTAAAAAAATATGAATAAATATATATAAAAATAAGTTGTTTGTGGGTTATGTCTGTCTGTCCGCATATGTCGTTGCGTGTTTGTCCGCATATGACGTCTGAATTATTTCACACTAATACAAAAGAAGAAAAAAAACTAAAAAAGGTAAATGACGACCGGGACACAGGGACACAACTACAATGGGGACGCCGGGGGGCACAGGGGGATATAAATGACGACCGGGACACCGGGACACAAGGAATATAAATGACGCCCGGGACACTCAAAGAGAAATCACAGACTGGAACACCGGGACACAAATGACGACCGGGACACAGGGAATATAAATGACGACCGGGACACAGGGACATAACTACAAAGGGGACGCCGGGGTGCACAGGGGGATATATAAATGACGATGGCGACTCAGGGAATGGTCGATTAGCAATCACCATCAACAAAGCTCAAGGGCAATCATTAGAATCATGAGGTATAGATCTGAATACGGATTGTTTTCCCATGGACCATTATATGTTGCATGTTCAAGAGTCGGTAAACCTGACAATCTATTTATATGCACAGACAATGGGACAGCAAAGAATGTTGTATATTCGCAAGTTTTACGTAGTTAAAAACATATATATATATATATATATATATATATATATATATATATATATATATCTATATTCACAGGTGGGACATACGGACACAACTACAATGGCGCGTAACTAATATGGCGCGTAACGACTTACGCGCGTGGGGGGGCTTGGGGGGGCGCGAAGCGCCCCCACCAACTAGGTGTTGGGGTGGCGCGAAGCGCCTCCTACTAGATAAGAGGAAAGATTTCTTGATAACCGTTTTTAAATTTACTAACACTAAGTGATAAATTAGTATACATTGTCGCAAATTTGAACGACTCAATTCTTTTAGCTGAAACCATTGTTAAAGAGTCTATCACCTGCAGTGAATTATTAACACTCCTATATGGATTAAAATTCGAAAATTTTTTAATACCAGAACAATAGGTTTTAAGTTTATTTATAATTTGCTTTAAAATGAAAGAGAGGTCAGTAGCAGCAATGCGGGTTGGACATCTAGCTGCTCCAGCAATAAACCTTAAGGTTTATTGCGTCCTACTTGCAGCAGAAATTTTGTACATCATTCTGATGCAGAGATAGACGTAACACAAGTAGCGCTGGCGTTACATGAAATGCGACTAATCACAGTAATAATCCTGGGTACTTTTATGCCAATCCTTTTTTTTGGAGCATGTTAAAAGAAATATTTTGAAAAGCGAAAATAGCGGGAAGTCAGCATGGCATTGTACATAGAGGCAGTTCTACATTTTTGAGTTAGTATGTTGATCGAAAAACGCAAGGAATGGGACATTATCAGCACTTATTAAGTGTTTCAATTACTAAAAAAAGAAATTTGAGCTATATTGGAGTTTTGATATAAATATTGGAGGCAAAAGATTAAAAAAATTAAATTGTTCCTGGAGCTGATACTCCCTCCTCTACTAACTTCCATGACAAAACTACAACCGCTTTGACCTATCTCGGTACATTACGAATATTATAGTAAAAAACACTAAGTCTTATTTTCTTTTCCGATGATTTCTTTTAAGTTTTTCAATTAAAAAAAATTCTTTTTTTCAAGGATTTCTTGTTTTCAGTACTTCCATTTCTGTTGTATTTGTAGGTGTAGAGGGTGTATTAGTAGTAGAACAACTTTTATGATCAAAACAATGATATATCATATTGATAGCACAGCAAAAGCATAGCTTGCGGGGCTGTGCTATTAGACAACAATCAATCACGAGAAAAAAAAAACTGAAAAAAAAGAATAAGGGGATGAAACCATGTACCAAAACAATCCATATAATCCATTATTCTTCAAGTTGAAGGATATTTGGCTCAAAGAACTTATCGTGGTATATCGCGAGGTCATTTCTCACCAAAACCTCGATATCACTGCTTATATATGCTCTGTTTTCTCCGTGTTGTCTGAGATCACATGATAGAATTAGACATGATGATAGAATTTGCATCCTGAAATTTGAAGGATGCAGAGTTATAATCATGATATTCGTATAATCATGATATCATATAATCATGATATTCGATGAGACCAATAACCTGAAATATAGAAAGTTCACATATCTCATTTGCAAAATTAAAAGATGAATTCCGCCCTTGACAATTAAGATGGGAAACATTTAGGTCTTCCGTATCACCACCACGATACACGGAATTGATATCATCTTTAAACAAATATTTTGAATTTAAAGAAACATACTGACCAGCTATCCCAACATCATAGCCTCGGTGGAGCTGCTCTGTAAAAACACTTCCAAAATCTACGTTCGACGGTTCTAAATTTTTAAGGCTACTCTTGCTTCGGCAATTAATACTATCATTAGCCATAACCATCAAATTTCAGATAAATGGTACAGTGCTTCGTCATTTCAATTCCCCCGAAACAAAACAAAAATAGCATAAAAAAGGAAACGAATACCTTCCAAGCAAATAACCAATGTATGAAAGATATATATTCATACCATTTTTGGAAGTTTTAAAACAAGAACATATTATCTTGAACTGATAGATTTTAGGAAATAAAAAAACCCTCAACAATCAGGGAAAAAATCGAACCTGAGAAAACGTGACGAAACAGGAAGTATTGTACATTCTCTTAATTTTGCCATTAACTAGGCTCACCCATTTATTTGATGAAAAAAAAGTTTTTTTTTTAAATGCAAGTAAGGAGCGATATTAAATATTAAGACGAACAGAAATTATTCCGTACATTAAAGGGGTTGTCCTCTCCCCAATGCCTGACTCTTTGCGCTAAAGTTTGACTCTTTCTCACAACTCTACTTTTTAAAACAATAAAAAACTTTAGCGCAAAGAGCGAGGCGTTGAGGAGGGGCAACCCCTTTCATATACTTAATATTTTTTGTTCGTTTCAAGTTTTAATGTCCCTCCTTACTTGCAGTTAAAAAAACTTGTTTTTTTTATTTAATTTCTGAACGTTTTTGAATTAATGCATGTTTTGATTTTGGCTCACCCCATATGAATAATTAAAGCGAAATTTGTATATTAATTTTTTTTTCGGCTAAATGGCTTTCTCATAGTTTTGAGCGGACAATTTTGATAAAAAAAGGGGTGGGGGAGGAGGCCTAGTTGCCCTCCAATTTTTGGTTACTTAAAAAGGCAACTAGACCTTTTAATTTTTTTGCGAACGTTTTTATTAGTAATAAATATACGGAACTTACGAACTAACTTACGTAACGAACTTCTATATTTTGTATATTTTTATTACGTATATAAGGGGGTCCGCCCCCTCGTCAATACCTCACTCTTTGCACTAAAGCTTGAATTTTGTCCCAACTCTTTAAGAATGACCCCTGAATCACAAAGCCCGTAGAATAAATAGTTGAAATTACTAAAAATACTTTAGTGTAAAGAGCGAGGTATTGTGGAGGAGATGAACCCCCTTATTTACGTAATAATTTCTGTTCTTTTTAGGTTTTAATGCTGCTCCTTACTTTCAGCTGAAATTTTTTGTTATTCATTTTCTCATTTTTTTTAAATGATGCTAGAAAATCCTACAGCCCCTTGATGGAAATTCTCTTCCCTCATGTTAAGTTCCCCCATGAAAAGATCCTCCCTCGAAACCCCTCCTGCGGCCCACCTCCCCCTCTTCAACACTAAAAAGTCCCCCTGAAAGCGTCTGTACACTTCCCAATAACCCTTACTATATGTAAACAATGGTCAAAGTTTGTAACTTGCATCCTGTCCCTGGGACGGTGGGGGATTAATTCGTCCCGAAAGACATAATTAGTAGGTTTTTCGACTACGTGGAACAAAATGGCTATCTCGGAATTTTGATCCGGTGATTTTGGGAAAAAATGAGCGTGGGAGGGGGTCTAGGTGCCCTCCAGTTGTTTTGGTTACTTAAAAAGTGCACTAGAACTTTCAATTTCTACTTGAATGAGCTCTCCTGCAACATTGTAGGATCACTGGATCGATACCATCACTCCTGGGAAAAAAGCAACAAAAAAACAAATAAACACGCATTCGTGATCTGTCATCTGGCAAAAAATACAAAATTCCACATTTTTATAGTTTTGAAACTTATAGTGTTGAAACTTCAACACTATGGTTCTCTGATATGCTGAATTTGATGGTGTGATCGTTAAGATTCAATGACTTTTAGGGGATGTTTCCCCCTATTTTCTAAAATAAGGCAAATTTCACCAGGCTCGTAACTTTTGATGGGTAAGACTAAACTTGATGAAACCTATATATTTAAAATCAGCATAAAAATACGATTCTTTTGATGTAACTATTGGTATTTGAATTCAATTTTTTAGAGTTTCGGTTATTATTGAGCCGGGTCGCTCCTTTCTACAGTTCGTTACCACAAACTGTTGATGGTAAAGCTTCGAAGGCAGTATATCTGTATAAATATTTATGCGGAACTTATTTGACGTGTAATTGACCCCTGTTTTTTTTGTATTTTAAACGAGTATGGATTAATTAAAAAAATTATATGTTCAAAATAAAGAACAAAGGTAAAACTTGGAATGAGCAACATTTAAAATTTAATTTATGTTTTGATCCAAATTATTTGGGGGGGGGGGAGATTGCCGCACTTGTCCCCCCTTAACGACGTCAGTGGTAGTAGCCGAAGCCAAATAAAAAAAGAAACATGGGCGAAAAAAGAGCAAAAACACCGTACGAAAAATCTTGGGAACTTTTTTCTCATTTATAAATAGAGTTAAGATGGGTCCAGGGGGAGAAATGTTTTTATTTTGATATCCTTGGTACCTAACCAGTAAGTAGCCACTTGCATTTAACCAAACAATCATCCAAGTAATTTCAGTGCGTCGCTCTAATGCCGGGTTCAAATTTGATAGTGCCTTGTCATGATGAAGTAGATGATCTGTTCGTCATTGTGAAAGATTAAAAATATCCAGTAGCATTGACAGTTTCCTATTTTCGTACCTCCCTGTGAGTCTTTTCGGGTTACGGCGCATGAACAGAGAAGCTTTGATCCAAAATTAAGAAGGATTATTTTTGTTCAAACTCAGTCAAGAATGGAGGAGTTGGCGAGGCTCATCAAGCTGATGAATTTACTATAAGTCATATTATAAACGGATGTATTATTTGTTAAATTGATATTTTATGGATGTTTAACCATGTCTTCAACGAAAAATTGAAAATGTCATATTCTTATCGTCACGATATAATTAGAATATAATTGTCGTGACCAGTCCCAAGAGAAAAGAAGATGAAATTGTTGCTGGATGTCACAAAGTGATTTCTTTTTCTTACCTCCTTTTACTTCCAATGAAAAATTTTTATTGCTACTTTAGGTTGTATGCTATGAAAAAATGTAGGTTCTTGTGTATTATCTCGAACACACTCAAGAAGTAAAGTTAGGTTGATGAAATGAAATGTACCAAAATATGACGGAAAAATAAGACTTTAGTAACAAAATTATGGAAACCTCAGCAAAGAATTATGGGAAGCAGGCCGCCCACAATGCACTATATTAAATACGTAGCCTAACCTAACCACCTCTATATATTAAATATTTAATTATAATATACTGCATCGTAGTTTTTCTCATTAAGACTAAGCTAAATATAACCGATTGCAGACAGACAAATCGTTTTTTTTCAGATCAAAAAGAGCAAATTTATTGAGTGTTTTCGGGACGATAAACAAGTACCAGAATATAGAATGATGCCAGTTCGTATTTTGTATTTTCAGTTACGCCGTTTCCTTCCTTTAATAGATTCTTTTCTCTTTTTTTTTTAACTGACCAATGAGCCTGTCGTATGACAGACAGGAAAAAAAAACCGTAGCATGCACTTGTTTGTAAGGACCGGCGAATAATTCGTCCCCCAAATAAAAAACTATAAGGCCCCCCCACTAAAAAATTAAGATTTTTTTCATTAAGACTAAGCTAAATATAACCGATTGCAGACAGACAAACCGGTTTTTTTTTAGATCAAAAAGAGCAAATTACTTGAGACAGACAAATCGTTTTTTTTTTCAGATCAAAAAGAGCAAATTTATTGAGTGTGGTCGGGACGATAAACAAGTACCAGAATATAGAATGAATATAGAATGATGCCAGTTCGTATTTTGTATTTTTAGTTACGCCTTTTCCTCCCTTTTACAGATTCTTTTCTTGTTTTTTTTTTTTTTTTTAAACTGGCCAAAGAGCCTGTCTCATGACAGACAGGAGAAAAAAAAAACCGTAGCCTGTACTTACTCGTAAGGACCGGCGAATAATTCGTCCCCCAAATAAAAATTCTAAGACCCCTTCCTTCCTAAAAATGGAAGTTTTTGATTCGATACCCCAACCGTGAGACAAAACAGAGTATATTCATTTGTGGTGAGCTGAAACGAACTGACGGATTGCTAAAGTACACAGGAAAAATACTGGCTTCAGCTGTATAAGCTCGAGTGATTGGCCAGGTGCTACCAACACTTACTATTATATGAAGTAAAAAGATAGGAAGATAAAGTTACTCTTTTCCTGTATTGTGTTAATGGTATTTCAAAACTAAATAAGCATTGGATCGGACTGATGTCTCATAAACGACTTTCTGTTTGTCCCGGACGAAGATGGACTGGCTTACGGTAGGCCACTGTGATGTGCGAGGCCTAAGGTTGAAGTTGGATCAGGACCTTCACTTGGTTAACACGATCAAGCTGACCATAAAGTGAAATGCTAAGACCAATCTCAACATAGAGATACTAAGCAGTGAGGTTACCATATATGAAAAAACAGTCCTCGGACGGTATCCGGGGCACCAAGAAAATACAGAACCATATCCTATATAATTTCGTCAATGTCCGAGAATTAGAGGGGAAAGAGGTACTGTGGGTCGAAGTGAACCTCGCAACCAAGTATGTCATTAATGAAACCAAATAGAGTCACCCAGAGTTTCGGACGGCCAGTTAATCTTGAAGCGTGCCTCGATTGTATCAGACGAAATTTCGCCAAATCAGCTATCATCCTACAAGGGGATTTCAACGTCCACTTCAAGCTATGGCTTAGCAGAAAAATCACTGATTAGGAAGCATGCGGCTTGCATGATTTGTACGATTGATCTCTATCTTATTAGACAGTAGCTTGTTGATTTAGACACCTAATTCCACCCAAAACAGTCCATCTTGGTTTAATTTATTCCTCACGCTGACCATCCTCGACAGACTCTTTTGAGTCTGTCTATGGCAATCTTTGCACTCACTCCATCGCTTATCAAGTATGAAAGGATTATGCGACAACACAGTAAAGGGGGTTGAGATGGTCTTGAGAGTACGCTTGTTGCCCAAAATTGGAAAGTATTCCTCAAGGAAGATTCTGACAAGGCTCTGAGGGCATATCAACGGGTCAGGCCTCAACGAAACAGTATACATGACTTGTGACGGTGTCGACGAAAATTATATTCCATCTAAGAGGATACTGATATTAAGCAAAAGTAAAACGTGGTTCAATGTCAACTATATGAAGACTATATGATCAATGCAAAAAGAACACGAACCCCGGCTTTTGACTAAGAGTGAAGACAATCGATTACGATTCGTGAAAGTGCATTCAAATCAAACTTAAAACGAATAAAAATTCTTACAAACAGGAGTTTAGCTACTGCCCCCTTCCCTGATCTTTAAAGTTTTAAAGGCTATTGGGTCATTTGCGCTTTACTGAAAAAAAAATGTTTTTTTTTATATTTATAAGATTGAAAAATAACATTACAGTGAAACAAAATCTTGAGTTGTTGCGATTCCTTGGAATTTATGGTTGGAGAAGGGGAATGGGACAGTGCCCCTGGAGGCATTGTTATTTGACCTTTAGACTGTTTTGAACAAGGTGACTATTTAAAAATTTTGATCGGGTTTCTTTCGGGGGATGGCCACAAAAAAGGGCATGGGAAAGGGACTGTGTGTACTCCTACCACTTTGTGATATCCCCGTTGACATGCCCTGAAAGTTCCAAATTATTACCCTCAGCTGTTCTTAAGATATTGCAGATACGCCTTTTTGATAAACTGGATGCAGATAGGTTTTTTTTTAATTTAGTTCAACATACATTCAACAAAGTTTCACCTTAATACCCAAGAGTTTTCGGGCTCACCCAGAAATAAACATTCTCTCTTCTCCTAATGATAAACCATGCGTGTAAACAGTGGTTAAGTTGGATAATCTACAATCCTTGCCCCGGGGCTGTGATGGGCAAGGTAGCCCCTGAGGCGTAGCTATTAGACCTTGGCCTATTTTGAACAAAATAGCTTTTTCAAAATTTCTGTTAGTGTTGAGGGGAAAAAGCATGGAAAATGGGCGAAGTGGTATGGTTGGTCTCTGATCACCCCTTAACATTCCCCTCAACATGTCCTAAAAGTTTCAACTTAACATCCTCACCCTCTCCTTAGATATTGCTTTTGCGCCTTTTTGACAACCAACATGTACATAGGGTTTACTTCATCATCCCCCTGAACACTCCCTGAAAGTTTAGGCAAAACAGATTATGCTTTACATAAAATAAGTATCAGTTTGACATAATTTTGAAACGTATTAATGAAAAAGTCATTGAGTTGAAGAAAACAGTTAAAAAGATTTGGCACCCCTTGTTTTCACTTTTTCACTGTTTTCACTTGAAAAATATTAGTTTGTACTTTCTAGTCCATTTTGAAAATGGTTTTTAAAAAAGATGCTATATCTATTATTTTTTGTTTGTTTAATTGCATTACTGTCTTTCTACGCAAGGGTAGCCACCTTTATACCTCTCCTTTTCCAAGTGTTTCATCTCCATTTTTATTCCTCTGTATTTTATCTTATATAAAGTATAATGAAATATATTCAATCTTGGGTTCAAATATATTCATTTTTTTATTAATATTTGTTGCCTCTGTTTCCTTTTCTATCTGATAGTTTTTTGCATGTTGAATACTCGAAGTCTTATATTATGTCAATACTGAAATCACAA
The DNA here is from genome assembly GCF_032884065.1 of Artemia franciscana. Lineage (NCBI taxonomy): Eukaryota > Metazoa > Arthropoda > Branchiopoda > Anostraca > Artemiidae > Artemia > Artemia franciscana. Next base: position 18,517,816 of record NC_088865.1, on the reverse strand, counting down.
AAGGACTCAAATGACGTTACAATTATTTCATGTTAACTTGTAATGTGCAGACGGTGCAAAAAAAGCAAAAAAAGAAAAGAAAAAGAACCAACTAATCAAACCGACCCGGCTCAATAGTAACCAAAACTCTAAAAAATGGAATTTTGATACCAATACCTACATCAAAAGAATCGCATTTTAATGCTGATTTTAAATATATAAGTTTCATCAAGTTTAGTCTTACCCATCAAAAGTTACGAGCCTGAGAAAATTTGCGTTATTTTAGAAAATAGGGGGAAACGCCCCCTAGAAGTCATAGAATCTTGACGAAAATCACACCATCAGATTCAGCGTATCAGAGAACCCTACTGTAGAAGTTTCAAGCTCCTATCTACAAAAATGTGGAATTTTGTATTTTTTGCCAGAAGGCAGATCACGGATGCGTGTTTATTTGTTTTTTTGTTTTTTTTTGTTTTTTTTTCCCAGGGGTGATCGTATCGACCTAGTTGTCCTAGAATGTTGCAAGAGGGCTCATTCTAACGGAAATGAAAAGTTCTAGTGCCCTTTTTAAGTGACCAAAAAAATTGGAGGGCACCTAGGCCCCCTCCCACGCTAATTATTTTACCAAAGTCAACGGATCAAAATTCTGAGATAGCCATTTTATTCAGCGTAGTCGAAAAACCTTATAACTATGTCTTTGGGGACGACTTACTCCCCCACAGTCCCCGTGGGAGGGGCAACAAGTTACAAACTTTGACCAGTGCTTACATATAGTAATGGTTATTGGGAAGTGTACAGGCGTTTTCAGGAGGATTTTTTTTGGTTGGGGGAGGGGTTGAGAAGAGGGGGATATTCTGGGGGAACTTTCCATCGATAGTTTGTCATGGGGGAAGAAAATCTCCATGAAGGGAGCGCAGGATTTACTAGCATTATTTAAAAAAAAACAATGAAAAAATAAATATGAAAAAGTTCTATCAGCTGGAAGTAAGGAGCAGCATTAAAACTTAAAACAAACAGAAATTATTACCCATTTGAGGGGCTCACCTCCTCCTAATACCTCGCTCTTTACGCTAAAGTATTTTTAGTAATTTCAACTATTTATTCTACGGCTTTTGTGATTCTGGGGTCATTCTTAATGAATTGGGACAAAATTTAAGCTTTAGTGTAAAGAGCGAGGATCTGACAAGGGGGCGAACCCCCTCATATATGTAATAAAAATATGAGAATACAAAAGTTCTTTACGTAAGCTAATTTATAAGTTACGTAAATCTTTTACTAATAAAAATATTCGTAAAAAATTAAAAATTCTAGTTGCCTTTTTAATTAACAAAAAAATTGGAGGGCAACTAGGCTTCCTCCCCCGCTCTTTTTTTCTCAAAATCATTCGATCAAAATTATGAGAAAGCCATTTAGCCAAAAAAAAAAATGCAAATTTTGTTTTAATTATTCCTCTGCGGAGAGCCAAAATCAAAACATGCATTGATTCAAAAACGTCCAGAAATTAAATAAAAAAAACAAGTTTTTTTAACTAAAAGTAAGGAGCGACATTAAAACTTAAAACGACCAGAAATTACTTCGTATATGAAAGAGGCTGCTTCCTCATTGACGCCCCGCTCTTTACGCTAAAGTTTTTTACTATTTTAAAAAGAAGAATTGAGAGAAAGAGTCAAACTTTAGCGTAAAGAGCGAGGCGTTGATGAGGAAGCAGCCTCTTTCATATACGAAGTAATTTCTGGTCGTTTTAAGTTTTAATGTCGCTCCTTACTTTTAGTTAAAAAAACTTGTTTTTTTTATTTAATTATTGCGACAGAGCGATTTGAACATCCAACCTCCGTTTCCATAGGAGACTCCTAAAATCAATGTACATAAGTACCTATATATTATAGATGTATTATCATCAAGACCAGATTCCGGGAGGTTAGAGGGTTGACCCCTCCCCCCGCTTCCCCTACTGAAATGTTTGTCTGAAACGTGAAAACAAAAAAAATTGACGCGTTTTTAAAGTTTTTTGTACCCCCTTCTCGAAAAAATCATTTCGTAACCCCCCCCCCCGAAAAATCTTGGATACGACCCTGATTATGACCCAAACGACCCATATTGACTGTATTACATGTCTGCGAGTCATTCTAATTTAATAATAAAGTACCCTAAAAAGTCATTTTATTTGTCTTGAAATCATTGGCGCCATTTCGTGTGAATCTTGGGGAAGGGGGCAAAGTTATAGCCAATTTTCCCAAATCAAGTGAATACCGAAAAATAGTAATATATTATCATGGAGGTAAAGATATCACCAAAGAAAACTGACATGTTTCTATGAATACTTGAATTATGCAGACTTATCTTAATTTTGACAAGATTTTTTGCTGAAACTAAATTTCAGCTTGGGGGGGGGGGGGCAAAATCAGGTCTGGGGGAGGTAAACTTTGGTCTGTAGGGGGCAGTTATCCCCCCTGCCCCATTGCAAATTACGCTCCTGCTTGAAATATAAGTTGTAATAATTGTAATTGTTTCAACAATGAACGCATCTAGAATTTCCTTCCATTGATCTTTTGAACCCCCTTAAAGGCTGAGAAATGACGCTTTAGTCTTCCACACTTTTTTAAAAACAAAAAACACTTAAAAAAGGGTTTTTCAAAGAAAGATAATTATCAATATTAAACCTAAAACAAGCAAAATAGTCTTAATGTATGTCAGACTAAATTCGGGCAAAAATTACCATAATAAGATTAGGGATGTCACCCCCTGAAACTCCATTGCCTGGGTTATCATTTATACTTTACTGAAAACTAAACACATAGCTGTGAAAATTACGCACTGAAATTCGATTGTTTTCCAATGTCAAAATGGCAAGCGTGATTATCGGTAAAGAATAACAGTTCTTTTTATGGCACTTGGTATTTACCAAGTGACATATATCGATCGCAAATTCTGTCGGTATGTCGGTCCCGGTTTTGCTAGTTTAGGCACTTCCAGATAAGCTAGGACGATGAAATTTGGCAGGCGTACCAGGGACCAAACCAGATTAAATTAAAAATAGTTGTTTTCCCGATTCGAAAATCTGGGGGGAGTGGGGAGACGGTTACTTCGGAAAAATTAGAAAAATGAGGTATTCTTAACTTACGAATGGGTGATCGGATCTTAATGAAATTTGAAATTTAGAAGGATATTGCGTCGCTCTTATTCTAAATCCCTACCGGATCCGGTGACATTGGGGGGAGTTGGAGAGGGAAACCTAAAATCTTGGAAAACGCTTAGAGTAGAGGGATCGGGATGAAACTTAGTGGGAAAAATAAACACAAGTCCTAGATACGTGATTGACATAACCGGAAAGGATTCGCTGTCTTTGGGGAAGTTGGGGGAGGGTTAATTCTGAAAAACTAGAAAAAAATGAGGTATTTTTAACTTACGAAGGAGTGATCGAATCTTAATGAAGTTTCATATTTAGAAGGATCTCGTAACTCAAATCTCTTATTTCAAATTCCACCGGATCCATTGTTATTGGGGGGAGTTGGGGGGGGGGGGAACCGGAAATCTTTGAAAATGCTTAGAGTGGAGAGATCAGGATGAAACTTGGTGGGAAGAAAAAGTACCAGTCCAAGACACATGACTGACTTAACCGGAACGGATGCACTCTCTTTGGGGGAGTTGGGCGGGGGATAATTTGGAAAAAAATTAGAAAAAATGAAGTATTTGTAACCTAGGAACGGGTACTCAGATCTTAATGAAATTTGATATTTAGAAGGATGTGCTTCAGAGCTCTTATTTTAAATCCCGCCCAGATCCGGTGACACTGGGGGAGCTGGAGGGGGAAACTGGAAATCTTGGAAAACGTGAAAATTGAGGTATCATTATCTTACGAAGGGGTGATCGGATCTTAATGAAACTTGATATATAGAAAGATTTTATGTCTCAGATGCTCCATATTCAATTCGAATCGGATCTGGGGACTTAGGGGTTTGAAGGGAGAAACAGAAATCTTGGGAACCCTTAGAATGGAGAAATCTGGATGAAACTTGATGGGAAGAATAAAAACAAGTTTTAGATACGTTATTGACATAATTGGAACGGATACACTCTCTTTGGGGGAGTTGGGGGATTTCTAGTGCTTTGACGAGTTCGGTGCTTCCTGACGTGCTAGGACGATGAAAATTTATAGGCGTGTCAGGGACCTGCACAAATTGACTTGATAACAGTCATTTCCCCGATTCGACCATCTGAGGAGCTGGAGGGAGAGGAAAAATTGAAAAAAATGAGATATTTTTAACTTACGAATGGGTGATCGGATCATAATGAATTTTGATATTTTATAAGAACCTCGTCTCTTAGAGCTCTTATTTTAAATCCCCACCGTAGTTATATCTGGTGATATTGGGGGAGTTGGAGGGGGAAACGGGAAATCTTGGAAAACGCTTAGAGTGGAGAGATCGGGATGAAACTTGGTGGGAAGAATAATCACAAGTCCTAGATACGTGATTGACATAACCGGACTGAATCTGCTCTATTTGGGGGAGTATTTCGAAAAAATCAGAAAAAGTGAGTTATTTTAACTTAAAAACGGGTAACCTGATCCTAATGAAATTTGATATTTAGAAAGAGATCATGTCTCGGAGCTCTTATTTTATATCCCGACCAGATCTTGTGACATAGGGGGGAGTGGAGGGGGAAACCGGAAATCTTGGAAAACCCTTAGAGTGGAGAGACTGGGATGAAACTTGGTGGGTAGAATAAGCAAATGTCGTAGACACGTGATTGATATAACCGGAATGGATCCGCTCTCTTTGGGGAAACTAGGGGGAGTCCAGTGCTTTGGCGAGTTCGGTGCTTCTGGATGTGCTAGGACGATGAAAATTGGTAGGCGTGCCTGGGACATGCACAAATTGACTTGATAAAGTCGTTTTCCCCGATTCGACCATCTGGGGGGCTGAAGGGAGAGGGAAAATTCGACAAAGTGAGGTATTTTTAACTTACGATTGGGAGATTGGATCTTAATGAATTTTGATATTTAGAATAACCTTGTATCTCAGAGCTCTTATTCTAAATCCCGACCGGCATTAAGCCTCTGATTTTCCTTTTAAATCAATCTATTGATTCTTAGAAGTTGTCTAGAGCTCATGCAATATGAGCTCTTGGCTCATCACAAGTTCCTCGTCACAAGTGCCATATGAGCTCTTAGTTTTTGTTTTCTATAGGAAAGCCAAGACTCTGAGACTACTATTAGCAGTGATATCAATTCTTGGAACTGTGCGGGGAGGGGGATGTATTTTTCGAAACACGAGGGGGGCGGTTTTTAATGGATGTACCCAAGGCCAGAAGTAGGATTTTTTTTTGGGGGGGGGGCAATTTTTTTTTCAAAAACATATAATTTTGTTTTATACTTTTCTTACGTTTTTACGAGTTGGACAAAACTTCCATGGGAGGCTCCCGCCCTTTAAAGCCCCACCCCTGTATATGGCCTTGAAGGTACCAAAAAAACGATTAATCAATTCCAAAAGAGTTATTTCAAAATCTAGGGAGGGGTGTTCTCTTTTCTTTCTCCCTAACTGACTACTTAATTTTAGTGGGATACAACTAATAGATACCACCATGTACATATGTTAAGTGCTCTATAGTTCTATTTGACAATATTAGCCATTTAATTATTCTGTTTGTTTATTATTCTGTTATTGACAGTTTGTTTATATCTTCATTAATTCGAATATTCTAATGTATGGGGTGCCAAACGACAACTATTTTTATTAATATACTGTCGCCCTATCAAAGTCGATCTAGTTGCCCACTAGTTGCCCTACCAAAAATCATCTTCAGCATTCCTTACTTAAAGACAAAATTTTCATCTGTTGAAATGTATCCATACATTACTTGGGACGAAGAAGCATATCTTAAAGAACATTTATTGAAACATTTCCAAATTTAGACCGTGTGAAGCTAGTTTAGTTGGATGGCTATTATTAATGATTTACAACGCATTGAACATAATTTACCCTCAATCAGCTAATATCGATTTTGACTTAGAAAATGTTCAAATTAACTACCCCTAATTATACCACCCACTTTGAAATGAAGACATTTAGGCGTGAAGAATTTGGATTGTAGCTTTAGGTAGTATTTTCGGCCGAGTTATGCAGTCACTTATATGCGATGTCAATATAAATCTTGGCAATCAAATAAGGATTCTTTTTTTTTTCTTTTTTTTTACAACACAATTTATTTTACGTCCTTTTTAAAGATATAATTGCCTACTTTTTGAAAACCTATCAAGTGAAAAAAAATTGTTGATTTAATTTTGCCTATATTATCTGGTTATTGTATTGTAAATCTTTGCTATTAAGTAGGCTACTCTTATTACAACCACAATTATATTGTGTCCTTTTTAAATATATTTGCGCAGTTTTCGAAAGTATTTCAAGTGCAAAAAATTAGTTAATTTAATTTTGGTTATATAATCTATTTATCATACAATAAATATTTCCTTTGAAATATTCTTTGTGTAGCACAAATTATTTTGTGTCCTTTTTAAGTATAGTTGCGCAGTTTTCGAAAGTATTTCAAGTGAAGAACAATTAGTTAATTTAATTGTTGCTGTATAACCTATTATTATATTATAAATCTAAGCAATTAAATACTCTTTTTACAGCATGAACTATTTTGTGTCCTTTTTAAATATAATTGTACAGTTTTCGAAAGCACTTCAAGTGGAAAGAAAAGAGTTAGTTCGTATGATTCTAGCTATTACAATCTATTTGTTATATTATAAATCCTTGCAATTAAATACTTTTTTTATATCACGAATTATTTTGTGTCCTTCTTAAAGATATAAGTGCGCAGTTTTCGAAAGAATAGCAAGCAAAAAGAAGAAAATGTAGCAATGAAAATCTTGTCTATTTAATTCTTTTTTTTACCTCTCTGTTTATTTTGCGCATTTTTTAAAAGATATAATTGTGTTGCAAGTAGAAAAAACAGCGGTGAAAGTCTCCCTAGCTCTAAGATTGATATAAGCAATTTCTGTCCTGAAGAGGGTATACTTTAAGCTACTTTGGATTTCTTATTTGTTGCAGTCTTACTACAAATTTGCTATTTATAGTATACTTTTAGTAGTCTTTGATATCCTTATTTGTGGTTTCATTGGCATAAATCATTGCTGTGAACGAGTAGAGGAGACCATGTGTCGGTTCCGAAATAGTTTTCAAGAATATAAAATACGAACAAACAATTCATATATTTAAGAGTTGGCTAAGGAGTTAGTCTGTTTCCTTGCCTTCCCTTGTTCCCTTTGTTATGATCAGTCAAAATACATTTTTAAAACAGAAGTTTTGCAAAGAGAAAGAAAGAAAGAAAGGACGACATTAAAATCTAGAGTGAGCAGAAATAGTCGTATAGTAAGGAAGACATAAAACGAAGATATATTACTATGTCTGAGTAAGTGAAACTTGAAACGAATAGAAAAATAAAGTGAGTGAAGTCACGTCCAACCTAAAACTAGAAACTATTACAAATAAAAGTTAAAATATCGCCTCTCTCTAAACCTCCTAAAGTTTGGCTTTACTGAAAACAATGTGTATGTTGGACTGATGTTTTTTCTTTATCACAACAATAAAAAAGCACAAGCTCGTTTTTACATTGAGTCAAGACTTGGCCCGTTTTTGCGTTCAGTTAGTCTGCAGTCTTATGTGAAATCCTGAAGGTTGGAATTAGCATTTTTGTATCAAGTTAGGATATTGCTTTGTGATGAATCGTTTTAGAACCAAGCCTAACAGTTCTCATGTTTTTTTTTCTAATTCAGATTGGTCCTACATATTACCGAATATCCGAGATTCTTTCAGTCAATTTCTAACAAATGAACCTTGAAAATAACCAGCATTTTGATTCGAAGTTTGATTTTAATAATCGCGGCACCCCTGTGAGGGAGCCTAGCTCCAAAGGGTACTCCAGCGTTTTCTTAGAGGGAATTATTTTAATTGACTGCACTTTCTGAAATTTAGCCCCAAGTCAAAATTTCAAGCTACTGCCAGAACCTTCTTGAGAGGGGGAGGGGAGGCTGTTAAAAAAGTTATGGTAAATTTTGACTGTAGTTAAATTTTTTAACGTACCAGAACTTGACTATTTTCTGAATTTACTGAATAATTGCTAACAAAATACCAGATTCTTTCTCATGAATTCACCAAGACCTTCCGGAGGATTTCTATAAATTCTGGTAAAATCTTAAGATAATGGGTTAAAGTTCTGAACCCAACAAGTAGGTTCTGCGATGCTCCGAAGGTAATCCCATGCTCTTTTTTTTTAACTTGAGGCAATCTTATCCTCATAAGCCATTATGTTATAATCAATCCTTGGAGCTTTGCCGACTTTCGAAGTGGTTTTTAATTAGTGCTGTCTTGTTTTTTGAGTCATTACAAGCAGTTAGGTATAAACTTTGAAATTGCTCTAATTATTCGGTACTCTTTAGAGCTGATGTACCCTAATCTTATTTTTGGTTAAATATCCATGAAACGAAAACCTTTTGATTATGTTTATGAGTTTAAGTATTTTCTGGAGTTGGTGAACATTAGCTTCAAGGTAATAAAGTTGGTTTTAAGTTCTTAAAAACGCTTGTCAAACTAGTTAAATATGCGTTTTGCATATATTATGTCATGGTTGAACAGCGAATATTTTTATGGTTTTCGTAGTTTTCGGAAGTCACAAAAAGAAGTGATACTATTTTTTTAGTAGGTTCGTATGAATTAATCTTTAGTTAGAAAACCAATAGAAAAACAATATTTATTGTACTACTTTTCTGATTGAATAAAACTGAGGGCCAATCAATGAGGAACAAAGGGTTACTGATGGAACATAAGCAAATCTCCCAAAATAACGTTTGTTGTTAATTTTCTGTCGTTATTTCTTTTAACCCTTTGATGCCTAAATTATGAAAAAAAGAATGGGAAAAATATTTCGGCCGTTTCCAGGCTTCGTTATGACCTATTCCACGACAGAAATGGCAAGAAAAAAATGTATTGATAAAAATGATGAAATAAAAAAATGGTTCCCACAGGAACCATCCGGCAATCATGGCACAAAAACACTCTGATCGGCTACATAGTGTGGTAAGTCAGAAAACAATTCCTGTTGGGTGTGAAACACAAGGACACTTCACATTTTACGCATTTCACTTTGGAATGAGCTTGTACACATACTCTGCATCTCTGTTTGCTCTCTATCCAAGCCGGGAAGTGCCCCTGTCCATCGAGTCTTGTCGAATCTGGGGGGCGACAAGTATAATTTCTTTTTTTCTGAGAGTTGGTATCTGCGTCACTGAGAGGTCTACCTCTCTTTGGTGTCGCCAAAGATGCACCAGATAGAAGTGCACGTGCCACATCTGTCTTGAACTGTAGCAGGTTCGTTGGTTTCTGCCCAGCAGCAAGACACCTGCGGTATAAGAGCCAGCCATTCACAACGGAGAGGTCAAACAAGAAGAAGAAGATCCTCATGTACCATTTGCTCCGTGACTGGAAGTCGATCCTGTAAAGCTCCAGCAACATGTCGGCAAGATCTACACCACCCATAAAGCGGTTGTACTCCTTCACGCAATATGGTCGCTTGACATCGGCATACTCTTTTCGTTTACCATCCCACCGCCTACACGTATCTTCTGGGTCTAGGGCGGCATAGGTCGAAATCAAGTGGACTGGCTTATTGTCATACCACTTCACCACAATGGCATTCGACTGCGTTTCCACTCGCCAGTCGTAAGAGCCTCTTCCTCGGGCTTTCAATTTGCTGTCGGACTCCAAAGCACAGCCTTTCAACCTGTTTGCCCTCACTGTGGCCAGTGTAAGTATGCCCTGATCACTTAGTGTTTGTGCCAAGTATAACGAGGAGAACCAATTGTCAAAGAATAGCTTGTAATTTTTGTGCTTGGGTATTCCTCTTGCAAGCCGCAGGACAAAATCAGCTCCAACTCCCAGGTCACTGACATCAACCGACCCCTTACCCGTATACATTTTAAAGTCGTAAACGAAACCACTCTCCCCAGCCCTTGAGATGAACTTATAACCCCACTTATGCGGTTTCTTGGGATTGTACTGCTTCAACGAAATCCTCTGTTTTGTCGGCACAATTTGCTCGTCTACTGCCTGGTGTTCTTCTGGGGGTATCTTCATAAAGTTATCTCTGATCATCTCTATCAGAGGACGAACTTTGTGGATCTTGTCGTGTCCAGGGTCTCCTCGTGGTTTCTGGGTAAGAATGTCGTTGAAATGAAGATACTTTTTGATCTGTTCGAATCTGTCACGCGACATGGCATCAGCTATTACAGGGTAGCGCGTTTCGTTTGACCAGTAACTGCGGTATGACGACATTTTCACTATTCCTGTGAATGCAAGGATCCATAAGAAGCATTCCACCTCGGCAGATGAAACTCCAAATTCTTTGGCATCTTTTTGAAGAGCGTAAATTTTCGTTTGGTCACGTATATGGTTGACCACGCCTTGGTCAAAAAACAGCCTGACAAATTCCAGGGGTGTCTTGCCACTCATTTCTTGGTCGACGACAAGATGATCCTTCCACGCAGCATCTGGCTGGACGAAATCCACTTTTCTCCAAGCAAGGTCCCGTCGTTTGCTTGGTTTCGAAGCAGCAGTGCCTGAGCTCGTGGCATTTCGTCTGGCGATCTCGACGTCCTCATGGTCATCCTCACTGTTGTGGTCGTCAGCTTCAATTCGACCGCTTTCTATTTCTTCTTCAATCTCTTCTTCCTGCGGGTTATTATCAGGATCAGGAAGGAGAAAACTAGGATCAGATGGGTCCTCATCTTCATTAGACAGATCTTCGAGGTCGGAGTTGTCTTCCGGGCAAAGAATAAAATTCAGAGCCTGTGCTAATGACACGGGGTGTGTTCGAAGTCTTCGCTGGACAGCCGAATACTCATCTTCCACAGTTTTTGATGTACTCGGAGAAGGCTGGTCCATTTCTGCAGAGTAAAAAATATATTTGGTAACAGTCTAGTTGGGGAGACCGTGGTTGACCCGGACACGGGGTTGATCTGGACAGTCAAGTATGGACTCCTAGCGGTTTAGTAAAAATTCTCAGAAAATCACGAAAGGTGCACCATCTACTGCCCTATTATCAAGCCAGTTTGGATCTAGATACACGCAGCCATTTGTTTGTATTTTGCAAAAAGTGTTCTTTAAGGTAAGAATTTTTTTCAAGGGTCTCTGTTTGGAGTTCAATAGAGTGGACCAGGCTGCTGGATTTGCAATGACATTTTTTCAGGAGAGAAGTAGCTCACATAGAAAGATTCTAGAGCAGTTTTTTGAGCGCCATCTATTTGATTTTTTTTCAAATCACTTTGACGTCGCACGAGGACACATGGGGTTGGGCCGGACACGGCGATTGGGGGTTGGTTCGGACATTTTTTTTATCTGTCCGAACCAACCCCGTCTCTAAAAGGTTGGTATTTAGGGTAGAAAATACACGGATGAATGCTTGAAAATAAGTATTTCTACTAAGCAAGTACAGCAGTTCGCATTAGGAATATATTTTAGTGGTATACTAAGCGGTCTTTGAGTAAAATCTCAGCTCGTACCAACTCCGGTGAATGGTGTGTCATTTTAAAGCTTTTTTGTCATTTTATATAGCTGAAGTACTGTTTTTTACTTTTTATACTTTTATGCATATTTGAAAAAAAAAGAAGTCGAAATCTAATGGTTTAGCATGGTGTCCGAACCAATACTGGGCCGTCCGATCCAACCCCGTGGGTAGGGGTTGTTTCGGACATTTCAAAAAAATGAAAAAAAAATAAAAATCTTTTTTTCCTTTTTGTAGAAAAATCTGAAAAAAATCTCGAAGGTAGTCCTAACGGATACGCATTTTATGGTGAAGTCAGAACTGGAGAAAAGTCAATGGCTTAGAAGATATGCCGTTTCAAAAAATCGCGTCCGGGTCAACCCCGGTCTCCCCTGCATTGTTATTGACGACGGCAACTCCACCAGTTCTTGTCTAGATGGCTCTTCCGAGCGATGGTTCCTTGAAGCCACAGAACATGGTCGAGCTCTCAAAATTTGATTCCAATGGTGTAAAGCAACTGTTTTCATGGTATCTAGGCATCTCACACTGTATACGGCTTACCGTCTCATCTGGTCTCGCTACCGCCGGATGGTTCCCAGAGGAACCACGACGTTGGGGGTCGTTTCTATCCTCTGGTTTTCCAGCTTTAGGAGTGTATGATAGCTCATCTGAACAAACAAAACGTCCTCTTTCTAAAACTTTTGGAATGAAAACTCTAGCACAATAAACAATAAAGTTATTCACAAAAAAGTATTCTCACCTTTCAGGAAAAACAAGCAAGGCTAGAGGGCACAGGTTCAAACTTCATTACCTCACACAAGGGTGACAGATTACGGACTAAGAAAAATACAAACCTGTCTAGGTAGATCAGATTGAGACAATGGCAAACGGATTGACGTTAATAGGTCAAACGGTCAGGATTAAAATAAATTAAAAAGTTCATGGTTCCTGAGGGAACCTTCAGGCATCAAAGGGTTAACTAACCTTCATTAACCGAAAAAAAAATAAGAAGTTTAAGCCTAATTTTGAAAAAAAGGTGGTGTACCTATGTCTTATTTAATCTATGAAAAATAAAGTGAGGACTATTTTTCGGGAGTAAGACATTTCCATATTTTTAAATGTTTTCCATTGTAAAATGAATAGAAATTCATGAGCAAAACCCCATTTTTCCAACCTTACTTTACGATCACATTAGGGATGTCTGCCTGCAGCTTAACTGTTTTGGAAACCTTTCTATTTTTGTTTCCTTTAAGCTGAAATATTAGCTTAACCACGAAGAATATAGTGTATATCTATATAAATAAGGCCTTAATATAAGCAGGGTATGGTACCAACTCTCAAATAAAACCTCTGAAATTTAGGAGTCTACCTCTACTTCCTATATATTAAATGAAATAGCCTCCTTGGTTCACTTGAGGACCAGCCCCAACCCCACACCCATCATTTCCCCAAACAAATACAATCAACATTTGGAGATGGCGAATTTGTTCGAAATAGTTAAAACGTCATGTAATTATGTCTTTGGGATGGCAGGCCCCATCACAGCCCTCAAAGCAAGGGCTATAAGTTTTACTAGTTGCCCATTATTAACATATGAGAGAGGTGGTCATATTAACTACGGAGAGGGCTCCTTCGATTGGAAATCAGAAGTTCTAGTGCCCTTTTTAAGAGTCAAAAGTGATCGGAGGGAAAGCCCCTCTCTGCGTCTTTTTTTCTCCAAATGTATCCAATGGAAATTTTGCGATTATCATTCTATTCAAAAGAGTCCAAAGATTGAAACAAACCCCCCAGAGCCTGGGGGCGGGGGTTTTAAGTTATGCCCCAGGGGCATATAAGGTTTTTATAGAAGGGCTGGTCATATAAACTTTAGAGAAGGATCATTTTATTGGAAATCGAAAGTTCTAGTTCCCTTTCTAAGAGTCAAAAGTGAAGGAGGGCAATTAGCCCCCTCCGGAATTCCTCTTTTCCTTAAACGGATGTGGTTTAAATTGCGATATAGCCATTTGGTTCAAAATAGTCCAAAGAACATATAACAATCTCTTTAGGGTTAGCACAATTCTCCAGATCCCCGAGGCAAGGATTGTAAGTTATGCCCTGGGGTATATATCGTTTTTATGGAGGGGGTAGTCGTATAAGCTTTTAGGGAGGCTCGTTTACTTGGAAATTAAAATTCTATTTCAGTTTCAAGAGTCAAAGGTGATTGGAGGGCACCCAGGACACCCCAATGCGCCCTTTCCCCCCCAATGAATTCCTATAAATACCACAAATCATTATCGATAAAGAAATGAAATCCAAAACAAATAAAAATTATAGTAAACAACCGAGTCAACCTCAAAACAAGCGGAAATCAACATGAGTAGGGTTGAAACCCCCCGTGCCTTCTGAACACCAAAACATAATTTGCACTTTACTGAAAACAAAACATCTTTGAAATGTTATCGTTTTTTAAATTTTAATAAATCAAATATTATTACGACTTTAAGGAATACATGTCAGTATATTTTTTTTCTGTAACTTGATAATTACTTTCAGGACTTGAGAATGCACGGGCCTACTCGTTTGTCAGCCCTACTCACGTTAATTTCTGCTCGTTTTGAGTTTGCAATTTTGTTCCTTTTGGGTTTCATTTATTTATTCATTGTAATTTGTGGTTGTTTTACGCTTGTAAGATTGTTTGACTTTATTTCTGCACATTTTGGTTTAATGGAGCTCTTTACTTTTCTTTGAAAAACTTTTTTTTGCGTAAAAAGTCCTTTAAATCAATTTCTCAAAGTATCAAGATCAATTAAAAGCATAAATGCCTAGAAAACTTTTAAGATAAACAATATATGTTTCTGTCAATCAAAGTTTTCGTTGTCTGCCAGGACTAATATCCCTTTAGCCAAGTGGAACATTTGCAGTTGGAAATAACAACTTTCATTAAGTTGTCCGCATGCTTTGACATTTATCTCCGCTCCAAACTACACCATCTAGCGTGAAATTAGACAATTTGGCATTGGATAAGAAACCGAACCTACTTATGTTTAGCACTTTATAGCAATCCGTCATATTTGTAACTAATGAAAGTGAAGTAAGCGATTAGTTAAATGATCCTGCGATATTAGACAACAGCATATCAATCATAAGTTGGCCTAGTGTGCTCTGAGCACGCAATGCTTTATTTTGGCCTCTTCGTCACAGTCAATTAAGTGGTTACACGCTCTTTGAAAGAAATAAAAGCTTGGCCAAAATTTAGATTAAATTGATTTATTTTTTCCTTTGGAGGAACCACAGCTTTGTAAGATTGATGAGTCGCAACACTTTAACGTGGACGCTTTAAAAAGTCTGTGAAAATATGTTAGATGATACTGTCGAAATTTTCCAAGAATGATATCCCTTCTAGCGATTGTCTATCATGGTTGCAGCAATAGGTCCAAACTAGTAAAGAGCAAACCACACCCATTGCAGCCGAACTATGAAATATGGCCTTTTAAAGAAGCTTTCTAGTGGCAAATCCCCGATTTTGAAAACAGTAGTTTTCATGTAGATACGACTAAACAGTAATCCGTAGTAAAGAGAAGAAATTCTTGTGAATTTTGAAAATGAGCTTAAAATCTCTTTTAAAAATACACCGTTGAAATTGCTATTACCAAAAATCCTTAATTGGGGGCTTACAGTCCCCTATTTAATAAAAATACGGATTAAAAATGTGGTTCGATCCCACTGTTTAGGCCTACATTGAAAGAAATGTTAACATGGTTAGGACACGCTTTACGGATGAAGGATAATAGGCTAACCAAATCGAGCTTGTTATTAATCGAGCATGTGCCAAACAAAAATCTGGGCGTCATCGAATAGACATCAGGGCTAACATCATCCAATAGAAATTTTCAAAAGGCGGAAGTATGGGAGTAAGTGAGGGCGAACAAAAATTATTGATTTGTAGATTACGCAAAATACATGTCTAAAACTAGCCAAGATTTCGTGATTTTTTTTTCCGACATCTGTGAATTTTAAAAACTAGTGCTTTACTGAAAACGCAAAACCTATATAAAAGATGACTAATTTATAACGCTCTTACTAGTCTTTCGGCGGCTATGATTCGATTTCTTTTGAAAATGCAACTATACTTTTTTAAAAAGGTCAAGCAAGCTTAGTTTTCATTGAAGTGCTAGTTTTTAGAATTCCACAAATATTTGAAAATATAGTCAGTTTATTTGAACTAGTTTTGTTTATGTACCTTGCGTAATCTGTGAATAAATGTTTTTTTTTCGTTTTTGAAAAAACGACGAAAAAACAACAACAAAACAGACATTTTAGTGTTCCCATGCAGAAAAATGATTTTCTTTTTTTTCCGGATGTTGGGATTTTATTTATCTCAATAAAGTTTTCGACCATGATGAATCCAAAAGTGTAATTTTCATTTTTGTCTAGCGCCATTTTTGATTAGTTTCAGGCTATTTTTCCAAATTCCAATAAATTTGTTTTTGCAATATACTTTTACTAATAATATTAATCTAAATAATATTTACTGTTCCAGAATTAGCTTCAAATCACGATTTGTCCTCACCGGAGGTTTTTTTTTTTGACGCGTTTTTAAACTTTGAGTTACTAAAGCCCGTGGTTTGCTTTTTGCTTGGTTGGAACTGTCTCGGCAACCCTTATTTAGTTTTTAGATTGAGAGACTATTCTGGTAGTTTTATAGGCCTACTGAAAATTTTTTTAAGAACGAATCCTGAAACACAATGGCTGTTTATTTAGAATAATAAGCTTTCTTTTAAAATTCTACAAAAAACTTTACTTATATGAAAGAGGCTGCCTCCTCCTCAAGACCTCGCTCTTTACGCTAATTTTTTTTGTAGAATTTAAAAACGAAGCGTAGCCTACTATTCTAATTAAACGGCCATCGTGTTTCAGGAATCGGTCTTAAAGAATTAGAACCAAAAGTCAAAACTTTGTCGTAAAGAGCAAGGTCTTGTGGAAGGGGCTACTCCTTTTATATACGTAATAATTTCTGATCGTTTTTAAATAATACCGGGAAATACGACTCTTCCCCCCCCCCCCATGGAAAATTCCGGTACTTGCGTTTTATAGGCCTATGCCACTCAGTCAAGTTTACGATGTGTAAAATTCGAGAAAAAACCTCTTCGTTAGTTTCTTCGCTACTCTAGAAAAAAATTGGGCTTTATATTTGCACATTTGGGGGGGGGGGGTGAAGTATAGTGGGTCTGTATGCAAAGTGTGTTAGGTAGAATTGTTCTGCATATTATGAAGTGAGAATTGTTTTCTGACTTGAAATTGCCCAAATACTTTACCCCCTTCCCCCCTAATGTGCAAATATATAGCCCAAATTATATATTCCCCATCTATTCTGTCACTTGTCTTTGTCTTGTCTCGCGTTAAATTGAAAGAAAAGAACGGAGAAACCGGTTTGTTCTCGAGTTTTACACAGCGTATACTTGAGTGAGTGGCATATAGTACACAAGTAGCCTACCGAAATTCCTCCCCCCTACGGAAAAAACTCAAATTCTAATTCGGAAAGTCTTATTTTCCGTGGGGGGTATTTTTCGGGGGAGGATATTTTCAGCAGGTTGGGGGGGGGTGAACACTGGGGGGCATTTTACGGGGGATTGTGAACGCCTAGAACTATATTTCATTTTTTTTCTCATTAGATTAAACTTTGTCCTCTATCTAAGTAAAACTAAAAGAATTAGTGCAAAGTATGATTATTTGTATGGAAATCATTGATGACAACAGCGGGAGGGGGAGAAGGAGACTACATATTTACCTCTCTCTCCGTTTTAGAATACCCCAAGTTCATAAATGGGCAACGTTATGTAACTTTTGCAAACTGTTTGAGTTATAACAAAATTGCAAACCACCAATCTCCTCCTGCCTAGGACAGTCTTTTTGTAGCCTCTTGCGCCTCCAGAAAACTTTGGTGTGGGTTCCTCTTGAGAAAACAATGCTCTGGGATTGCTTACAGCTCCAGCAATATGACAGTAGTATTTACAATAGTAAATAGGGTAATATACCTAATGTTAACACTGTAATTAGTGGGTACGAGATGGTATTAGTAATAGTTAAACTGGTGGTGTATTTATATAGTAGTCATAGGTATACGAAACCGAAATTGTTAGAGATACCAGCATTTACTCTTTCACATGATTTTTAGAAAAATACTGGAGAATATCTCTCAGTGAACCAGAAGAATGAAATTTTCCCCTTTGTCCTCTGTGCATATATAATAGTAAGTAGCAGATGTAGTAGCACTAGCAAGAAGGTGGGGCAGGATATAAACGGTTTTTGGGCTGTAGCATCCAGACATCAAAATTGTATTTACTTCGCTATTTTACGATCAAAAATTGCAAATCTATTATTCAGTTTTCACTTATCAGGGGCAGTTTCTGAGCTTTTCAAATTCCCCTTCCCCTCTGTGTCATCGTCCAAAGTGATGTGGCTGTTATAGCAAGAGCCTTGTTTATAGTTCTATTGGAAATATTCTTTTAATGTTTTGTCGATTTATAATTTAATATAGTGTATTTTTAGGATATCGTTACATTGTACACAGCTATCGTGCCCAATATATTTAAGCCGATTATTTTTTTTTCAGGAAAAAAAGAAAGCCAACATGAAGCAAGACACAATACCAAAAGCGGTTTGTTTCAATGGGTCTAAGTTTTTGTCAGAACCGACTAATCAACCCGAAACCTCCTTAGCACCACATAATACTCGTGACCTAACGAAGAAGCGAGAAGACTATTTGGAATGGTCAGAATATTTCATGGGTTTGGCTTTCTTGTCGGCAATGAGGAGTAAAGATCCTGTCTCTCAGGTTAGTTGGTAAGACTTCTTGACACTACTATAGCTTTAACTTTTTTACAATTTTCTAGATCGAATCTTTGCAAAAATACCCAGCGGTTCGAATAACCCTTGTGGCGCTAGCCAGCATGTTTGCGGGTGGTGGAGAGCTAGTGGAGTTTTTTGATATGCTACTCATTTTTAGTGACTCTTTGTCAACCGAGATCAAGCTTTTGGTAAAAATTGCTTTAAAATCGGTAAAATTGTCCTAAAATAGCCGTAAAATTGAAGGTCGAGAAAAAAAAGAAGAAATTTACAAGCTCTTCGATAGCCTGGGAGTTCGATAATCAGAAATTTCAGTATAGTTTAATTATATACTTTAATTATATAGAAATAAAACTTGTTTCCTTTCAGTACGTCGTACATTAAATTTAGTTGGATAGTCTTTGAGCTAGAGCTACTGAATTTTTTTTCTTCTTTTTTTAGCAAGCTCTGTCACTCTCCTCTATAGGACTGACCACTAGATAAAAATTATCTGAAGAATATTTCTCACTTTCTTAATTATTTCTGAAAAAGTGTGTGAGATACGATATTTTGTTCTGGGCACGACCATATGTACAAGAATAAAACACGACCTAAGGATTTTAATGTTCCAAAGGGTAGTTTTTTCAAATTTAAAATCTGCTTTCGAGTAATTTCCGGGCCAAGCTATAGTCACACTTGTAAATAATTTCGAAATTACGCACGACTTCAGTGTCAATAATGAATCCTGTTAAAAATTTGACGAATTGAACATTATTCGACCTCCATACGTAAACTTTAGGATTCACCTATCAAAGTTAAGATTTAGGACGTAGTTATTTTGAAATTGGAAAAGGCTTGGAGATTCACTTTTTCTATCTGTATGATGAATGTGATAAATGTACAAAGACGTAGTGATAATACTTGTGTAGAAATCAATTCCGCATTAATTTAGGCTTTCCAATGTTTCTTCTTAAAATTGTTCGCATTGTTGCTTTTTCGTAATAATGCCGAATATGCATTTTGAATATCTGGCCGCCTTCCTGTCCGAATTCTGGTTGCCGTTTTTCCGCCTTTAAGTACAGACATGTCTTCTTCTCCATTGATGCAGATATAGTGAATACTTTTACCTTTTGGGTGCTTTGAACTCGCTTAATTTTGATGACTTTTAGCTGTCAAAGCAGGCTTTTACGCTTGTTCTTTGGGCGGGGAGGGGATATAAGATCCTTTTTACCACTGAATTGCCTGGAGAGGAGTCTATCAGACAAAAAAAATATAAGGGAAATATCAGAAAAATATAGAAACATATCGAGGAAATCCAAATAAATGTGGGTTTTCTTTATCGTGTCCTCGTCAAAGCTTCCAAAAAATATGTAGCACATTGATTATGGGAGTCTGTATGTTCATATTGTAGACACGCTATTTGTGACTTAGCTCCCCCCACCCTTCATAACAAAATTGGCTGCCCCTCCCCAAAGACAAGAAGCTACGCGCGCCCATGCTACCAATCAATAAATGAAACCCAAAATGAACAGAAAACTAGACCTACGTTGCCTGGGCAACGTGAAGTGTTGCGGCAACCTTTGTCCGGCTTCGCCGATAAAAGTGTTGCGAGAGCAACACTTTGGTTTTGTTTCTTCGCTATCGGTTAAATTCTGAAGTTGTCAAAACTATCAAAACATTCAAAACGGCATATTCAAAGAAGAACACAATCAGTAATCACATGATCAAGTTCTTCAGCGTTGAAAAAACAACAGCAAAAGAATATCGGAAGAAGGGACTAAATTGAGTTTGCAGCCAGCTGAACTTTATCCTTTTCAATCGTAGACATCGTGACCGATGGAAACTTGGAACATTATCTTATATAATCTAGTTGGTATTATAAAGCTATTCGTCACTTTTCAGGATCAAATACCATAGATGTGCACCAATTTGCACAAATTTTTAGCCTCTGATGAACCTCCTCTAGCAACCGATTCTTACTTACAAGTCCCTCTCCCGTGATATACATCCAAGTTCACCGGAAACAAATAATGGGTACACCAACTAGCAAAAGTTGCAAACCCCTTGTCGCTGAAGTCATTGTAGCCTAACAGCCGATTATTACTTACAACTCCCCTACATGTCTTACAATCGGGAACCAAGTTGTTCTTACCATCAATTACACCAGAAACAGATAATAGGTACACCAATCAGCAAAAGTTGCAAACCCCTCATTGCCAAAGATGATTATAAGCTAATAATCGACTGTTGCTTGGAAGTCCTCTACATATCTCACAATTGGTATCGGCCTATTTTTGGTTCAAGTGTGTACCTTACCACTGAAGTTGTCAACCCCTTGAAAATTTCAAACTGGTGTATGTCATGAAGGAATTTTTGTAACAAAAAATGGATGACATATACTTTGATCAGCTCATCAAGGTCTATCGATTGTCATTGAAAAAAAAATTCTATCTGTCTTAGTTCAAAAGTTGACTTTTTTGCCGGAGGCCAACTTTCTAACACCACCACTTAGAAAGGAGCAAAGGATAAGCTCTAATCAAGGAGGCACACTCGTGCCTCTATAAAGAGGCGACACACGACAATGTTAAGCGATCTTCGGTTCCAGTGGTCGCAGAGGGATGGGGAGGGATGCATTTCGTAGCCCGAGCTCCAACTAAGAAACCTGCAAAATTTCATCCCCCTCCAACTTTTCCTTCATAGGGAAAATCTGGCCGAAAGTTTCGACTCGTCAACCCCAGCCCCCCTTTAACGTTGTCCGATCGGGCTGAAATTCACAAGTTAAGGTCCCCTAGGGCCTAGGAGCTTATCCGCGAAATTTCAGCTCGATCCGATAACTCTTTCCCTGTTTTCCAGAAACCACGCATAGCCACTTAAAATTCATTTACTTTTTTTTTCTAGACGCCTACAGGTCACATCCGACATCGGATCTGGGTGTACGAAGACTCATTCGATGCGGAATTCTCCGAGTAATTTTCCTGGAAAGTTTCATAGGAAAATCTTAACCCCCCGAAAGTTTCGACCCTCCAACTCCCCCCCCCCTTTTAACGTTGTCCGATCGGGCTGAAATTCACAAGTTAAGGTCCCCTACGGCCCAGGAGCTTATCCGCGAAATTTCAGCTCGATCCGATAACTCCTTCCCTGTTTTCCAGAAACCACGCATTAGCTATTAATTAACGGATTTCTCTCCATAAGAGCCCATGTTAATTTGAAATTTTTAAAATTTATTGAGAAGTTATATTTACACACATGCAAGTTATTAGCTCACTTGGTAGAGCGTGAGACTTTTAATCCTCGGGTCAAGGGTTCAAGTCCCTTACGGGCGGTTTTTTTTCACAACATCAAAAAAATTTTGATAACACCTGGACAGCTTATCATTTGAGAGATAACAGAATATTAGCTTCTTATGAGCAAAAGAAACATTTCGGTCATTCTATCTATTTTTTTTCTATTTTATACAATGATTTAAAAGCGGGGGGGGGGTTTCCTCTCCTAATTCCTGTACGAGGAGTACAGGAATTATTAAATTACATCCACCATGGATTGTAGAAAAACGTACAGAAATAATATGAAAAAAAACTTCGTTTTCTTAAAGAGTTAAAGAGGCTGCGTCCCAAAGTCGAACCTTAAAACGTACAGGAATTAGAAGAGGCAGTTGGGGGGCTGCCGCCCCCCAAACCCCCAGCTTTTAAAGACTCTTTTGTACAGGTTTTTTGTTTTTTTGCTAACCCCCCGCTCTTGGCTTGGGAAAGGCCCTCTTTTAATTAACAAAACATTGAAATGAATGAATAATGGAATAACTTCGAAAAATGTTAAACACAAGAGGACAGGAGAACCATTGCGCCGAAACTAGTAATTAGTAACAATGAAGTCCCCCCACAAAAAAAACTGTACAAAAGAGTCTTTAAAAGCTGGGGGTTTGGGGGGCGGTAGCCCCCCAACTGCCTCTTCTAATTCCTGTACGTTTTAAGGTTCGACTTTGGGCCGCAGCCTCTTTAACTCTTTAAGAAAACGAAGTTTTTTTTCATATTATTTCTTTAGCAATGAGAGAACTTTTAAAGTTTAAGAGGTATATCTGATACCATTTCTCTATTGCAATCCCAAGTAGAAAAAAAAAGAATGGTAAAGTCAGCTGAAATCACGAACAGAAATGGCTAGAAACAATAGATGGCAGCACTTTCGGACCCGTGGGAAAATCGCACTTTTTTGTTTCTGTAAATTTTTCTATTTATCACTCAAAGAAGATATATTGGCTGTGGGGCCGGGGAACTACCGCATATATTTAACACTTATAGATTTTAGTCCATCTTCAATTTGAAACTGGTGCCTGCCTGCTTGCCTGCTAGAACGGAGCTTTCCACTCGAAAGCAGAAACATGGTTTGATGAAACGAAAGCTTGGCTGCACAACTTCAGATACTCCTCTCTGACATAGGCTATATAACTCCACTTCACTTCGCACACCATAGGCTCTGGCTCGAGGACAAGCAAAAACCATCCTTTTTGGCCCCAGGCAAGAGTTCTACGGAGCTTTCCAAAATGTAATGTCATATTCATCAATCCGGCCTGAGGTCCACACTTTCCGTAAAAACTGCACAGGTTAGACCCTTACCAGTTTCCAGGAATAAGCTGAGATCGGCGGCATAGGAAAAAAAAAAAAAAAAAAAAAAAAAACCGGGACAAAACCAAAGTGTTGCTCTCGCAACACAATAAATGAATAATCTCATTGATCACAAAGAATTACGGGTACTTCTATGCAAAGACTTGATGCTTATTTATAATTACAGATGCTGATTTAACAGAAATTTAAAGTGAACGGAATTTACCACCTAAACCTTCTGAAGGGTAGAGTGTCATTTGTGCTTTATTGAAGATTATTTGTATTTCGATTAGCGTGTTTTTTATTTGTCATAACATCAACAGCAACGCGACCAAAAAATAATATCAGGATGCTAACCTAGGTCAGACTGTACGAACGGCTTGCTTTTTAGCTATTTCCAAGGTGTTAGGTGAATATTCTTTTTCAAACTAAAATTGCTTCATATTTATGATGCAATAGGTTCAGTTGACTAGTCTAGTCTACTTGAAATTTGAAGATCTTTATATTTCTTAGCGATTTCAAAATTCGTTTGTCTAGTTTTCTGTCCCACAAAAGTAATTAAAAGAGAGCTTTTGGTACCTAAATCGATTTTCTAGCGTGTTAAAGACCCCACTCTAAAAAGAAACTTCCTTTGTTGACGCAACTAGTCATCGTTGTTCAGTTCATTCAATTTTCTGTTCATTGACGCAGAAATTACTTTTAGGACAAGGAGTAAATAAAAGGTGAAAAACAGGTTGACGAGTTTGAGAAATTGACCTTGGCTATTCAAAAGGTGTTATTTAAACTTTGAAACTGGAATCTGTACACTCAACCTCTAATTTAAACAGGCTTGGTTAAAGGATCTAGTCTGTTTAAAGTCTGAAGATATTTACATATATTCGCTGTTTCTAAGTTTGCTGTGTTCTGTTATGTACTGGTTTTAGAAAATAGGGCTCTCTAAATCCAAATTGGTTGAATTGAAAGTTCTAGATCCTCCTCTAAAAGCGATCTTCCTTTGTTTAAATAATTGGTCATCTTCACTCAGTTCATTCAACTTCAAGTTTATTCAGTGACATCAAACAGTTGACATCGCTTTTTGTGAACTATTCCAGTATTTATATTTAATCATGTTTATGATACCTTCATAAATAAGTATTTATTAATTGTTTTTACTTCTTTTTTAAAAGCTGAGACTAATTCAGTGGTCCGTATGTTGTCGCTGTTATGCCTTGAATTCGCGAGAGGTCGCTCTCTCACTCAGAAATCATGCGCACCAGGTAATACATGGCAAAACTGTGCCAAGCATTTTGAGGAGTGTTCCAAGCCTCTTTTGGGACTGTACTAAACGCGGGGGAACTGTGCCAAGCGTGGCCAGATGTGTGGCTCACGTGGCGTTCTGAGATGTACGTCAGACGGTAGGAAGTCTGCACTGCCGCCTGAGCCCGTATCTGACATATTTCTCTTCTGAGACGATTGTCGAAAACTGTTTACTAAGCTGCTCTCAAAGGGAGGATGAACAGCACAATATAAATCAGGAGGAGCAAAGCTTGAAAGAACATACATTGCCCTTATGATCTCTCCTTTTAGAACGGGTTAGTGAACTGTTTTTGTGTAATTATATCAGTATTGTAAAAATATCAGATACGGCCTTTAAGTGTGATATACTGGTAAACTATCAGTAGTGTTGTTGTTTATTTTGTTGCTTAACGACATCTACAATTTTTTTTCTTTTTTATGAGATCAACAGTGGCTCATTAGCGTAAACTACTGCATTGTATGTATTTGTGTACACCGGGTTTATTGGAGTAAATTACTGGGGAGTAAGTATTAAGAACTCAAGAAGAGTATATTAATAACTTGGAATAGTCATTTGAGTTTGTTTACTGTGTTTTTCGTTCTGTATCTTATCACTTGAAAGTGTTTCTAGTTGGAGATCATACCCTTTTTTTCCAATTTGATATTATCGTATATACTATTGAGTTTCATCACCTTTAAAATGGTGCTATTCATGGAGAGACAGTTTTTTCCCAAAAGCTTAGTAATATAGCTATCTGTAAGCTGGCAGGTCAAAAATGCATTTGTTTTGCCTTTGAAATTGGTTAATTCAGTACCAAGATGAGAACAACCAGGAAACAAGTATATAATTACAGAATTTGGGATTTTTTTTCCAAGAACACACTGTATTTTTTATGACGATAAAAAAAAAGATACCAACGTCGGTATATATGGTGCGATATTATTTGTTTCGTCAATGAAAAGCAGTTCGATCGTGAAAAAAAAAATACCAACGTCGTATATATGGGGATTAAACACCAACTTTAGAATCAACAATATTTCATTTGCTATTAGAAGATTAGGAATATAAATTTAACACCACTAAATTCAGCAGTATTTCATTTTTAATTAGAAGAATATTCAACGTAGTATTGCAGAATTCAAGAACAGTTAGTGATTTTAAGTCAATGGACCCGTAACTTGTTTTGACCCTTAAATGATTATTTTGTTTAGTATAAATATAGTTTGTTTTAATTTTGATACGTTAGTAACTACTGATGATGACGGCCGACTGTGTTATCGAAATATCTAGAGCCTTTTTATATATTTTTGTTTCTCTGTCTAATGAAAGGACCTGTCCCTATTTGGAGCTGTTATTTGTCTTGTCATAAAATTACAGAACTTTGACAGACACACAGGCCATGCATTAATCATTTCCTTACCTTTCAGCAAGTATTCCTCAGGTTTTTCGCATAGTTCCAAACTAATGAGTAAGGATTGAGGAAGAAAATACTGAAAACAAAGAAAAAAAACTATAAAACAAGAAACCCTGAGTTTGTGAACTTTGAAAAAGGACACAATGACGCTGTGGCTAATTTAAAGAATTTAAATAACAATATTAAGTACTTTACTCTATAGCAACATCCTCGATTGATGCTGTGCATGGAAATACGAGTCTCAGGGATCGATTACTATTGCGGCAACGTTGCGCAACAGACTTGGCTCTTGTCCCTAAAAAAAAGGCCCAGTAACTTAAGCGTCGACTCCACGCCCTGTGTACCTGCAATTTTTATCCCTTTATTAAAGACTTTGAACTGCAATCCAGCCTTATCCTTAAAGTGCCTAGTTACCATAAACTCGCCTAGTTACCAAGTATTTACCATAGAGAATACAGATCACCACAATAGTATAACCACATCGAACTTTAAATCTCACTTTAGTGAAGATGGTAAACTAAAACCAAGGAGTTACTCGCAAAGCTACGTCTAGAATGGCATTTTGTTCGTAATTTAAAGTACTGAGCAATGGACAAAAAGATATAGGAGAAGATCATCTTTGATTTTCTGCGTACTATGTCACAAGTGGATTTTTTAGAATTGAAGTTTACGTGAAAGAAGGACGAAATTAGCTGAGACAATAATAAAAAAAAATTAGTTAATGAAATGTCACAAACTTTTATGCAGAAATTTCTGAAATAACGCAAAGACGCATCATGCACGTCCCTCAAAAATTCCACGATCAAGTGATTGTTCACGTAAAGGTAGACCTCAATATCACCTGGCTAACAGTCAATATCTTGGACGCCTCTATTTGTAAAAATTTTCCCCATCTACTTACCTTTTTTGAAGCAAAAGATTCTTTTCATGATTTTCAATCTGGATTCCGAGCTAAACACTAAACAGAGCATGCCTGTGCAACTCTTCCGAGCTTTTTACATTCAGCTATTGATTCTGGTTTTTGGTATTGATTCTGTATTGATTGTTTGATTCTAGTAGTGCTTCATCCCATTATTATTTGTTTGTCCGAAAAGCTTTGGATTTGTTGACCTGCCAAATTCTAATTTTGAAATTTTCTCATTATGGTATGAGAGAGAATGATAGTGCTTGGTTTGACTCTTATTCTTCTGTTTAAACCGCCCCATGAATCTTTTTTTTTCTCTCACCGTCTCAAGTTTAGTTTGGTGTGCTGCAAAGTTCGTTCTAAGGCCAGTTCTTTTCTTGATTTACATAAATGATCCTATTGGTATGGTTAGGAACCGACAACATACAGTTCTATGTCATGTACATCACCCTAAATCTTTCCATGGCCAAAACCGTTGATCTCCCGTAATTGACGAGGACACTGTATTTGCTTTAGCTGGCGGCTTTACTCTTGGCACTTCTGTCAGATCGAAACTTTAGATCTGTATTAAACCTGTATTTTTATCTGGGAAAACATTAAACGGTCAAAGGCTAATTGTCTGGCCATAAATGTTGCCAAGCTGAGCTTTCTAGTTTTCTCGTGAATTTCTCAGGCTTGCCCTGAACTATCGGACATTCATCTTTCAAGGAGACCCTTCAGTATACCTAGTGACCGGTGTGCCCTGTTCCTAATATTCCTCTTGTGTCTCTTTGTCTCTTACGTTTTTCTTCACCTACATGGTGATGTGATATCCTTCCTCCGTTATTCGGAGATTGTTAATTAAGCAACTGAAGACATTCGTGTTAAACTCATGTTGATTTTAGGCTTGGGTTGACTAACACAGTAAAATCCATCCCTGTCTCTTACCATGTTAAAAGATTTATCATGGGTCTCAGTCCGTTTTTGAATGGGCTAAATTTTACTTCATGCCACATGAGAAATATTGACTCCGGTACTGCAGAAGCTATTAGATTGAGCCACTTTTTGCGTAGAAAAATATTTCAAATTTCTATCCCCACTAGCAAAATCTTTCGAATTTCTGTATCCTCATTGCTCAGATTGTCAAGTGGGCCTAAGGAAACAATAATTGAAGCTAAGACAGGAAAAGTAGGAAGCAAAAATGAGTAGCTGTTGAAAGAATTAAGACAGGCTGCAGAAAGGAAAGAAGAATAAGTCTGCTAGGTTCTAAGATAATAATCTGATGTATTCAAAATATATTTCCATACTAATGATAAGATAGTCGGTCGTTGTTTGTTGAAAATTGAATATTCCAGAAAGAAAAGATTTACGAATCGTCCCGACTCTTAGAAAATTGGGCCCCACCTCAAACCCTGCCAAGTTTGGGTAAAATCCCAAAATTGGCATGGTTTTGTGCTCTTCTTTTTTTCAATTTCTTTTAATGGCCCATAGCAACCGGGAACGATACCAACTGATGGCACCAGTGTATATATGTTCTGAAAGCGTTACTTTTCGACCAACAGCGTATACGCTCTTGACATTATAAACTTAATTAGATTAAAAAGTAAAAGACATCAGTTTCCATAATATATTTTTTGTCCTTAATATTTTCATGCTATCAGATCTTGATTCTACTTAAATCTTTATTTCTATTAAATCAGTTAAATACAATTTTAACTGAATGCAAGGAGCGACATTATAACTTAAAACGAACAGAAATTATTCCGTATATGACAAGGTTTGTTCACTCCTCAATGCCTCTCTACGCTAAAGTTTGACTCTTTCTCACGACTCTACTTTTTAAAAACAATAAAAAACTTTAGCGTAAAGAACAGGGCGTTGAGGAGCAGACAGCCCTTTTCATATACGGAATAATTTCTGTTCGTTTTAAGTTTTAATGTCGTTCCTTACTTTCAGTTAAAAAAAATTGTTTCTTTTTATTTAATTTCTGAACGTTTTGAATTAACGCAGGTTTTGAATTTCGCTCACCGTACTTGAATAATTAAATGAGATTTGGATATTAATTTTACCTTTTTTTAACTAATAATAACCTTAAATTAACCTAAGTTTGATTTTTGTTCCAGTTGTTTAAGAATGACTCCTGAATCACAAAGGCTGTTCAATTAGAATAACAACTTTTTTTAAAAGTTAAAAAAGAATGTTTAGTGTAAGAGTATGCTAATGAGGAGAGGCAACGCCCCTCATATGCGTAACATTTTCTGTTCGTTTTGAGTTTTAATGTTGCTTCTTACTTTCAGTTGAAAAGCTTGTTTTTTTGTTTAATTGCTCACTTTTTATGAATAATTTCGGGAAATCCAGCTCCCTCTCCATGGAAAATTCCCTTCCCCATGAGAAATTTTTCCATGGAAAGATTGTCCCACATAACTTAAATTAGTAGTATTTGCGGAACTAATTTTGTAAGGCATAGTAACACAATGGCCAAAGAGGTCGAAACTATTTTTATTATAATGAAAGTCACAAGTTCAGCAATTCTCAAATAACTGAAATGAATGAGAGATAAGATCTCTAGAAGATATACGTAATAATTTATATTCGTTTTAAGTTTTAATGCTATTCCTTACTTTCAGTTGGAAAAAAACTTTTTTATTTATTTAATAAATAACACAAGCCGAAGACATACAATATCTTTGGTTTATTAACACATAAAAATCATAGTTATGAAGCGCTTTATGTTATGAACATAAAACTATATGCTAAGATTAGCCAGATAATAACACAAACAAATTATTGCTTAAATCGGCCATTATTTAAAAAGAAATCGAACTTTAATATAAAGAGCGAAGTATTGACGAGGGGGTGAACTTTCCCATATGCGTAATATGAAGAAGTTTGCCCCCTCGTCAATACTTCGCTCTTTACGCTAAAGCTCGAATTTTGTTCCAATTCTTCAAGGATGACCCCTGAAACACAAAGGCCATTTAATTAGATTAAATAGCTCTTTTGAAATTGCTAAAAATACTTTAACGTAAAGAGTGAGGTATTGATAAGGGGACGAACCCCTTATATATGTAATAATTTCTGTTTGTTTTAAGTTTCAGTGTTACTCCTGACTTTCAGTTGAAAAAACTTCTTTTTTTATTTAATTTCTGATTGTTTTTTTTTTTAAATAATGCTGGGAAATCCAGCGCCCTTTCTTAGAAATTCTCTTCATCTCATAAAAAATTCCTCCATGAAAAGATCCTTCCACTTAACCAGGCTCGTAAGTTTTGACGGGTAGGACTAAACTTAATGAAATTCCTATATTTAAAATGAGCATAAAAATCCGATTTTTTTATTTATCTATTAGTATCAAAATTCCATTTTTTTAGAGTTTCGGTTACTATTGAGCCGGGTCGCTCCGGGTTCGTTACCACGAACTGTTTGGTAAAAATTATAAATAAAACTTAATAGTAATTATTATCAACTCGGCTCAGATATTTAAAGTCGCAAATTCAGTATGCATGCGCATTGTTTTTATCCGTCCATCTGTTTCAGGTCGGTGCTTGCATTGTCAACTGTGATAATAAGGTTGTGGGTGTTGGATACAATGGCATGCCCTTAGGCTGTAGTGACGATGTCCTTCCTTGGAACAAATATGGTCAAAATCGCCTAGAAACAAAATATATGTATGGTAAGCAAATACCTTAGAATACTATAGACAGAAAATATTGCTATATTAAGCGATCTCCATGTGCCTTTCCTTTGTATTAATTAAAAGAAAAAAAAACTTTCCGAAAAAGAAGTTTTGTAAAGAAAAGTAAAGGCATTATTGAACTTAAGATCAGAATAAATAGAAACCTACAATAACTCAAACTTAAGTCCGACCTTCAAAGTTTATGCAACCACCTCTTCCATAAACGCCTTTTATGCCACCACTGCATGAGTTACAATCCTTCCCCGGGCTCTAGGGGGGGGGGTATGCTTTCCAGGGTTTTGTTATCTGATCGTTAAACTATTTCAAACAAACTGGCTATCTAAAAATTTTCATCGGTTGAATTTGGGAAAAAGAGGCTGTTTGTGTGTGTGTGTGTGAGGGGGGGGGGGGGTAGATGATCTCTGTTCACTCTTGACTCATAAAAAGGTAACTAGAATTTACAATTTCCAATCAAATGAGCCACTTTCGAAGTTTCTGCGACCTTCCTAAAAACCTAAAAACTTTACACGCCCCCGGGGCATGAATTAAGACACTTGCTTCTGGGCTCTGGAGTGTTGTGTCGACATTAGAGTTTATGCTATCTGACCTTTGAATTATTTAAAAAAATGGCTATCTGAAAATTTCTATTGGATCGGTTCAGGAAAAAAGGGCGTGGAGGGGGGGGGTTCTAGTTGCCCCCGGATCTCTTTTGACTCTTAAAAAGTGAAATAGAACTTACAATTTCCAATCAAATGAGCCCTCTCTGAAGCTTATATGATCGTCCCTTCCATTAGAACCATATATCCCCCTAGGGCATAACTTACAAGGCCTGCCCCCGGGCCCTAGGGGGTTCTATTGACACCGAAGATTTTTTTATCTGACCTTTGAACTGTTTGTAATGAAATGGCTATCTTAAAATTTTTATCTGATGCATTTTGGGAAAAAAGGACGTGGGAGGGGGCTAGTTTGCCTCTGATCACTTTTGACTCTTAAAAGGGGCACTAGAACTTCCGGTTTCTAATCGAATGATACCCCTCCGAAGTTAATACGGCCATCCTTTCCATATGAAATGCCTCTGAAAAAAAAATATAAATAATAATAAATTATTCGAGCCGTAATACAGAATATACCTTATGTGAATGTATTTCTAAACGGTAGTTCCGTGTTTGAGCTCAAGATTTGACCTACCGATTCAAGTTATTTTAGATTTTTGGTGCTAAGTAACTGGAGCATGTATATTTTAAACGTATATAGAAAGTCGCGGATTGGTAGGGCTCTGTCTTTCTGATATTAAAGGTGTTCAATGATCCTTCTGTGTTACCCTTAATTTCATCAGTCACTGAAACCCCTTTGGTGTCAGAAAGGCATTATCGAATCCCAAGATCTGCTAATGAGAAAAACTAAGCATTGACCAACAATATAAATATACAACTGTTAAATGTGAATGTCTGAAGTCTCGTTAATGTTGACATTCGCCGGTGAATGTCCGAAATTCCTTTTTCTCTGCTTGGGTTCAATTAGCTTTGCAACTCAGCTAAGCTAAGCTTTGATGGTAAAAGTAAAAGTTAGACTAGGTTGGGTTAAATTAGGTTATAAATCTCAGAAATGGGTTAAAAACTAACCTAATCTGTCACCATCAAATCTTGCATAAAACTGAAAAGGTTGACTGGTTATCTGACTAAATCTAAGAAGAAAAAAAAAAATGTATTTTGGACGTTAACCGGTGATTGTTGACATTCACCAATTTTTGGTGAATTGGGGCGACAAGCTTGCTACTTGTCCCTGTAAACACCCAGCAACTGAAACGTCGATTTGACGCCCTATGGGCCAGCAATGGCTCTGGACGATCTTTATCCTTATATTTTTTATTCACCAATTTTGAACGTTCACGGTCACATATCTATGAATTTCTCTAACAAATTGAAATTCTGTTTGAGGAAAATATTGACGGACTTTGAGCATGGAATTCTGAAAATCCAAAGAGTGAAAATTAAGCTTGTAAATTTTATGATTTAGTAAATAAATATTGAGGCTTGTTTTTACAGTTCTTTATTTTATGATTTTTTTTGGTCGTTTGATCTGTCACCTCAAATTTCGGTTTAAA
Source organism: Artemia franciscana (assembly GCF_032884065.1). Taxonomy (NCBI): domain Eukaryota; kingdom Metazoa; phylum Arthropoda; class Branchiopoda; order Anostraca; family Artemiidae; genus Artemia; species Artemia franciscana. The sequence goes on along the minus strand of NC_088865.1, from coordinate 18,485,547 downwards.
TTTACAGGACTTTATATTTCTGGAATTCCTCCCAAATAATATATTTCCGTGCCTTTTTGATACTTTTTTTTTTTACAAATAACGATTTGGTTTCAGCGAACCAACAGATAATTGTTAGTAACAATTGAGCCGGTGGCACGAGGCCTCAGGAGGTAGAAATGTCATAACTACACAACCGTCTTAAGATAGCCTTCAAAAATGTCCAAGACTTAGGATTAGGATGTCAAAGACAAAGGAGTTCATAAGTTCAGAGTATATAAAAGACTTCGAAGTTAGTTAAATGATGATTGCTTTTCAATAGCTTGATTTATTTTCCATCTGAAAAGTGGAATTTGAGGAAATCTTCCAGCTTTAACTGATACTAAATGAACTGGATTTTATATCATTGGATAAATTTCAGGTATGGTCATTCACCTGACAAGAATTAGGAAAGAACTTAGTTTTTTTCTTCGTGAACGAACTAAAGCCTGCTAAGAAAGAGGGGAATTGTCCTGTTTTTGCATGTTTCGGATGTATTTTGAATATACGAACAGTATAAGCAGTAGTAGCACTTTTCTCTTTTTAACAATCATATTTGAGCTAAAATGTGGGTCATTCTGTCCCATAAATCCAGGAAAATAGAAATAATTTGGTTTCCTTGGTATTATTGAGAATAGACTAACGCCATCTATCATGTAGGGACAAATCTTGTGAAACAATCGGACATTGGAGCATGGGAAAGCTAAATCCGAAAACGATTCATATCCGGGATTTGAACAAGAAACACTCCTATAGAAGGGTGGGGGGGTGGTAGAGAGAGCTTAGTAAAGGTGCCCATATGTGGGACCAGTATTCAGCTCTCGTTTCACTTTTAGTTTGTAGCCTAAATTAATTTAAAAGATTATATTTTCTTCAGTTGAACAGGAATACTCTCATATCAAACAGATGCATTCATTTATGCTAAGTACTGAACCATTAATTGAACCAGCCATGTGCGTGAAGCACCAGGTGTATGCATAATGACGTAGAATTTCGTTTCCGTTTATTTTTCTTAAGGGTGGGGGGGGCAGTGTTAATACGACTGCTGGCTTGAGTCATAATGAAGCATGAAGTATAAAATTGAAGAGTACAGTCTGTTCTCAATCCAAGACGAACTAGGAAAAATTTGTAAGTTCTTTTAAATGCTGACGGTTGTATATGTCGGGGATGACTAGCACGGCTTTGTAGACTTGAGAAAGAAAAAAAAATTAAGGTTGATTAATATATCACATTGAGAATGTAAGAAAAGATATATTCATAAAACAGCATGAAGTACCTATCCTGTTCAAAGTTTAAGATGTAATTGTTTATAGATAAAATCAACAAAAAAATTAGTTATTAATTCCTTGAAATTTTGAGAGTTTATTCCAGGAAAAAAACTATAATGAGTAAATGGGAAAAGTAATTAGACCGATTAGATTATTTTTTTTATATGCAAATTTAAATAAGAGTAAATTATAAGATTATGTGTTTAAAACAATTTTAATTCAGAATAGCTTATTTTCTTACTGTTGCTCTTACTTTATACTCCTCAAGTGAAAAAAAAAAAAAAAAAAAAAAAAAAAAAAAAAAAAAAAAAAAAAAAACTTAATCCTTATAATAATGATTTTATAAAAATGATAAATAAATAAATAATAAAAATGATTTTTCCCATACAACATCCATAAAAAAAATGCAAAGAGTAATCCAGATGACGGGAAGGGGGAAGGGGCATCTGTATATATCTTAATTATTCAATGTTGAATTGGAGTTCATGCGGAAAATTTTTTAACGACAAGCAAGTTAATATTTACAATATTGTAACAGGAATAAAAGAGACTAATATACTTCCTACCAATAAAATAGTGAACTGTAAATAATCAATGTGAAAACATTCTTTTTCTAAGCAGTAAGAGTTTATTGAAAATGGATAGCTTATATCTGGGTCTGTATTAGTACAGTTTTTTTTAAGTTTATAGCCTATCGGGTGTGTTTTTCCAGCAACACTTACCTATTTATGTGCGTGTATGATGCTGAAAAACGCTTTATCTGTCAGAGAAGCACTGTGAAGCTGCTGTGTGTTGTCTAACGTGAGCTTTTTTTTAATTGAAATGTAATGGTGGTGACCCTATAGTGAAAAAAAAATCTATTTTATTTGTATTTTGCGAGTTTTCTTCTTTGTATGTTATTTAAGTTTTAAGTTGTTTTCATTTATTGTTTTTGTTTTAGTTTGTCATGCAGAGATGAATGCTGTATTAAACAAGATTTCCAGTGATGTTAAGGGGTGCACTATATACGTAGCTTTATTTCCATGCAACGAGTGTGCCAAAATAATTATTCAGGTGAGCAGCTCCTCAGTAGTTGAAACTAATCTAAAACTGTTTGGGTACTCGTTTGATTAATACTATTTCAAACACAGTACGAGAGTTCGTGGTTCTATCCTACTTTATAGGGCTATATGCTATGAATAAAATGATAGCAAATGATAAAACTGGTATTACGCAATTATTGCTCGTTTACAGAGAGTAGAAATATAGAAGTTAAAACAAGCAAGATAATTATTATTAAATTCTTTTCGAATCTTTGTTGAACTTGTTCTGGACTTTTCGAGCATAAATCCCCTATATTCAAAAACATAAACTCCATTTCATTATTACCATTAAGCTTTGTCATTTTCTAATTAAAATTTTGGGAAAGCCATTTTGTTCAGCGTAATTGACTCTTGTTCGTAGTTAACGTTCTTTCTGCGTAGTGGATTCGTTGTTGACTGCGATAAGTATAAATCCCCAACACTCCAAAATATAAACCTAATTGCATGATTACCCTTAACCTTTGTCATTTTCCAACGACTGTGATTGCAAGTCTTCGTTAATTCGAAGTACCATTCTCCCTACAGAAACCTTCAAGTCAGACTTTCTACTTTCACAAGCTGCGACAACTTCTGATGAATTTTCAGAATCCGTGTCCATCACACATTTATTTGAAATAAGGCTGAAAGCAAAAACAAACATGCCACAGTGGTGAGCTACAAACACTTCTGGTACAGTGGACATTCAAACAGCGTTAATATTTAATGTATATAGTAGCATTCGGCATTCAGACGGTGTTTCATACTGGACCACCGTTCAAGCAATAAACACCTTCGTGAATTTTGTCCTTCAAGCCAATTTCGCTACCAATTTTTAGTGCATATTCACGATATTTTTATTGTGCGCACCTTGCATTGAGTTGAATCGAGTGCCAAATTTATTATCATTCGAGCCCACCAATGGAGACCTCCCAGCTAACCCTGGCATACTTATATGATCTTTTATTATCATTATGTCGCCAACTCTGTGATTAGACATTAAACCACCAGCTGCATTGCTAATGATCAAACTCTCAACTCCCATTAAGTGCAAGACTCGGACTGGTAAAGCGCACTTCCAAGTTGGGTATCCTTCATAGGGATGAAATCTACCTTGCATACACACAACTAGAACATTTTTAAGCAGCCCAATGACCCTTTGATCCTTATGCCAACGGTTGAAACAGAGAAATGGGGTATATTCTCGTAATGAATGGTGGTTCTATTTTCTAATAAGCTTCCAAGTTCACTCAATCCAGAGCCACAAATAATTCGTATTTGGCACCTGTGTTTCGTTTTAGATAATAAAAAATCAGCAATAGTTTTGATCTCTTCATAATTAAGAGGAGATGCTTCACCAACAGGAGTTTTTTGATCACCTTGACTCGCTCTTATTTTACAGTCATTCCCATTATATTCACTGTTGCTGCTGGAGGATTCTGAAGACCAGTCACTTATTTCCCTTTTAATCATCTTAATCAATTTCTTTTCAATTAGGTCTGCAGCACACTTTGCAAAAATAGCTGCAATTACACCAATAAATTTTTTTTCAATCATTTGAAGAATAGTAGCATTGTTAGGGTTATATCGATATCAATTTAAATTGCATGATGACAAAAGAAAATTATAAGATATTTAAAAACAAAATTGCCTAAGCCTTTTCATCATTTTAATCAGTAAACTTTCATCAAAGCTAAGGAAGACTTTTTTCGTATTACAATAATACTGAAATATGAACTGATATACTTAAACGTTATACCCGGGCTTTTAATGTTTTGTCGGTATTTCAGTTTTAAATTAAAACTTTTAGCTAACCACAGCCAATGATGACTGAATCTTTAAAATGTGTTTTCAAATTACTCCGTTAAATTCTGGGATTGTATTTTTGTTACACATGGTTTGAACTTTTGATCCATTTTTTTTATTTGTATGTTTAATCTAGCTTTTACCTCTGTTTTGTCCCTGAAATTTTTCCGGAACTGGTCCTCAAATATTTAGCTGTCTATTTTGTTTTACTGTCATAATTAAAATACCCTGTTTGCTTTTACATGGCTGCAACACCGTTAAGGAAGAACCATGGCCATTGGCAACCATTGCCAGCATTAAAAAAAAATCTGAAAAACTGTCAAGTGAGAATAGGATGTCATTTCAAGTTGATTGAGGAATGGTAGCCCATCATAAAGCGAGTGAAATGTTCTCACCTTTGCAATATGTATAGACCCATTACTGTGTTGAATCTTTTTGTCAAATATTTGAGCTGCTTACTGTGATTAGTTGTCAACGAACGCAATTTAATCTATTTCTCCAGTTGTGACTTCTATTTATTTTTTATTTTATTTTTATTATTACTATTAGTCAACATATCTATGAATGTGTAATATAGGCGTTATATTTATGTTTCTGTTTATGTTTCGTTTATGTTATATTTATTTACGTTATATTATGTTTCATTAATCGAGCTCTGCTCTTCGTTGGGCCTTACGAGCTCTGCTCTCTTTTGGGACATAATATTGTTTTGTATTTTTTAAGTTGAATAAAGAAAAAGTTGAAGAAAAAGTTCATAGAGGAAAAAACCGTCGACCCTTCTTTTTAGCTGGATATAGTAAAGGACGACCCAAAGAAGAGCTATTAAGTTACAGTTACAAGGGTCGTTTTCAACGACCCTTGTGTTTCAGGAGTCATTGTTATAGAATTGGGAAAAAATGTCAAGCTTTAGTGTAAAGAGCAAGGTTTTGAGGATGGGTCAATCCCCCTCATATACGTAAAATTTTTTTAATGTTTTCACTTTTAAGACTTTAAGGGATAACTAGAAGCATATGTACATTAAACTAACAATGCACACTCATTAGTATTTTTTTCAGTAAAGTGCATACCTATTTTCTAGCCTTGAGAAGGTATAGGGCTTGTGACCCCCTACTCATGTTAATTTTTTCCCGTTTTTAGTTTGACTCGGTTATTTATCGTAATTTCTGTTCATTGTGGGTTTTATTTATTTATTGATGCTGATTTGTGGTGGTTTTACGCTTGGTTGAATATTTGATTCTGTATTTGCTCATTTTGGTTTAATAGAGTAATTTACTTTTTTAATTACTTTTTAGAAATTACTTTTTAGAAAAAAACAGCATACACATAATGCTTTTTGATTTAGTTTTAAAGCAACATTTGGTTTTAAAGCGTAATGGCCAAATTGAATTACTGTGAGTGGTCGGCATCCCAAAAGGCATGATTACTGGACCTTTCAACATACTGAAGAAAATAGATGCCTCAAAATGTTGATGCTTATTTTGAAAATCATGGGCGTGGGGGGGATGGTTGCTTTCAAATAATTTTTGACTCTTGAAAAGACATTATAACTTTCAATTTTCAATCAAATGAGCCCTATCCAAAGTTTATACGACAGCTCATTCCATATATACTTCATATGTCCCCAGGACGTTGTTTACAGCCTTTGTCCCAGGTCTTTGGGAGGTTGTGTCAACCCTGGAGCGTTTGTTATTTGTTCTTTCAACTGTTTTTAACAACGTAGATATCTTAGTATTTCAATCAGATGTGTCTGGGTAAATAAGAGTGGAAAAAGGGAGGGGGGCGATATTTGCCCTTCGTCACTTTTGACTATTAAAAAGGAACTAAAACTTCGATTTCCAGTCGAAGAAGCCTCTTCTGAAGTTTATAGAATCACCCATTCCATAAAAAGCTTATGATTTGGGTAACTAGTATAGCTCAGTAGTAGGCCTTGTGGGCAACTATTTTAACTTAAAGCTCTTGGCCTGAAGGCTGTGGGGGGGAGGGGAAACTTGTCATCCTCAAAGATATAATTACTGAGCCTTTCATCTACGCTTAATAAAATAGATTTTTTGGACATGATTAGAGAATGATGGGTGTTGGGGGGCTGGTTGCCCTCCAATCACTTTCGACTATCAAAAAAAGAACTAGAACTTCCAGTTTCTAATCGAAAAAGCCCCTTTTGAAGTGTCCTTGTCTAAGAAACCAAAAAATAAATAATACATATTCCCAACATCGATCTTTACTTAGGCAGTGCTATTCTGCTGCGTATGATTGTCACGCATGCCATTTTTGTCGTTCGGGAAAAAACTTGGAAACACTTTTAGAACAAGTTCCTGCTGAAATAAGTCTTTGCTTTCACTTCTTATCTTCTTAAATTGAAATGCGTCAATGTCAATATCTTTCATTTTCTTAAAATCGTGTATAAAATCTTTTGGAACCGCTGCATTGATGAGCTGAACAGAAAAATGTTAAACCAATTCAAGAGTTTGCGCCTTCTTTTATTTTCTGATGGATTGCAGGCTCTGGTATTTCAGGCTAATTATCAACACCAACTGCTTTTTCAGTAAGAGGCGTTTTAAGTATTTTCTCTAAATCTTCTAGGGTGTATGTGCGTATTGACTTATAGGGACCGTTGTCCTCTCTTACGACAGTAATGCTTTTTTCTCAAATCTATTAATGCAGTCCGAACATTCCTGCTGTAGGTGGGCTGGCGTTTGAAGATTGTTACAAAACTATCAATGTTTAGTAGCTTTTCAGGACAAGTGTCTGCTTTTGCCGGCACATCGACAGGTAAATATACTGTTCTACCTTTAGGAGCGTCAACAAGTTCTGTTCTAGGTCTCTTCTATGTAGTTAATTACCCGAGTCTACCATTCGTGAGACATTGGATCACAAATCGTATAATCACCAATTCAAACTTGTTGAAACCCTTTATACATTCCGGAGTAGAAGTAGTTTGAAGTTTTATTTAATACAGATCGGACATTTTCCGGGCTTTTCATCATTTCACGAGCAAAGGAATCACACGCTATAAATAAAACTTTGACATCGTCTTTCCAACCTGTACAGTTATTGAGCTGTATTCTGTCATCTTCAGGTTTGTCCCCCTGGACCTGCTCTAAAAGTGTGGCCTGCATTACATCGAAACCTCTCCTAATAGAAAGGTATCTTGAGGTTTCTTCTTAGTTTTCATCTATATCTGCCCACAACAATCCCAATGGATCGTGGGATATTTATCCCTGATTTCAGCCTCCTTATCCTGGCTCTGGAATTGAAAGGAATTGCCTGCACACCGACATATAAATATTTTGTTCTGCCTTTCAATAGCGTCTACAAGTTCTGTTCAAGGTCTCGTCAATGCAGTTAATTATTTCAGTGTACCAATCCTAAGACATTGGATCACAAATCGTATCGTCATCAATTCAAACTTGTTAAAACACTTTTCTACATTCCAGGGTAGAAATGAATTGAAAGTTATTTAATACAGGTTATTTAACTCATTTTCCTGAGTTTTCATCATTTTACAAGGAAAGTAATCACACACTATGAATAAATCTTTGAAATAGTCTTTTCAACCTGTACAGTTAATTGGTTGTGTTCTGTCCTCTTCAGGTACATCCCCCTGCACCTGCTCCAAAAGTGTGGCCAGCATTACATCGAAACCTCTCCTAATAGAAAGGTATCTTGAGGTTTCGTCTTAGTTTTCATCTATATCTGCCCACAACAATCCCAATGGATCGTGGGATATTTATCCCTGATTTCAGCCTCCTTGTCCTGGCTCTTACAAAATAACTTCATTATTAATTTTCATGTCTTCTGTTATAAACATCTTCGACCATCATCATAGCAACTTCATTCAAATAATCACTTAGTTCTTTGTACGCACCCTCGACTCTTAGCGAAGTAGTTTGCCGTAAAATGTTCTTTGATGCTGTTTTATATACATTAGTAATGAAACTGGTAATATAGGAAAATGTAGAGCTAGTGCCGTTAGAGACCGCAAAAAGCTATGACAGCCGTCGTTAGGACTACAGTACAATGAATGGCCATGTTTTCTTGTGTCCCTGTCAATGTTTTACAGCGATTTAAATCGTTAGGGTAGTACTCCACAAAATGAAAAATTATATTAAAAAAAATGAATACTTGTTTCGTACTTATTGGCCTATATCTCGTAGCTATTAAATCGAGTTTGTCATATTAAGTGTTGAAATTAACGCTTTTATCCAATTGCATTCATTGTATTCTTTGTAGTGTCTTTTATATTTTTATACTCACGATCTTTTGTATTTCTATGATGATGACTATTCACGCCCCATAAATCAATCACAAAATGGTGATAACACTATTTTGTGATCACCTTTCGATTTGAGCTATGGAAATTTCACTTAATGAGAATCCAATATAAATTTATGCATAAAAAGTATCTTCCCTTCATAGTCTCAGGTTTCATTTGTTCAAAGTCTATTGAAATTAAAAAAAAAATTCATATCTGTATGCAACCGAAATCACATGGGATCATTTTAAATTTTTGGGGTTGGAGGAAGGTGGAGGTTGTGGTGAGCTCACCTTCTTTGTTCTCTGTGTAGAGGTATGGATTTTTTATGTCTAATACCAGCAGCTCGAGTTTTAGATTATGGTTTCCGTAGAACTGTCGCTCTTGAATTAAATTTTTAGGTATATTATGTTTCACCACGTCACGTTACAAAATGTAACTGAGATTGTGAGATATTATACTAAGACTGTACATACCTAATTGATTGATAATTGAGCAACCGTTTTTATAGAAATAGCTTTTGTGGGTAACCTCACAAAAAGTAGGGTATTTATGGGTATATGTTGTTTATTTAAAATCAACTAAATGTTTACGTTTGACTTGTAATAGAATAGGGATTGAGCTTTAATTTGTGAATACAAACATGTAAAACCTGATTAAATTATATGTATAATTCTGTTTTGATTTTTAGGCTGGGATTAAACATGTAATTTATATGTCTGATAAACATGCATCGAAAGATGAAACAAAAGCAGCAAAAATCATGTTTGACCTCGCAGGAGTCGAATATAGGTAGGATTACCTCTCTGTTTCTAAATACATGTGTGTTTGTTCTGGTCGAACTCATGTCCAATTTTCAGGGAGGGAATTTCCAGACTAGTGACTTGATAAGACCCCTAAATCTAGAGTTAAGTCGCTAGTTCTCTCGCTAAGTTTTCTTTTTCTTAATCTTATTTCGCAACAAGGAAAACCCCCGCGAAAAACTGTTCGCTGATGAAAATTTCCCCCGAGAAATTCCTTCGTGCGGAGAATTTATTAACATTCAGAAATTGTGAATAATTTGAACGTAAGCAAATGACAAGTATATGTTCAAGGGGTCCCTAATTTCAGTCAGAGTGGAAAGTATTAAGAGGGCCTTCGGAGGAATTGGGGGGGGGGATTTTATACCTGTTAACGAGTTAACGCAACAACTTCATAAAATTTTTGGGCAATCGGATGAATAGTGTAATAATTTATCAGGGACATACCTGTAAGACACGCAAACACATACACAAACATGAAATATTCTAATTACCGTTTCTAATAAATTTATTATTAAATGATAAAATCCTTGATTGAATAAATCTATAATTAAAAATAAAGACAATACTGTGCTTTACTTTTTTCAGCTTTTAATCCTTGCTATTTAAGCATTCTTTTGTATTCTATTTACATAAGAGTTGATGGGACAAGGCAACACTGATAAATCGACTGATTAAATGAAAATCATCAAGGACATTTTACTAACCTGAGTAAAGGTGACTACTCATTATCCTCCCTTTACTGTCAATGGATGAAAGCCGCAAAAAATTCGAGGTGTAAAATTTAGGTTTTAGTTAGAATAGTGTAAAAATACCACTTCAACATTATGAATAAATGACAACTTTTCAGTATTTTCTGCAGAAGATTGCTTTAAAGTCCTAATTTACTGACGATATTGAAACATGAGCTCCGATTTCATAGCCGGACTATTTGCCTTGTTCAAATTAGAATTTTTGCTTTCTCAGCTTACTTGTTTTCGTCTAAAAATATAATAACGTAAACTATTAATTCTATATGGGTTTGAATATAAGCTTATAAATTATCCTAAAATAAATAGTTTTCAACTAATCTAGTGCCTGATATTCAGATAAATGAGTTCTAGAAAAAATTCCTTTGTTGTGAATTTGTCAAACAGAGCTGCCATCTATTTTTTGCTAGAATCAAGAACACGATGACAATGTTGTATTGATCCGAAGCTCAAATTTAAGAATAAATTTAGAAATTTAAGGCTATGTCACCTCGGGGTAGGCTTTTAGAGCACAGACGCCCAGAATTTTATTTTAACAAACTCCTTTTATAATAAAGATGTGCCTACCGTCTCGATTCCTCTAAATATTCAGTGGATATAAGTAACATAGTATGTATGTATGTATGTATATATTTATTTCCCATCAAAAGAAACAGATGGAGTATAAAATAAAAAAGCAAAAAACACACTACAAAAATACACAAACACAAGAAAAATAAAGAACAAATCATATCTAAATAAAAAACAAAACCTATTGCCTCAAAATAATTGCCCAAGGATGAGTTACAATATTAGAGTTATATCGGGCGATCTGGGCTATGATTGCTTCATTAGGGTCGATAATCCCATACCGACTTGTCACAATACGGTTACTTGTCCATGGTGGAAGCCGTAAGAGGTACTTCGCACATTAATAATATGTAGACCGCAATTCTTTCTTATCTTCCTTTTGGAATATCCTCCAAAAGGGACTTAAATACAGATAATGGGGTAGAGCAAGAGAAACCATTTTTTTGGTAAATTTTAATTAAATATTTAATATACAGAGGTGATTAGTTAGGTGTTTTTGTTGTAGCTTCAATAGCTTAGTTAATAAATTACTGTATTTTCATTATATTTTGGTATATTACATTATGATTAACCTAACTTCACTTTTTTGGTGTGGTCGTTGTAATATGTAGGCTAAGTACTGAACTTCAATTCATCGTATTTCATTACACTAACTGGTACATAGTGCTAAACATTCATATTTAGAAAAAAAAAACAAGGGAAAAAAATCTCGTCCCTGCTCATATGCTGGGCTAATGTGTGTCCAATTTAGAAAATGTGTCTTTATTATTGCTTTTGCAATTTAAAAAAAATACTCTATTGGAAGTAGGCTTCTAACCATTCTGACTTTTCAACAGTTATTTTGCCAGAATTACAGAAAAAGCTGATTTTCGAGTTGTCAGTTCCATTTCAGTCAGAACTGAATATTAATCCTGACAATGAAACCCTAGGTATATTCTTTGCCATTATTTCGTTAACCTTAGCATTATCTTTATCTTGCTTAAGTGAAACAGTTGGAATTTCGAGAGTTAGTTGGAATATATTGAGTTCATCAACTCCAAGTGCTCATATCGAATCTGAACCAATGGAGATTTTAAGAGCTACACCGTGCCAGAACTATTAGATTAGAAATAGTTCTTTTCCCGGTTCGACCATCGGGGGGGGGGGGGGCGGTTAATTCGGAAAAATTAGAAAAAATGAGGTATTTTTAACATTAGAACGGGTGATTGAATTTTAATAAAATTTGATATTTAGAAGGATATCGTGTCTCAGAGCTCTTATTTTAAATCCCTATCGGATCCGGTGACATGGGGGGGGGGCTGGAGGGGGAAACCTTAAATCTTGGAAAATGCTTAGAGTGGAGAAATCGGGATGAAACTTGGTGGAAAATATGAGCACAAGTCCTTGATACGTGATTGAAATAACCGGAACAGTTCTGTTCTCTTTGGGGGAGTTGGGGGTGGGGGTTGATTGGTAAAAATGAGGTATTTTTCAATTAAGAACCAGTGATCGGATCTTAATGAAATTTCATATTTAGAAGGACCTCGTAATTAAGACCTCTTAATTTAAATCCCGACCGGATCCAGTGTCATTGGGGGGAGTGGGGGGACCAGAAATCTCGGAAAATGCTCAGAACGGATAGACTGGAATGAAACTCGGTGGAAAGAATAAGCACAAGCCCTATACACGTGATTAATATAACTGTACTGGATCATCTCTCTTTGGGAGAGCTGGGGGGACCTAATTCGGTAATTTGAAAAAAATAGAAAAAATGAGGAATTTTAACTTACGAACGGATGATTGGATCTTAGTGAAATTGGATATTTATAAGGATCTCATGTCTCAGAGCTCTTATTTTAAATCCTGACCGGATTTGTTGACATTGGTGGGATTTGGAGGAGGAAACCGGAAATCTTGGAAAATGCTTAGAGTGGAGAGATCGTGATAATACTTAGTGGGAAGAATAAAAACAATTACTAGATATGTGCTTGACATAACTAGACCGGATTGGTTCTCTTTAGGGGAGTTGGGGGGGAGGGGAAGGTTAATTTTGAAAAATTAGAAAAATGATGTATTTTAACTTACGAACGAGTTGTCAGATCTTAATGAAATTTGATATTTAGAAGGACCTCCTGGTTTAGAGCTCTTGTTTTAAATCCCGATTGGATCTGGTGACATTAGGGGGAGATGGAGGGGGAAACCGCAAATCTTGTAAAACGTTTAGATTGTAGAGATCAGGAAGAAACTTGGTGGGAAGAATAAGCACATGTCCTAGATACGTTATTGACATAACTGGACCGGATCCGCTCTCTTTGGGGGAGTTGGGGGGACTTGCTAGTTTGCGCACTTCCAAATAAGCTAGGCGAAAATAGCGACAAAGACCACACTGCCTTTCCATAACAAACAGACACAAAGCAGAAACAATAGACAGAAGAAATCAATTCAGTGGATATTTCGGCCCTATTACATTTAAATACCCGGAAAGAAGTGCAATTCCCTCATACACTACAATTAGAAACCTTAGTCCATATTGCTAAGAATAAAAAAACAAAAAACAGATAATTTCTTCAGAAAGAAAATCTTCGGAAACTTTTTTGCTGGAAAACCTGTCCGCTGATGATTTTTCTCAAGTTGTTAACTTACGAACCGGTTATGGGATGTTAATGAAATTTTTGGGTTATTGGTGACATTGGGGGGGGGACCGGAAATCTTGGAAAACTTTTAGAGTTGAGAGATCATAATGAGACTTGGTGGGAAGAAGCCCTTGGCTCTTGGCTCTTCCAACCTCGTCACAAGTGCCATATGAGCTCTTGGTTTTTGTTTTTAATTTACAAGCTTGGAAAGTGGCTTCGATCCGCGAAAATTTTGGGGTGGGGGATGTATTTTTAATATCCGGAGTGGGGGGGGTGAATATCCGGGGTGAATTTCTCGTTTTTTTTTTATTTCTTTCAATGAAAAAATGTAAAACGTATTTTTAAATGAAAATGCCCAAAAATCTTATTTTCCAATCTAAAGGTGGAGAGAAAAAAGTAAATTTTAAATTAACGTCGCTGATCTGAGAATATAAAGGAATTTCGATTTCGCAAAGCCATCTATCAAAGTAAGACACAAATAGGTGGACTGGTCATTACCTTCTTAATGCTGTAGCCTACACGATTTTGAGATGGCAAATAAAGCTGCAGGACCAATTTGAAACTTTGTGTCATTCTTGGTACTGCGAGTTAAATCAAAAGGGTCTGAAATATCGGTAGTCCTCTATCCTAGTTGAAGATAATTTTTTGAGCCTTTGTTTGAAAGATTTACTAAGAAACTACGTTTTTTCCGAGGAAAAGGATAAAAGGATAAGATCCTTCAGACAGTCATGACGCACAGGAAATAGACAGTTGTTGATGTTTAAGTAGCTAAGTGTTTTTACAGACACAGTTTACTAGACTGTTGCCCCACCTTGAGGTAGCTGGGATGACCCTGGGCCCTGAGAAAAGTGAAAAGCAAAGTTAAAACGAATAGAAATTACATGAATAAAGTAATGGGACTTAAAATAAACAGAAGTAACAACGAACAATGAAGCTAAAGTTAAAATGAACAGAAATCACAGTGTGGTGCTAAGACATAAATAGGTTGCGGCCGCTCCTGAAAGGCAGTGTGAAAACTAATAAATAGTTGAATCATAATTATTACTTAACCAGTTGATTTTCATTACTGTTGAAAAGAAGAAACCATTGATGAAGTTTATTAAGCACCAGTAAAATAAAGTTAAATTGATCGTTATGAATAAGCTGATCTTGAAAAAATAGTTTCTTAGAGTGTGAGCAGTACTTATTATTTTCACTTAGGGTAAAAATAATGCCGGAGATGTAACTCGAAAAATACGTCCGGCGTCTAAAATTTGGTCACCAACGTTTTCAATTTTAAAAGAAAGCAGTGCTTCTGATAGTGACGCTGGTCATCAAGCTTTTTTTCTGAAACAGAAAACCTATAATAGAGTGCTGGCCTCGGAACTTGTTCCCGGTGGTGAGATTATGCAACCATACTAATCCAAACAAGAAGAAGAAGAAGGGGAATCTAATAGAATTGGATACCTGTTCTGCTATAGGAAACCTCCAACGAAGTGCTGGATTAAGAATTGATCCTGGTGATGAGATTGGGCGGAAGCGCCATCGTACTAATCCCATCAAAAAGAAGAAGAAGGAAGGAAAATGTCAGAAGTTTCATTGGAGGTTTAGATACACTATTGCTTCCGTAAGAGATGAGTTCATTACAAATTTTAAGAAAAAAAACGATCAGCAATCATCGCGAGGTGTTTATTTCCCTCTCATTTATCTATTACTGAAAGTATCCTCCTATGTGTATGGTTGTGAAATTTGTCTGAGCCGGCTTTGATCATGTGTGGGGATTTTGTAGTTTTAGTGAAACTTCCACCAACCTTTTTTCATCATAAACTAGGTTATATTGCTCTCTTTCTGAGAAGAAATGTCTTATCCGACTGCTTGAATAACAATTTGACTAGACTCGGAGGGGTGAAAGAATGTCTAAATCCTTTGGACGCCTTTCATTTTCTGTTACTAATTTTTTTGCAATAATTTCATTTCAGTATTATTCTTTCCTTTTTTTCAATCTTTCTGTGTCAATTTTCTCAGCGTGGTCCTTTTTTAATAATAGTTCTTCACGATATAGTTTAATTCCATTTCAGGAAATTTGTTCCTCGACAAAAGAAAATAATAATAGATTTTGAAGCAATTGATTGGAATTATCCCAACCAGGATCTTGGTCAGAAGACAGACGAAGGAAGATCTGCAGATGGACTTGAGAATCTCACTTTAGAAGACTGTGCCAAGTGAAATCGATTATTTATTTCTTACTCTGTTTTAAATTTTAATGAACTCTGACAATTGGTTGTATTTTCATTTGTCGTATTGATATCGTATTGATACGATAAATATATTAGTAAACGTTAAATACGGTAATCCATATTCTAGTAAAATCAGGTTAAGATCTGAATCATACTTCTGAAGAGGTCCATACCGCTAAAAGGAGCTCATATGGAGGTGCTCATGAACACTCCTCCAATTATTAAATGGCTCCTAACTAGTAAAATTTGCAATTATTTACGTAAAGCTCAAGACTTGATGTTTGGCTCTGGTATGTGTTTCACTAAATTAAACTTTACTTGGGAAAGGGAGTTACGTCAAGACATTTACCTAGGAGTGGAAACCAAACATTTATATTTACAATCTTTCAATCGTATTTAATAAAAACGGTTATAGTCGAAGGTTCTGGTTAATAAAAACTCAAATTTTACAAACTGAACGCTTTGTAAAATTCTAAATGATGCATAATGGTGACAGAGGAATGTTCCTGATTTAGATTTGCAATTCCAGACAGTTCTAGGCTTAGAACTGAATTCCGGAACGGAAATAGACTATAAAATTTCAGTTCTAGATTTAGCTGGTTGCTTGGAAGTCTTGCCAGACAAATATAGGACAATAATTTTTTACTTAATCAATGGGGCAATGGGAGCATGCAAGTCGATAATTTTCTATTCAGCTATTTATTTTGAAGTGAATTGCTCTTGCAGTTTAATTGCGTCACTAGTTTCTGATTTTGTCCCGATTAAAATACCCCCCAAGGAAAATACGCCCCTCCGATTAAAATACCCCCTCTCCCTGGAAAAAAACGGGAAAATATCCTCTGTGGTAAATAAGGCTTTCCAAATCTGAGAATTTTATTTAAGTTTTTTTCCGTAGGGGGATGGAATTCTGGTCCTTACTTACTCAAGCTTACGCTGTGTAAAACCCGACAAAAAACCGGTTTCTTGTTTAGTTTCTTTCAGACTAGCACGAGACAAGACAAAGACGAGTGACAGAATAGATGGGAAATATTTAATTTGGTCTATATGTTTGTACGTAAGGGGGGAGGGTAAAGTATTTGGACAGCTTGAAGTCACAAAATAATGCTTACTTCTGAATATGCAGAATAGTTGTACCTAACACTTGGCAAGCAGACCTGCTGTAATTCACACCCCCCCCCCCCCCCCCTGATGGGCAAAAATATAACCCAAATTTGTTTCTAAGGTAACGAAAAAACAGGTGTATTCTCGAGTTTTACACATCATAAACTCGAGTGAGTGGCGTATAATACATAAGTACCGGACTTTTTCATGGAATGAGCCACTTCTGGCACAGTGGACATCATTTTAATCAGTAAACTCTTATCAAAGCTATGTAAGAATTTCTTCTTATTACAACAGTAACAAAATATGAACTAATATACTTAAACCACATACCCGCCCTTTGTAAATCCGACTACACAAATGTTTTGTCGGTAGTTCAGTTTCAAAATGAAACTTTCAGGGAACCACAGCCCATAATAACTGAAACTTCAAAACGTGTTTTTAAATTACTCGGTGAAATTGGGGGATTGTAGTATTGTTACATTCGATCTGAACTTTTGATACGATTTTTTGTGAGTGTTTAATCTAGTTTTTCTTGTTAAGATCAATCAAGATCTCGGTTACTATTCCTGAATCAACTTGAAATGACACTCTTTTCTCACTTGAAAGTTTTTTTAGAAAGGTTTTTAATATTGCCAATGGTTGCCAATGATCGTGGTTCGTTCATAACTAGGCTGCAGCCGTGTAAAACCAATGGGGGCTTTTAACTAAGACAGTTAAACCAAAGAGAAAGCTAAATATTTGAGGACCAGTTCCGAACTAATGTCAAGGACAAAACAAATTGCTAAAAGTTTCAGTCTGAAACTGAAATACCGATTAAACATTTTATGTAGTTTGATTTACAAAGGCCGGATATGTAGTTTATAGTTTACTAGCTGTTGGTGGCCACACCAACATCTAGTTGGTGGGGGGCTTCGCACCCCCCCCCAAGCACGTAAGTCGTTACGCGCCGTATTAGTTACACGCCATTGTAGTTGTGTCCCCGTGTCCCACCTGTGAATATATATATATATGTATATATATATATATATATATATATATATATATATATATATATCATGAAAAGAGAAATCACCAATGCAACAGCACAAACACACACACAAAAAAAAAAAAAAAAAAAAAAAAACCACCTAGCCTATCTTATATATAAAAAATAACAACACATACACATGAACAAAATGCAACAGAATAATCATATTAAATATCATTTACCGGTTTTCAGCCCCCACCCCACATCAATAAACTGCAAAAAAAAGACATCGAAAACCTCCTGCCCTTCAAAATCTATTACTTAAATAAAATGTTTTCAATTTTTTTTTAAACCCATATAAAGTGACAGACTCCCTGATGCCAGCCGGCAAACTATTCCAAACAGAAGGCCCCAGATTACGAACCACATATGATGATCGAACTGTTTTTCTTTGTTCATGGCTTAAAAGTTGTGAATTTCTTGAATCATAATTATGGTACTCCTGATTCATGGAAAAATAATCATGAAAATACTCAGGGCATATATGTTTCATGCTCTGGAACACAAAAATTGATGCCTGGTAGTCACGAATCTGACCAACATTTAAAACATTACACCGGGTAAAGCTAGCAGTAGTTTTGGATTCAACCTGCTCTTTTATGTCCGCAATCAATCGAATGCTTTTATTTTGCAAAATCTGGATCCTTTTATAATTAAAGAAGAAATTGCTAGCCCAATGAACCCAACCATAATCTATATAAGGATGAACAAGGGAAAAATAAATGATTTTTAAAATCTTGAACGGAAAAGTTTTTTTTACACGTCTCGAAATTCCTAGACCCCTAGCCATTTTAGCACCAATAACACTACAATGCTTTTTCTAACTAATATTATTATCTAAATAAAACCCCAAATACCTAATTTCAAAAACTTGTTTAATGGGTAAATGTCCAAAAAAAATGTTATTATTATCATTAAGTAACCTACCTGTTCTACTAAATATAATGTAATTTGTTTTAGATGCATTAACTGCTAGGGAACTACCTACTGTAAAACTGCGCAAACGTTCAAGTGCCAAATTAGCCTTATGTGCAACCTGCACCAAACAGCTACCAATTACTGTTATCGCAGTGTCGTCCGCGAAAGAGGTCAGCGCTTCAACTCCAACATGTGAAGCCAACGAATTAATATAAATAAGATAAAGTAGAGGTCCCAGCACGGAACCTTGAGGCACTCCACACTTAACACTGAACTCTCTACTTGATATATCTGATAAAGCAACTTTGATAGTCCGGCCATGCAAATACGATGAAAACCACTTTACACAAGAACTACCTAACCCAAGCCCACTTAGTCTACTAAGAAGAGTATTAAAATCAACAGTGTCAAAAGCCTTACGGAAATCTACAAAAACAGTTAAAGGAACCATATTATTTTCAAGCGCATTATCAACAAAACTTAAAAGATGGTGTACTGCATGACTAGTGGAATGTTTACTTCTGAAACCAAACTGTCCATTATACAGAATTTTCTTCGAATCCAAAAAAATCATACAATCGTTTATAAATAACTTTTTCATAAATTTTACTAAATAAAGGTAAAATGGAAATTGATCGCCAATTACAGGGGTCTGAGGGGTCCCCACCTTTATGTAAAGGTATGATTTTAGATCGTTTCAGTTCCGACGGGAAATGTCCTTTAACCATTGAGAGATTAATTAAATGAACCAGTACCGGTAAAAGATACACCGACACATAATTAAAAGCCTTTAGGTTCAATCCATCTACACCAGAAGAATTTGATTTAAGGCTACAAACAATTTTTTCAACTTCTTCTACATTACATGGTACAAATTCGAACCCATTCTGCAAGCTTGAAGGATTTGCGCTAATGTTGACGGCACAACCACCTGTAGACACTTCATTCTGTATAACACTACCAATTTTCGAAAAATAATCACCCATGTAATTTGCTATTTCCAATTTATCATGAATAATTCTATAACTAGTTTTTAAATTGGTTATACACATATCTTTTTTTTTTCACATCCTATCACTTCACGGACAATTCCCCAAGTATCTTTTATATTACCTTCCTTAATCTTCAAACGGTTTAAATAATACTCATTCTTTGCATTTCTTTTTGAATTATTTACGTAATTTCTCAACTCTTTAAACTCATTTAAAATCATTTCAGATGGATTATCAAGATATTGACAATACAACTTATTTCTTTGTCTTATTAAACTCAAAATTTCATCATTTATCCACGGCTTTCTCGGTTAATTTTATTCAATGGGCAATTTTTCTCGAACACAGGGTAAAGAATATCTGAAAAAATGTTAAAAGCTTTTGAAGCATCATCCTTTTCATTGTAGACCACCTCCCAATCCAACGAACTAACTTCATTTTTAAATTTAGCCAGATTAACTTCTTTCATGTCACGCCGAAGAATCTTGTTTTTTCTTTTAATTTTACAATGTGATAACTTCTGCAAGAAACAAAGAAGCGGTAAGTGGTCCAAACCAGAATGGATTAATACGTCACACGCGCTATCTTCCACCCTAACTTCACTGACGAAAACATTATCAATCAAAGTTGCAGAATGGTCTGTTAATCGGGATGGGGTAGAATTTAATGGGAAAAGACCAGATGAAAGCATGACATTAAGGAAATCCAAATTTTTGGCTTGAAGATCTAATAAATCAAAATTAAAATCACCTATGATTACAATTTTATCAAAATTTCGATTTATTTCAGATATTGAAATTTCGAATTCCTCTAGGAAAAAATCCGGGCTAGCACCAGGGGGTCTATACACCGATGAAATAAGAAGTGGATTATTATTACTTGTCACTATTTCAATAGCAAAAGTTTCAATCTTACCTTCAATCCATAAAGATAAATCTTCCCTTACTTTAAATTTTATATCATCCTTGATTATGAATGCTAAACCTCCCCTTTCCATCAATGACCGGTTCTTGGAAATAAGTGTGTAACCTGGAAAATTAAATAACGAAGCAGGACACTGTTCACTAATAAATGATTCACAAATACCTATCACTTGCACCTCACTGTCAAGTTTGTTAATTATATCAACTACATCTTCATGTGAAGTAGTTAAATGGCAATTCCAGTGGAGAATCTGGAATCCGGACAGCATAACGGGTGCACTCACATCATCTACTGCAACATATTTACTAAGCCTTGCAGGCTGTTTATCCGAAAATTCCGACCGGCTACCAACATCACTCGACAAAATATTATCCAACGAAAAGCGATTATTTTCTAACTGTAGTAATCGTGAAAACATTCATAAATAAATTATCCTACTTCCTATTAAAGAACTATTACTACGAAAGAATGTAAATACTGAAGTACACATTTATAACTATTAAAACGAAAAAAAAATTCAGATTAGATGTCGTCACAACTCCACAGTCGGCGTGTCCGAGCGTCATTTCCAGATCGAGCGAAAATACGGCCGTGATCGGACCATACGTTGTGGTTCCCTAACCTATCACGAGCCAGTTGCAGAATTTCTCGTCGCTTCTTAGTTAAACTTTCTGACACAAATATACCAGATTTGGCCAGTTTGCTCTTAGCAGCAAATACCTTTCTAGCCACATCCTTAGACGAAAACTGGGCGAGTACCGGGGCAATCATATCAGGCCGCGTAGGATTCGCTGGAAGGGTAAATCTATACACTTTAGTTAGTTCCGAAACATTAACCTGTACGACCATCTTGTCCGAGATAATATTATTAATTAAGGATTGCGCTTTAATTTGTGAACACTAACACGTAAAACCTGATTTCAGGCTGAGGCTATTTTTAGGCTGAGATTAAACATATAATCTATGTGTCTGATAAACATGCATCGAAAGATGAAACAAAAGCAACAAAAATCATGTTTGACCTCGCAGGAGTCGAATATAGGTAGGACTACCTCTCTCTGTTTCTTCATATGTGTGTTTGTTCCGGTCGAACTCTTGTCAAATTTCAGGGAGGGAATTTCTAGATTAGTCACTTGATAAGACCCCTAAATCTAGAGTTAAGTCACTAGTTCTTTCGCTAAGTTTTCCTTTTCTTAATCTTGTTTTGCAACAAGGAAAGCCGCTGCGAATAACTTTTCGCAGATGAAAATCCCCCAGGGAAATCGTTCTTGTGGAGAACTTATTAACATCCAGAAATTGTGAATAATTTGAACGTTAGAAACTGACAAATCTGTGTTCAGAGGATCTATAATTTCAGTCAGAGTGGAAAGTATTAAGAGGGCATTGCGAGGAATATGGGAAGGGGGGGTCTTTTACCTAAGACCTTGACGAGACTCAACACAACAATCTCTTAAAAAATTTTGGTGATCGGACGAAGAGTGTAGCAATTTTTATGGGGCACACTTACAAGACACATAAATGTAAACACAAAAATGAACCATTGTAATAACCATTACTAATGAGTTCATAATTAAATGATAAAATCGCGATTTAATAAATTTATAATAAAAAAAAACAGAAATTGTGTGATTTCCTTATTTCAGCTTTTAGTCCTTGCTACTTATGCATTCTTTGTATTGTATTTACATAAGATTTGAAGGTACAAAGGAAAAATGATAAATTGACTGATCAAATGAAAATCATCAAGGAGAAACACTTCTATTTGTGGTAGCTTTAAACTGGATTCAGTAAACTTAGAGTAAGTCCAATAAATTGGTTTCAGTATACCTGTAATTCCAGCTAAAGTACGAATTATTCGACCTAGAACTTTAAGAATTTAACCAATCAGAGGGAAGGCGACTACTCATTATCCTTCTTTTACTCTCAATGGATGAAAGTAACAAAAAATTTGAGGTGCTATAATTTAGGTTTTAGTTAGAATCGGGTGAAAATACCGCAACATTACGAGAAAGTGATAACTTTTAAGTGTTATCAGCAGAAGATTGCTTTAAATTCATAATTTAATGATGATATTGAATCATGAGCTCTTGTTTCATAGCCAGACTATTTGCCCTATTCAAATTAGTACGTGTGCTTTCTCAGCTAACTTTTTTTCTTCTAAAAATAAAGTAACTGAAGATATTGATTCAATATGGGTTTGAATATAAGTTTGTAAACTATCTAATGAATAATATAGCTTTCAATTAATCCAGTGCCTGTCATTCAGATAAATGAGTTCCAGCGAAATTCTTTTGTTGTGCGAATTTTTCAAAGAGAGCTGCCATCTGTTTCTTTGCTAGAATCAAGAACACGATGACAATGCTGCATCAACCCGAAAATCACTGTGAAATTTAGATCTAAGGCCGTTCCACCTCAGGGTAGGCCTTTAGAGCACAGACGCCCAGAATTTTGGTTTCATGAACCCCTATTATAATCAAAATTCGCTTACTGTCTCGATCAAACAGTTCGTGGTAGCGATCTGTAGTAAAGAGAGACCCGGCTCAATAATAACCGAAACTCTAAAATTTATAATTTTGATACGAATAGTTACATCAAAAGAATCTACAGGTATACTGAAACCAATTTATTGGACTTACTCTAAGTTTACTGAATCCAGTTTAAAGCTACCACAAATAAAAGTGTTTCTCCTTGATGATTTTCCTTTGATCAGTCAATTTATCATTTTTCCTTTGTACCTTCAAATCTTATGTAAATACAATACAAAGAATGCATAAGTAGCAAGGACTAAAAGCTGAAATAAGGAAATCACACAATTTCTGTTTTTTTTTATTATAAATTTATTAAATCACGATTTTATCATTTAATTATGAATTCATCAGTAATGGTTATTACAATGGTTCATGTTTGTGTTTACGTTTGTTTAGCTTGTAAGTGTGCCCCATAAAAATTGCTACACTATTCGTCCGATCGCCAAAATTTTTTTAGAGATTGTTGTGTTGAGTCTCGTCAAGTTCTTAGGTAAAAGACCCCCTTCCCCTATTCCTCGCAATGCCCTCTTAATACTTTCCACTCTGACTGAAATTATAGATCCTCTGAACACAGATTTGTCAGTTCCTAACGTTCAAATTATTCACAATTTCTGGATGTTAATAAGTTCTCCGCAAGAACGATTTCCCTGGGGGATTTTCATCTGCGAAAAGTTATTCGCAGAGGCTTTCCTTGTTGCAAAATAAGATTAAGAAAAAGAAAACTTAGCGAAAGAACTAGCGACTTAACTCTAGATTTAGGGGTCTTATCAAGTGACTCATCTAGAAATTCCCTCCCTGAAATTTGACAAGAGTTCGACCGGAACAAACACACATATATGAAGAAACAGAGAGAGGTAATCCTACCTATATTCGACTCCTGCGAGGTCAAACATGATTTTTACTGCTTTTTTTTCATCTTTCGATGCATGTTTATCAGACACATAGATTATATGTTTAATCTCAGCCTAAAATTAGCCTCAGCCTGAAATCAGGTTTTACATGTTAGTGTTCACAAATTAAAGCGCAATCCCTGATCCGCAAATGTTAATATTTACAATCTATGCCCATAAATACCCCACTTTTTGTGAGGTTACCCACAAAAGCTATTTCTATAAAAAAAGTTTGCTCAATATTCAATCAATTAAGTATGTACAATCTTGGTATAATATCTCACAATTTCAGTAACATATTGTAACATGACGTGGTGAAACCTAATATACCTAGAAACTTAATTTTAAGAGCAACAGTTTTATGGAAGCCATAATCTAAAAGCGTTACTGGTGTTAAACATACTGGTGTTAAACATAACAAATCCATACCTCTACACAGAGGATAAAGAAGGTGAACTTACCAGATCCTCCACCAGCCTCCAACGCAAACAAAAGTTAAAATGATCCCAAGTGATTTCGTTCAAAAAACAGTGCATACAGGCATGAATTAAAAACAATGACAGGGACACAAGAAAATACAGGCATTCAATGTACTGTAGTACATTGATCAATGTAACATGCCTTTTGATCGGTCCTTATAAATCTAAAGGAATCAGTATCGCCTAGTTTCTTGTGATTAAATTTTGTAAATTACTTTCATTAAGTCTCTTACTTCTGCAAAAAAAAATTACACTCATTTTGCCAGCCAACTTTACAACACCAAAAGTGCTTTTAAGGATTCTTTTTCTTTATTTTTATTATTTTTTTTTTTTGATCTTCCAAATTTGTGTCACACTCTTCATTATCATCCATCAGCAAATCAGTATCAAACAGTTCGTGGGAACGACCTGTAGTAAGGAGCGACCCAACTCAATAGTAACCGAAACTCTAAAAAATGGAATTTTGATACCAATAGTTACATCAAAAGAATCGCATTTTAGTGCTGATTTTAAATATATAAGTTTCATCAAGATCAGTTACACCCATCAAAAGTTACGAACCTAAGAAGACTTGCCTCATTTTAAAAAATTGGGGGAAACACCCCCTAAAAGTCATACAATCTTAAGGAAAATCACACCATCAGATTCAGCATATCAGAGAACCTTATTGTAGAAGTTTCAAGCTCATATCTATAAAAATGTGGAATTTCACATTTTTTGCCAGAAGACAGATCACGGATGCGTGTTTATTTGTTTTTTTGTTTGTTTTTTTTTCCCAGGAGTGATCGTATCAACTGAGTGGTCCTAGAATGTCACAAAAGAGCTCATTCTAACGGAAATTAAAAGTTCTAGTGCCCGATTTAAGTGACCAAAAATTGGAGGGCACCTAGACCCCCTCCCACGCTCATTTTCCCCAAAAGTCACCAGATCAAAATTCTGAGATAGTCGTTTTATTCAACATAGTCGAGAAACCTAATAATTATGTCTTTAGGGACGACTTACTCCCCCGCAGTCCCCGTGGGAGGGGCTGCAAGTTACAAACTTTGGCCTGTGTTTACATATAGTAATGGTTACTGGGAAGTGTACAGACGTTTTCAGGGGGATTTTTTTTTGTTTGGGGGGAGATTTGAGGGGGGGGGGTTACGTGAGAGGAAATTTCCATGGAGAAACTTGTCATGGGGGAAGAGAATTTCAATGAAGGGGGCGCAGGATTTTCTAATATTATTTGAAAAAACACTGAAAAAAAAATGAAAATTTTTTCTCGCTCTACGCTAAAGTATTTTTAGTAATTTCAACTATTTGTTCTAAGGCCTTTGTGATTTAGAGCTCATTCTTAAGGAATTGGGACAAAATTTAAGCTTTAGGGTAAAGAGCGAGATATCGACGAGGGTTGAACCCCCTCGTACACGCAATAAAAACATACGTATATAGAAGTTCGTTACGTAAATTAATTCGTAAGTTACGTATATTTTTTACCAATGAAAACGTTTGTAAAAAGTTAAAAGTTCTAGTTGTTTTTTCAAGTACTCAAAAAATTGGAGGGCAACTAGGCCTCCTCCCTCGTTCCTTTTTTTCTCAAAATCTTTCGATTAATTGCAATTAAATAATATGCAAATTTTGTTTTAATTATTCATGTGTGGAGAGCCAAGATCAAAACATGCATTAATTCAAAAACGTCCAGAAATTAAATAAAAAAAAGTTTTTTAAATGAAAGTAAGGAGCAACATTAAAACTTAAAATGAACAGAAATTACTCCGTATATGAAAGGGGATTTTCCTCCTCAACGCCCCACGCTTTACGCTAAAGTTTGACTCTTTCTCTTAACTCTATTTTTAAAACAGTAAGAAACTTTAGCATAAAGAGCGGGACGTTGATGAGGAAAAGCTCCTTTCATATACGGAGTAATTTCTGTTTTTTTTAAGTATTAATGTTCCTCCTTACTTTCATTAAAAAAAAACTTTAATTTGCGTCAGAATCACATGTTGAATCAACCTGAAATAACTGGTTTTTTTTTTATCTTGGCCCACCTGACTCAAATGGTGTCTGTGACGGAGCGGATCAAGGATGCAGAAGAGAAGCTTTCAGTCGACGTGTTTAGAGAAGTTTACGACCTATCAAAATTTCTGGTCGTTGAAATGTACGGTAAACAGGCCGGATTCAATTCATTGGCCAGTATAAGGGCTTACATTCGGTGCCAGAAACAAAATGTGAAAAGACTGCCACCTTCTGACGAAACCTTCGAGCCATGCATACGAAGAGCCATATGCGCTACATGGATAATCTTGTCGTCAGTACATGCTCAGCCGAGCATTCCAGATTCACTCTTCCTTGGATGGAAGATGGCTGAAGGGGGAGTAGATGCGGTCGTCTCAAGCTGTAAAGAAGCATCAAGCCTGGAATCTTACTGCAGATGCAAAAGTGGAAGATGCAGGAAAGACTGTAGCTGCTCAAAAATGAAAGGATGCTGTAGCTTATGCTCCTGCCGCGGAACGAGGAGGGTATGTAGGGAGTCTGACCTTGTCCCATCTGAATTCTCGGAAGAAAAAAAATGAGGAATATTTTTGAAAGTTTTATTTGATACCTTTTACTTTTAATTGCAACAGGTTCCTAATCAGTTACTATTACCCAATTTTACGGGCAAGCCGAGTAAGACAACTCCAATGCGCGGACTGAATCCATCTGTAAAGCAGAATTCCTTTATATAGTAAATAGCTCAGTCGTATAACTGGCAAATCAGGTCCCAAAAAGGTAATTGCAGACGCCTTAGTACACCAGAAAACATATTCGTCCATTCTAAAAAAAAATACTTTTTTTAGTCAACATTTTTTAAATCTATTTTTATTTTTAAGTAAAAGTTAAAAATTTTAAACAGTTAGGAAGTTTGAAGTATTCCTACCCTTTGAAGAAAAAAAAAATATTATGTCCCTTTTCATGATACGGCTAGTGATCATTTCAGTGACACTACAAAAAAAAATCGTAGATCTTTTAAAAATAAAAATAGTTTGTATTTTTTTTAGCTCAAATTGTACGAAATTGAATGAACCTTATTTTCCAATAGGAAAAAAAAGTTTGTTACCTTGAAGAAATTTCGAGATTTTAGCCTTTCTTTGAGATATTTGTCGAATTTTACAGCATTTATTTTGAAACTGCTTTAAATATAGAAAAAAATAGTGTTTTTTTCAATTTAAAAATCATATTCTTGTAGATCTAGATCTTTTCTTTTCATTGATATAATATTACGCCGGATTCCTCAACCCAATAACTCACAAAAAAATCCTGAATCGTCACACTTAGTTATAGGCTAAATCTGGCGTTTTTAGCCTATATCACAGAAACGCCCCAACAGCGAACATGCGCCCTACGATATTAGTTTTCAGCATGGTCGACTACCCTAGGATCCGTCCTCAGAATTTTGTACCTTCCGGCATGGCTCACCAAATAAAAATAATTTAGACTAGAGTTTAAAGAGAGGAGGGAGAGAGCATAGAGTTGCAATTCCAAATGTTTTTTCTTTACCAAAGTCAGTACGGCTATCTGTCACGTTAAATAAGTTTGCAGTTGGCTTTGTTTCATTTGCATTTTCACCTACTCGTCATGGAAGTCTATTAGACATAAAGCGAAAATATTTTGATATTAAAATTGATTCAATCTCACGTGGAATGGAGATATTGTTCTTTTTTGGAATTCGGATTGTCAGCTTTTTAACATAGAAAAGGAGCATAACGCTCTGATATTCGGGAGGACCAGAATTTTTCAGGGTTTCTGAAACCCTTTTAAATGGGCATTTTTACGCTTGAAATTTTCTATCGTTGATGTCATCTCTTCTTGGTCTATGGAAGAGAATGTGAAGGGAATTTCAAAGCTGCCATTTGCTACCCCTTTCTCTGAGAGATGGATATCTCTCTTTTTGGTGATTTTCCCGACAGAGGGAGGGAATTTTGAAAGATCTTGATTGTAACAGAAAAGACTTTTAAGGTGAAAAGGCCAAAGAACCAGCCACTGTTCTACAATTTACATCAACGTAATAATTTTATGTAAATATATACAGCAAAAATTTCATACAAAATAATTAAATAGTAATATTTGATAAATATAGGCGTAACCATATTATTAATAACCAAATTCCTGTTACGTTAATGATAAATCTAGTAAAAATAAATGAAATTTTTTCAAAATTTTAATATTTTTCGTTACTTTAGAATTTCGGATAGAAGAGTTACGTCCTTTACGTAACTTTTTACGATCATGTTTTACGATAACATGATTTACGTCCTAATAATTGGAATTAGTATAAAATATCGCCATTATATTATTGGTTTAATTTTTAGCATTTGACTGTTTTTTCAGCAGCAATTTCGGTTTCACAAAAATGTTTAAGTCAAATCCCAAAAACTCATAAAAATATTACGCTTATTCCATTTGGATGTATTGCCAGCACGGCTTGAAAAAGGTCTAATTTTATGCTGTTGCCTGATATACTGTTTGACTTCCACATATTACAATCTGTTCCGTTAACGAAGTTGTCGCGCCAAGCAAAGCGCCTTGCGGTTACCTAGGCGGCAATTTTCGTTTCTATTATCTCGGCCCTTCCGCCTTGTAAGACACAACTTTGTCGGAAGTACAGGCCAAGTCACTTAGTTTTATGACGGGAATTTCTAGATTGCGTTATCATGTGTTGGTCTGGAAGGTCTGGAGGTTCCAGACCTTCCAGCAGTCTCACGATTAAGCATCGATAACTGTTAAACTTATTGATTCTGTTCCCATGTATTTTTTCTATCTTTCATTGAGCATATGCAACTAAAATTGATTTATTACAGTGATTCCATGGCGAAAGATAGTTAAACTTAGTTTATTCAAGGATAAGTGACTAATACCGAAGGGTACCCTTCTTCGGTCAGAAAAAGAGGGAGAGGTAGAACGGAGACATTCTTTTTTTTTAAATGACGTAAATAATGCTTGTTCTCAGTTCGGTTTAACATTCTTAACATCTTTATTACATTGCCTATATCTGCTCGGGTGCAGCAGGAACCTAGCCCACTAACCCCTCTTACCCTTGCAAATGTCTTGGCTACGGAGTGGCCCCTATCAAAGCAAAGAACGTTGTTGTTTTTTTCGGAATTATGATGGTATGGCAACTACATATCACCGCTAGTCAGTAATCGTAATATGTCATTTTATTAAAGTAAATTTTTAATTCTAAGGAAGAAATGAAAAGAAAAAAGAAACAAAAGGGGGCAACAAAAAAATTGAAACAGTTCTGCGAGGACCACAAAAATACCTGAGCGGCCTGCTGCCAATAAATCCTCGGACGAATGAAATATAATCGATTAAGCTAAAAATAAACGTCTCGAAGCCAAACCGATTAAGTTAAAAAAAATAAACATTGGGGCTCATTCAAAAAGAAGGTTTATTACTGATTTTAACCTTAATCCACTGATCATTCAGTGGGAACTCTTTCGAATGTAGACAGATTAAAATATATACAGACAATTGGTAATAACAAGTGTTTACATTCTGAACTCCTTACAATACATTGGAGCAGCAAATGTTATTGCTTAATGTCAAAGTGAATAAACCAGACTAAACCCATTTTGATTTCAGTGTAATATTGGTTCAACAATAAAGAGTCTTTATATTGTGTGTGTTCTTTACACAATAAATTAGGACTGAGCTTGAGCCATTACTCTATTGCTCTTAAGTTCACCTCTTTATGCTGATGCTTCGTATTTACAAGCTAACATTCCTGGTTAAAATCTATGGTATCTCCAAAATGAGGAAACTTTTACCTCCTCAACATTAACATTGCATATCTAACTCGTATATATTCTCTGAAGTAAGGAAGGGCAGAAGTTAAATACCCTTTCGATATATTATGAAGGAGCTTTCATGGAAAGCCTATAATTTTGGTTTTTAAAATGCAAGTATTAAAATTCAGTGACAGCCCTCCTCCCCGGAAAAAACTTCCCCAAATTCTCCCCAAATACTAATTTCATATTACTAGCTATAGTAAAACTTTGAACCTTGACTACTAATAGCTATAGGGTCTGTAATAACAATTTATTTTGTGTAGACTACACAAAAATCTAGGGACAAATGCACCACCACAAGATAGTAGGGCCTATGAGACTGGATCCATAAGTTATTTGATGATGACTATGAAAGTGATTAGAAATTATAGAATTTTAACTCGATTGGTATTTTGTTTTAAAGTTGTTTTCTGTAGCACTAATGAAAGAATTTAACTCTTGGGCGTAATCCAATACCTATTGTTGATTCAATTTGCGACTTACCTTTAAGTCTCCAGAAGAATAATCCCTCTTCCAAGATTCTACGACCAATAGTTTGGCACGATCATCCTTAGAAAAAAAAGGAATATAACAAATAAACATGCATCTGTCGCCATCCTTCTAAGGAAGTACACGAAATATATAGTTTCGTAAATAAGAGATTCCAGCCTCTTTAGAAAAGAAGGATCAATGGTTTAGAAAAGAAGTATAAGACTTTCTATTTTGATACATTTATACAGTTTCCCCCCTTTTTTAATAATTTTAAAATATTCTTATATTAATAGATTTCTGATGGGTAAATTTATAATCAACTGAATTTACATAATTGGAATCAGCAACTAAAGCAGATTCCTGTGATAAATATATAGTTATAGGGCTTCTGTTTCTAGGTTATTTTTTTCTCTTTTTGACGTGATTGGCTTTTCAATTAATGTTTCCACCCACGAATTGTTTGATGGGCCTAAGGTCAATTGAGCATGCTGTTAGTCAAATTGGTTTCTTGACAAGTATTAAATAAAAACAAGAGCTAAGAGCTCATATGGCACTTGTGACGAGGCAAGAAGAGCTAAGAGCCAAGAGATCATATGGTATGAGCAATAGATTGATTTAATCTATGAATTCTATGAATCAATAGATTGATTTAAAAGGAAAATAAGAGCTTTAATGCCGGTCAGGATTTAAAATAAGAGCTCCGAGTCACGATGTCCTTCTAAATATCAAAATTCATTAAGATTCGATCACCCACTTGTAAGCTATCAATACCTAATTTTTTCTAATTTTTCCTCTCCTTTTAGCCCCCCAGATGGTCGAATCTGGGAAAACGACTTTATCAAGAGATCTGAGTTACGAGGTCCTTCTAAATATGAAGTTTCATTAAGATCCGATTACCTTTTCGTAAGATAAAAATACCGCATTTTTCACTTTTTCACTCCAATTACACTGGATCCGGTTGAGATTGAAAATAAGAGATCTGAGTTACAAGGTAATTCCAAATATGACGTTTTATGAAAATCCGATCACTCTTTCATAAGTTAAAAATATGTCATTTTTTTCTAATTTTTCAGAATACCCCCCCCCCCCCCGTTCCAGTTATGTAAATTACGTATCTAAGACTTCGGCTTATTTGTCCCACCAAGTTTCATCCTGATCCCTCCAATCTAAGCGTTTTCCATGATTTTAGGTTCCCCCACCCCAAACTCCCCCCAATGTCACCAGATCCGGTCGGGATTTAAAATAAGAGCTTTGAGACACGATATCCTTCTAAATATCAAGTTTCATTGAGATCTGATCACCCGTTCGTAAGTTAAAAATACCTCATTTTTTCTATTTTTTTAAGAATTAACCCCCCCCCCAAATACCCCAAAGAGAGCGAATCCGTTCCGGAAATGTCAATCATGTATCTAGGACTTGTGCTTATTTTTCCCACCAAGTTTCATCCCGATCAATCCACTCTAAGTGTTTTCCAAGTTTTAGGTTTCCCCCTCCCAACCCCCCCCCCCCATTGTCACCAGATCCGGTCGGGATTTAAAATAAGAGCTCCGAGACACGATATCCTTCTAAATATTAAATTTCATTAAGATCCAATCACCCGTTCGTAAGTTAAAAATACCTTTTTTTCAAATTTTTCAGAATTAACCCCCCCCCAACTACTCCAAAGAGAGCGGATCTGTTCTGGTTATTTCAATCATGTATCTAGGACTTGTGCTTATTTTTCCCACCAAGTTTCATCTCGATCCCTCCACTCTAAGTGTATTCCAAGATTTTAGGTTTCCTCCTCCCATATCCCCCCAATGTCACCAGATCCGGTTGGGATTTAAAATAAGAGCTCTGAGACACAATATCCTTTCAAACATCAAATTTCAGTAAGATCTGATCAACCGTTCGTAAGTTAAACATACTTCTATTTTTCTATTTTTTCCAAATTAACGGGCCCCCTCTCCCCTCCCCCCAGATGGTCAAATCGGAAAAACGACTATTTCTAGTTTAATCTGGTCAGGTCCCTGATACGCCTGCAAAATTTCATCGTCCTAGCTTACCTGGAAGTGCCTAAAGTAGCAAAACCGAGACCAACAGACCGACAGAATTTGCGATTGCTATATGTCACTTGATTATTATCAAGTGCCATAAAAAAAAAGTGAAAGCAAGAGGAACGTTAAAACTTAAAACCAACATAAACTGTTCGGCATACGAGGGAGCCTTCCCCCTCCTCGAAACCCCTGGTTGTTACGATAAAGTGTTTTGGTGCTTTGAAAAAACCTGCTATTACGGTACAACGATCCTTTTGTTTCAGCGGTAGTTCTTGAAAATTTGACACAAATCAAACTTTAATGTAAATAGCAAGGAGTTTAAGAACGGACAGCCCCCCTTCATATAAGGAACAATTTATGCTTTTTTTCAGTTTTAATGTTGCTCCATACTTTCGGTGTAAAAATACTTTTCTTTTTAATTTCAAATTGTTTTTCAAATCATGACCAGGCCTTACGAAGATATTTTGTGGACTACCAGCCCCATAAACCCCCGATTTCTTGCTTCTAAATGTATTTGTCAATAAATGTAAATTAGCTGGTAGCGTCTAGTTTTTGTTAGTTTTTGTGCTTAAGTATTAAAATTTCAGATTATCATTATAATCCTGGACAAAATTTGAGCAGTTAGTCAAAATTTTTGATGCACACTAGCTTTGATGAATAAGTTTTATTGATATTTATCCTGCATAATTTCGGGTAGACGGAGAGAAGTATTATTGTTCATATGGACAAAAATTCTGCATAACTTTTGATTTTTTACGCGGCAGAAGCTATTGACACCTCTATTATAGGGTTATCTAATGCTTAAAGACACGGAGCACAAATGTTTAAATAAATTGACATTTTTTACATATAGGAAAAGTGAAATATAACCAATTAAAATCACTGAGACCCAAGGTCTCAATGATTTTAACCATCCCCTCCCCTTCACCTCCAAGAAATTTTTCGGTGAGGGTCGTGATGCCCCGCCTCGTCTTTTTCACCTCTATGCCGGTAGGAACGTGAATGTCCTACTTTATGCCATATAAAAAAGATTTTCGAAATGGGAGGTCCACATTGTCCCCTCCCCTTCTCAGCCCCAATGTTAGACCCGAAAAACCAAAATGTTCAAGAGGGATTAGAAATCAATTCTTGCCTCCCCCCTCCCTGGTCAAATTCATTCTACGTTTATGTGAAAGGTCAATGAGAGTTAGGATGGGACTTTAAATACACTCTTCGAAGCATCTTCTTTTTCTGCCTTACCTACAATATGAACCGCCGGGTCGAAATTTTGAATAGCTGATGGGCACTTACAAATCATTGCACATAATTACATGAGACATAAAGCAAATTAGCTTAGTTAAATCATGCTTTAATGCAAAATCTTTAAAACAAATGCTTTAAAATAAATCAGAATTATTTTTTTTTCAATAAAAGAGAAGGTATCATCCCGCAGCCTCCTTACTCAGATTTAGTCTAAATAAAGGGAGAGGGTAGAATAATCCCCCCCAAGATATCCTTTTCTATATTTATCTGAAGGCTCGTGGATAGTTAAACAATTTGAGCATTAAAACGCGCTCTTTTGTGCGTCTGGCACCCCCCCCCTTTCCCTTCGCCACCTACACAGTAACCCACCGCCCCTCTTTCATAATAGCTGATGCACAATTATACATCCCATCAAAATCAAGTGGAATCAACATGGTTAAACCAAGTGTTAAGATAAATTTTCCTATTAACCATTTACTTTGAATAGACTACTAGACTTGTCAGGAACGAATATGCCACCGTGCGGCATTACTTCCTCTCCAACAGGGAAGATAAATATATCGCTCTTTGAATTGATTGGCTATCTCAGAATCTTCAGCTGATAGCAACTTGGTCCTCTATAGCAGGGCTTCTTTAACTTTTTTTCATTCACGATACCATTTATGATTATAACTTTCCTGATCACCCCATATAAATATAAAAGAAAGTTAAATGAATATTTCTTGATGGTTTATTTATTAGGTAACAATATATATATACGTATGAAAACACATAGTTTTAGAATTCATTTAGAATACAAAATCTTAAACTAAAAGTTGCACAAAAATATGTAAAATCATATTACAAAAATTTATACCCCATTTATGTTTTTAACTGCGTAAAACTTGCGAATATACAACATTCTTCGCTGTCCCATTGTCTGTACATATAAATAGATTGTCAGGTTTACCGACTCTTGAACATGCAACGTATAATTGTCCATGGGAAAAACAATCCGTATTCAGATCTATGCCTCATTATTCTAATGATTGCCCTTGTCCCCATCGTCATTTATATATCCCCCGTGTGCCCCCCGGCGTCCCCGTTGTAGTTATGTCCCTGTGTCCCAGTCGTCATTTATATTCCCTGTGTCCCGGTCGTTATTTGTGTCCCGGTGTCCCAGTCTGTAATATCTCTTTGAGTGTCCCGGTCGTCATTTATATCCCCTGTGTCCCGGTCGTCATTTGTGTCCCAGTCTGTAGTTTCGTCAGTCATATTCCCGGTGTCCCGGTCGTCATTTGTATCCCGTTGTCTCGGTCTGTATATACATTCGTTTTTGAATTGGTATATGATGAAATAAATCTTTTGTTTTTTCCTTTTTTTCTTTTTAGTTTTTTTTTGGTTTTTACCTTTTTTTAGCTTTTTTAGTTTTTTTCTTTTTTCCTTTTAGCTTTTTTTGTAGTTTTTACCTTCTTTAGTTTTTTTTATTTTTATTTTTTAGTTTTCTTTTTCTCCTTTATTTTTCATTTTTTTTTCCTTTTTTAGTTTTTTTTTCTTTTTCAGTTTTTAGTTTTTTTAGTTTTTTTAGTTTTTTTTATTAGTTTTTAGTTTTTTTTTGTAGTTTTTACCCTTTTTTTAGTATTTTTAGTTTTTTTTCTTTTTTAGTTTTTAGTTTTTTACCTTGTTTTAGTTTTTTTTTTAGTTTTTTAGCTTTTTTAGTTTTTCTGGAATTTTCTTTTTAGTTTTTTTTTAGTTTTTACCTTTTTTAGTTTTTTTTCTTCTTTTGTATTAATGCTAAAGCCAAGGTTCGAACCTGGAACCTCTCGGACCTAGAACCTGGAACATAACGCTTTACCAACTCAGCTACTTCGGCTTGAATACATTCGTTTTTGAATTGGTATATGATGAAATAATTCAGACGTCATATGCGGACAGACAGACAGACACACAAATGAACAACTTATTTTTGTATATATAGATAAGAAATAAATATTGATAGAATAAATCTTTGAACGGAAGTTTACTAGTGTGAAATAATGAATCATATAACTTATGTCTCAGA
This sequence comes from Artemia franciscana, assembly GCF_032884065.1. Taxonomy (NCBI): domain Eukaryota; kingdom Metazoa; phylum Arthropoda; class Branchiopoda; order Anostraca; family Artemiidae; genus Artemia; species Artemia franciscana. The sequence goes on along the minus strand of NC_088865.1, from coordinate 18,449,739 downwards.
AAACAATTTTCGATTATTAAGTTTGTAAGGAAGCGGTTAGTATATTTTTTTGTATCATACATAATGATTAAGAATGTCAGAAAGAGAAAGCAAAATATCTTCAAATGCCATCAATTGAGCAAGTGAATTCTCTTGAATGGGCAAGTGAATTAAATTGACATATTTTACTTAATCATGTCAAATGTGGTAATTTAGAATATTGTCATTTAAAAGCTTCCATTACACACCAGTTAAATTAATCCCCCCTCCACAATAGCTATATGATGTCCAGAGATGTTTGCTAGTCACCAATGACTATCTTTGCCTAAGCTAGCCATAATATAATAGACTACATTTAATTTACTGATGATTCACTAGCTACCCATATCCAGGATGGAGGGGGGGGGGCAGCAGCAATTTGTCGATTGCTAGGGAAAAAAGGGGATGGGGATAGTCATATATAAATAAAACTTGGTTTTAGTGGTACTATTATCTAAATACACATTGATAAATTCCTTAGTTATTATAATGAATTATCATAAACTTCGGGATTACACAGTTTTTTTCAGGAAATAATTATCCATATTTTTTTAACTATATGCTTTACCCACCTCCACAACTCTTTCTATTATTTTGATATAGTAGTAATTGAGTTCCCAAATGAATGTTATGTTTAGACTAAGGATGAAATGCTTAACCTAAAGATATAAATGTATTACATAGTTATCTTATAAGTGAATTATCGCAAAAATATAGCAGATTGAGATGAAAAGCCCTTTATATATTCCTTATTCAAAGAAGATTAATTGTTTGTATAGTTTCACTTTGTATAACATAAAGTATATTTAAACTCAGTTTCTTGTTTTTTCTTCAATATAAAGAACGTAACTGTTCAAAAAAGGGTAGCTTGACGTCGCAAATCTTTTACAAAACAGAGCTAGGGGTGATTATTAGTTCAACCCGTTCAGACAAATGGTATCACAGCATAAGCAGATGGAACAGCTTAAGAAAGCTGAAGTTATCTTGACATAATTTTATTTCATTGGGTTCAGTTTCAAAAATATAATTACAGTCATTTGAGTTGAAATTCAAACCATATCAAAGAGTTGTTATTGAGATTGTATGGAAACAAAGTCTTTGAACAACGAAGAAAAACCCAAGCACTTGGGCAGGTGTCAAAAACATTAGGATTACAAGAGACGGGTGAGAAATGGATTACTATCGGTTCAAATATAATGCTGATACCAAATCCATGAATACAGCAATGCAATCAACTATTAGACTCAAAGTAACCCCACAAGTCATTGACAAACTTATCTAAACATTTCTGTGCGACTCTAATGATATATATAAGGAAATTGATTTAGATATGTTATGCAATAACCGTTTACATCCAAACAAAAAGGCAAGATATAATCCATGAAATACTGAAGCAGCAAGCCCAATTACAAGACATATATCAGCATTCAACACTCATGCTCATACAAGTGTGTCATCATTTAGCGCAAATTCGCTTATTGAATCATTTCTCAATGATTAAGATGCTATTCTTGAAAAAATAGATTTGGATGCAATATGTCTGAATAAGCCACCTCCGGGTATTCATAGATAATAGTCACAGACAATGGCATCTGCGGCTGACTCATGGTACCCTGTGATTGGACCAAGACTTTATTTTATTTTTCAAGACGCAGACATGTGGAACGGATTTTTTTTCTATGCCATAAGCATGCAAATCGGATTTTTTTTTCAAAAGTCAGAGACTTGTGAAACACAAGACAGGATTTTTTTAAAAGTTGAAATTAATAAAAACCAGAATCTATTTTTCAAAAGTTCGACAATATTTTCTGTGAGTTTTACACTGAAATGATCATACAATATGTTTCATAAAGTGAACAGAACCATTATTTTCTGCGAGTTTTACATTCAAATTGTCTATAAACATGTACCATGAGATGCATAGAACTAATATTTTCTATGAACTTTGCCTTTAGATGGATTAAAAATATGTTTCAAAATATGGATAGAACTAATACTTTCCGTGAGGTTCTACATTTAAAAGGTCTAGAATTACGTGTCATAAATTGCATAGAACCAATATTTTCTGTTAATGTTAGATTTAATTGGTCTAAAAATATATTTCTTGAGTGGCCAGGAACCAACATTTTCTGCGATTCCTCCGCATAAATGATAAAAAAATATGTTACATAAGTAGCAAAAGCTAATATTTTCTATGAATTTCACATTTAAATGGATTAAAAGTACGTTCCATAAGATGGATAAAACCAACTTTTTCTGCAAGTTGAACTTCGAAATTACTGAAGAACATGTTCCATAAGATCCATAGAACCAATACTATCGACGAATCTTACATTGTAATGGTCAAAAATGTGTTTGGTAAGATTTAAGGGTTATAAATACGCGTCATGAGATTCATAGAGCCAACATTATCTGCGAGTTTTACATTGATATGGTCAAAAAACATGTTTTATTAGAAAATGGAACTAATATTTTCTGCAAGTTTTAAATTTAAATGGTCAAACAATAACTTCATAAGATACATAAAACCAATGCTCTACATTTTAAAAGGTCTAAAATTACACATCATAACTCTTTGGCCTAGCCTTATCGAATATAAAAAACAAAACTAATAGAAAAAAAAAGATTTCCGGCAACTATAAATTTTTTATAAAAGCCATGAATATGGAGAAATAGTGTAAATTGATAAATTGGAGTTCTTCCAAGACGATAATGAAGGTTTTTACATTGTATTTCTATTACGAGAATATTCTTTCATATTTTCGAAATAATATGAGAAATAACTGTATCGAGACCCTCCTTTTCTCTATCTTTAATTTGGCTCTTTTTGATCCCTTTCTAGTATATTGTATCTCCTCTTCCACGAGCTTTCTTGTGCTTTCGAGCTTCCATGGGGTAGTAAGAGTACTCTCTTTTGAGTTAGTTTCTTATTAGGCCCATATAAAGATGTATTTCTCTCCATTCTTGGTGCTCGTAATGAATTTAGCTCCTCTGATAGTTATTCTCTGATCTTTGGGAGATTCTCTGCATCCGCTCTACAGTCTATAAACTCAAAATCTACTGAGCTAACCTCTTCATAATCGATTACATTACAAAACAGACCTTTACAGATAAAAAATCACAGTAAAAAGAAATTTATATTTCAATATTTTGATCCATACACAACGAGTGTTTTTGAAACTAAATTTAGCAATAGTTAGTAGGAAACTGAGATGACAGTTTTGGATGAGGTAAATTTTCTAGGAATTTTCAACAATCAGTAAAATCTGAGCAAGATTTTCAAAAGACACAAAAACGTGAACTTCCATGAAGTCACATTCGGAGTCTGAGATTTGTAAACTACATTTTTTTCCAGGCTCAGAAGCGTGAGAGCAGATTTTTTTCAATAGTCAGTGACATATAAACGCAGATTATTTTTAAGAATTAGAGACAGATTTTCAAAAGTCAGAGACATGTGAACAGAATTAAAATTTTTTGTTCCAAATTCAGAGATAGATGAATGTGGCTTTTCCAAAGTCAGAAACATATGAACCAGATTTTTTTCAAAAAGTTGGGAACACAAATAGAATTTTCTTAGGTGTTTTTCAAGAGTAGGAGACATGAATGGGATTTTCTAACTTTCAGATACATAAAGAGGATGTAAAGTAAACATTCAGATCATTACTTTTATTTTATTGCGAATGTAAGATCTGATGAGGTTTTTTGCTGGGACTTTCCAAAGTCTGAAACATCCGAACCCTTCCACATTGTCTTCTCAATGACAAAAAGAAGAAACGACTAGTATTTGATAATATTAGGTAAGTTTTGGTAACATCAGAAAGTATTTCGTTCAGTCACATCTCGACCTTTGCCATCTATTCATTTACATTCATAGATGGCTATATGTTTTTTTACTATAACAAGTACTGCCCTCAGTTCCAGTATCTTTAAAGATGGCAAAATAACTGAATTTCAAGGAAGGTAACATTAAGTTAATTGCTTTTAAGTTAGGTTCGCTTAGGTTCACTTAGCATGGCGTGCAATGCTAACTGAAACGAACCTAAATGAACCTGACTTTTTAAAAGCATATTCTGGTTTTTATTTATTTCAACTATAAAAAAATTTCCTGTTCTTTTGTCTCTAACTTTTGAAATAGAAAGGGCACTCCCGTCTCTAATGATTTATTTCACAACGTAACTGCAGGAAGTAAACGTGGAAAAGACTATGAAAAAGTATTAAAAAAGAAATATATCGACTAGTATTTCTTGAATATTTACGAAAGTTTGTCTTTTTTAAATCAGCTTTCAATTATCAACAAACGGCTTTACTAAAAGAAAAACAAAATTATAAGAAAAGTCTTAGGAGGGTGAGCCAGAATCTTACATTGGAATTTTTCTATGGGGTCGGTAACAAAACTCGATTTTTGATAATTTGAATAAAAGGTGCTTAGAAATTCAGAAACAATTGAAATCTCAATAGGAAGCCAGGAGACCCCCCCCCCCCACATAGTAGACTGCGCTATTCTCAAAAGAAATGTTTATAATAGAACGATGTCTTCTGTTTTGATCTTAAGGAGCCTAAACAAACCTGACTTTTGAAAAATGAATTCTGGTTTTTATTTATTTTGTCTTTAAATAAATCCTGTTCTTGTGTCTCTAACTTTTGAAAAATAAATCTGATTCAGGTGTCTCTGACATTTGAAAAAAAAATCAAATTTGTATCCTCCAGGCTTCGGAAAAAATGCTTTTCACATATTTGTGACTGTAAAAACATTCTGTTGATGCGTGTCTTACTTATGAAAACTGTTCACGTGTCTCTAAACTTTGAAGAAAATCTTTACTATCGTCTTGAAAAACAAAAATGAAGTTCTGGACCAATAACAGAGTACCACAGGTCAGCCAAAGAATGCCATTGCCTGTGAACTATCATGAGACACCACACGGCTTTGGGTGTCCACTTATAGAACACAACCTCCTATGCACAAATATAAGTTGTAATCAGAAAAGAAATGTAAGCTAAAACATACCTATTGCTTAAATTTACATATTTACATTCAAAAATAATATTTAAAGGTCACTATTACTCGTTTAAAAATGCTGATTCGATAATATTGTCGTAGCTTTAGCATAGTTTTTATTGTAGTGCATACATTTAGCACTCTTAGTTAGTTGTTTATGTATCCACTTTGGAAAGTATCTAACTTCATCTCCAGGCCAATGAAGTATCCCTTCAAATTTGAGACAGTTAAATTCCTCCGAATTAAAAAGTTGAGTATAAGGTTCACGTTTTTCAACCAGAATTTTGTCTAGAGAAACATTACTTTTTAAAAATGATATCTTAACTGGACACAAGTTACATATTTCCTTCACTTCTTTCTTAACAGTCTTCGTTCTGTGCCACTTTCATTATAAGGCTTAATCACTTATAGCTACAACTCCGTTTTATTAATATGATGTTATGCAGAACCTCACAATTTTCTATAATGTTCATACATGTTGTATTTTACTTCCCAATGGTAACAGTCAGTTTCTTTACCGTGTTTATCTCGCAATAAAAATGGTGCTTCAAAAATAATACCACAAGATGAATCTAACAGTCCCATAATTAATTTATATCGAATAGTTTCAATAATATTTTAGTGTTTTTTACTTGATCCTAAGGACCATGAATTAAAACACTCTTGAACTAATGATATTACAATGATTGCTCAAATATTTTATATAAATTTCAAAGCTAGATACTTCAATTGTGCGAGTAACTTGACAGTAAATCGGAAGCACACAAAAGGGTTTTCCTAAACACCTTAACAACAAATCAGGAGCATGGAGTTGCATTGCTAAATTTATAAATTTTTTATGACTATTATAAATTTGACACATAAATTGTGAAGGAAAAACAGAAGTTATCGTTCGGTTTAAAACATTAGTTTTGAGAAAATCTCATTCTAATACGCAAGGGGGAGGTGTGTTCTCTTGGATCCTTCTTGAATTTCAATTGTATCTGAATTTCTTAGCACTTTTTATTCAAATTATCAAATACTAGCTGTTGGGGTGGCTCTTCGCACCACCCCAACACCTAGTTGGTGGGGGCGCTTCGCAACCCCCCAAGCCCCCCCGCGCGCGTAAGTCGTTACGCGCCATATATCTATGAATATAGATAGATTTATATATGTGTTTTGAACAACGTAAAACTTGCGAATATAAAACATTCTTGGCTTTCCCATTGTCTGTGCATATACAAAGCCTTATGTACTTAAAATGACGTCATATGCAAACGCTCTTTTTACAAACAAACAAACATCCATGCACACAACTCGTTTTTATATAGATAGATAGATAGATAGATGCAATACAAATTAACTGCGTAAATCTTGCGAATATACAACATTCTTCGCTGTCCAACTGTCGCTGCATATAAATAGATTGTCAGGTTTACCGACCCTCGAACATGCAACGTACAATTGTCCATGGGAAAAACAATCAGTATTAAGATTTATACCACATATTTCTAATGATTGACCTTTAGCTTTGTTGATGGTGATTGCAAATGCTAATCGAATTGGGAATTGAAATATTTTAAACTGAAAAGGCAGATCCGTTGGAATCATGGGAATGCGAGGAATAAGAACAGCCTCACCCTCAAAAGGTCCTGTCAATATTGTGGCCTCTATTACGTTTTCCATTGTTTTTTTACGGCAAGTCGCGTGCCATTGCAAAGCTTTGGTGGGTTTTTGTTACGTAACAATATTATTGGTACGCCTATTTTTAGTTGTAGCACGTGTGGTAGAAACCCTGAAAGATCCACGGAATTTAAAAATTCAGATGGGTAATTAACCGCCTCATTTGGTTCCAAAACTGTGTCGACTGACTTGTAAAGGACTGCCTGGTCTCGAATCTTGGTCAAAACAATATTGTTGATTTCGTGGACGTCTATATTTTTGGGTGCAAGAGTCGCTCTTTCACTTAGCCATTTATTAATTTTATAATTGTTTAGAATATTCGGAAATACTTTTTCAATCAATTCAGTTTTGGACGTCACTAAATTACAGAATTCAGCAGGTAGTTGCATATGTCCTGAAATTGAGTCTACTAGGAGCTTTCCGTTTCCAATTGCCAGCAATTGATCTGAAAATGTTTGACCAGAGTCACCTTTTTGCAATCGGACACGCATATTTGTAGTTAATTTTAATGTCTTTACGTGTGCCCATAAATTAGAATTTTTCAGGCAAGCATTCATTTCGTCTGCAGGGGTTGATCTAGATATTATAGGTAATGTTTGCCTGAAATCTCCCGCAAGCAATATTAATGTGCTGCCAAAGGGTTTCGAATTCCCTCGCAAATCTTTCAAACATTGATCCAGAGCCTCGAGCGATTTTTTGTGTGCCACTGTGCACTCGTCCCAAATAATAAGTTTGCATTGCTGCAATACTTTACCCATCCCAGATGATGTGGAAATATTGCACATGGGAGTTTCTGTAGAATGCAAATTCAGAGGCAATTTCAAAGCGGAATGAGCAGTTCTTCCACCAGGCAGCAACGTTGCGGCTATTCCGGACGACGCAATTGCCAACGCTATATCATTTTTTGATCGAATTGATGCCAGAATCAGTTTTATCACAAACGTTTTACCAGTACCTCCTGGCGCATCCAAAAAGAAAATTTCTCCAACGTTGTTATCGACACAATGCATTATCGTATCATAAATGTCTTTTTGTTACGAGGTTAACTTGGAAATGTTATTACCGTTTACAGTTCTCAAATACTCAAAGGACGTCGGACCGGGTACATTCACCAAAAGCAGGCGTAGAAAGAAGCATTCATGTTGATTGGGGTGAACGGTCTAGAGTCTTCCTATCGTGGTATCTTTGAAGATGGTAGGTTGGCCGTCGACTGACTTATCTTGTTTTTGACGTTCAAATACTTTATTTTTAGTATTCCACGTGTAATACAAAGGCACTTCAGTATACAGCAGTTTTTTTGCAAAAGAATAATTTTTGCATAGCGAAAAGAAAGCAGTTAACTTTGTATCCGGTGGATTCAGGGCTCTTTGTTGCACGTTGGATTCCGAAAAATAAACACGTTGACCATTCTGTAAATGCACCGCTAAGTGAACAACAGCTGGACTACGTTCATGTATCGGAAATGAAAGAATTCGCCAAACAGCTTCATTACTGCTTATGTATCTTCCAGCCTGATATTGTACGATTTCGTCGATATCTTTGATTTCGGACTGCAACCCAAAAACTGCCATGTCACTGACTTTGTTGACGTATTTACATATGTATTTGATTGCCTTTACGGAGTTACAGTATTCAACGTTTATGTTTGCATTGAATGTTTTTGATAATAATGGTGAATATGGAACAACCCACTGGTTATCTACTTCGATGGTGGTGCCGTTACGCTTTTTTATTATTGCTGTTTTACCGCCATCTTCAGTAGATCTTCTTTTATATTGTGGGTAACCATCTTTGCCAGTAATTGTGTTGGGTACTAAAAGTCGAGGATATTGCTTTGTGCACCTTCCTTTGGCCATGCATGGTGAATTTTCGTTCAGTGCACCGCAAGGTCCATGTGTCATATTTTTTACAACAATATCATATAACCCCTTATCGACATTTTCATCAGGTATTTCAGCGGAAATCACATCATCAATTTCATTAGAAGTAATTTTATAATGTAGCCAGATTAGTATATGTGCGTGTGGCAATCCTCGTTTTTGCCATTCCACTGAGTGCATCCAGCATAGCACTGACCCAAACACTTCAAGTTTTACTATGTAGTTTATTAGTGATTTCAACTTTTGCCGGAAGACACGGGCCGTGATGTCAAGTCTATGAACCGCCGATTGTCCTTGAAGTAAAAGCTGCTGTATCTCGTCTCAAGATTGATTACATGTAAATGTAATAAATAAATCTGGACGACCATAGAGACGAATATACGCAATAGCATCTTGAGCATATTCATGCATATGACGGGGACTGCCAGCATATGACGAAGGTAAAATCGTCAATCTTCCAACGTTTGTGGTATTACCGTCATTTTCAACTGCATCTCGCAAATGAATGTATTGTTCAGAGCGGAGCTTGGTCTGATTCAGACGGATAAATAGCAAACGTTCTGATTCAATTTTTGCATACATATCAACGATGTATTGGTGAAACAATTGACGGCATTTAAAAATATAATTGTGTTCATCCTGCCGAATCATTAGTCTATAGGAATAATAATGCATTGCACTGCATTTCTTATTCATTTCTTTGTTAGTGGCTGGATTTATCAATTTAATATTAAAGTGATAGCCGTCGGCTCCATCCCAAAAAATGATAGGATATTGTAGGGCATTGTAGCATCGATGAGTTTCAGCAATTCTTACCAACTGAGCGTTTCGCTTATGAAGAATAATATCTCGATGTAAAAACTGATCACCGACTATAACGATTGCCACTTCGTCGATAGTTGGAGCATTGTATCTACGCACAGGTTGGCCAGGAGGCGTTTTGTCAGCGGAAATAACAATTTTATGCGTATCAGTAGGCATCAAATCGATGGCTGTTTTGAACAGACGCACAAAATTATTATTTTCGTGGAAAAGATGTTGCAATTGGGAAACGATTGTCCTTTCAACGTCGGGAGAAATTTCGCAACGTGCATTCAATTCAGAATTTCTATCACTGATGAAGTACAATTGTAAAAATTTATGATTCTCGCCTGAGAATGGTAGAAAGGACCCTGCTCTATGATAAATTTGCCCTTTTACTTTGAAAGTAGGCATAAATTGATCTGGATTTTCGATTTGGGCACCAAACGACGTCATTTGCAAACATGAGTTATATTTTCTGATTTTTGATAAAAAAAAACGCTTAGATTCTGACGTAGTTCCAGTAAGCAAAGTCTTCAATGGCTCTGGGGTTGCAGCCAATTGAGGAAGTTTAACTGTTCCTGAGGCGCAACACATTCCCATTGTTTCACCATTAAATTTCAAGGCCTTGCAGTAGGGACAAATTTTAGACATAGTCCCGATTTGAACCCATCTACTATAATCATCGACTGGGCTGTATCTGAATGCCATGCGATAATTTTCACGTTGCTCTTGTGATTCCTCGGCACGCTTTCTTTTGGCATTATCTCTTGAAGCCGCAAGCCTTTTTTCACGTTGCTCTTGTGATTCCTCGGCACGTCTTCTTTTTTCACTTTCTCTTTTAGCAGCAAGTCTGGTTTCGCGTTGGTCTGGTAGTTCCCCGACACGCCTTCGTTGACGGAAATGGCACATTCCTAATCTGGCATTATCTCTTGAAGCCGCAAGCCTGTTTTCACGTTGCTCTTGTGATTCCTCGGCACGCTTTCTGTTCTTACTTTCTCTGTCAGCCGCAAGCCTGTTTTCTTGCTGTTCTTGTGATTCCTCGGCACGCTTTCTTTTCTTACTTTCTCTATCAGCAGCAAGCTTTTTGGCATAGACTCTTTGAGCAGCTTCCTCGGCTGTTGCCATTGTAGGTTCTTCAGTCATTTTACAATTAAACATTTTTCCGTCCACGATCTTCTTACAATTAAAAATTTTTCTTTGAACGAATTTCTTAAATACCTTCAATGACGTCATCGCATAACAAACATGACGACAACTAACTTCATGACGACATGACGACATGATGACATGACGTCACTCGACAGACAACACACATACAACTTATTTTTATATATATAGATTTATTTTTGCTACTTACCCCTTAGAGAAATTCCTGCATAGGAGTCTGCCTCACCCTCCTCAGACTTTACTTTTTTTTTAGTTTCGTTTTTTTGGAGCGAAGCCGTTTGTTGATAAATGAATGCTGATTTATGTAAGACAAATTTCCGTAGATCTCCATAAAATATTAGTCTATGTGTTCCTTTTTTTAATATTTTTTCAAAGTCTCGTTCACGTTTCCTTCTTACAGTTAGGTTGTGAGATAAACCATTAGAGACAAGAATACCCTTTCTATCTGGATGGGGTGGATTCAGACATATTTTATCCAAATTAATATGTTCAAAATCTGAACCACTGAGAAATGAGTAAATAAGCTTATTGGTGCTAGCAGACAACAGACTAGTATGAGCATGAGTGTTGACTGCTGATATATTTTTGTAATTGGGCTTGATGTGTCAGTATTCGAGGGATTATATCTTGCCTATTTATATGGATGTGAGCAATTATTGCACATCGCATCAAAATCAATCCATTCAAAAATATCATCAGAGCAACTCAGAAATACTTGAACAAGTTCGTCAATGACTTGTGGGGTTATGTTGGTTGATTGCAATGCTGTATTCACGGATGCGGTATTCAAATTATGGTTGAACAGATTGTCATCCATTCCACACCCGCTTATTGCAATCCCAATGTTTTTGCCACCTGTCCGAGTGCCTGGTTACTCGGGCAGGTACAACCGAATCATTTGTTACAAGTATAAATAATTCTTTCTGAGACTGAAAAAAAAAATCTCACAATTAAAATCTCTAAGTCCTGAAACGCTAACACACAAACAAATGTTTGTTGTAGCTCAAGATTGTTTTGTCTATGTCTTGTTAACTTGGGGAAGGACATAAGCGACTCTCACCCACTCTCATGATGAAATCAATGTTAATAGGCACCCCAACTCCTCCTTCCCTCCCCTCTCTCAAAATTCACTCAGAATTTTTTCTATGACAATACAATATGATAAATTTCATATCTTTTATTATGCTCGGAGGTTCTTAGAAAAATTATATCAGTCTATAAGAAAGAGTTCTAATTTCAAAGTCCTAAGCAAATAGATCTAAATATCAGCTTTCAAACGAGGTCTTAAAGAGCTCTGCAGGACATTTCTATGACCCACTAGCAGGGTCGTATCCAGAATATTTTTTTTTGGGGGGAGGTCATTTTTCTTGTCAACTGTGTATCTTTGAAACCTCCCTGGTCGAAAATCGTTATCTGAAATCTGAACTCACCCCCCCCCCTTGAATATCCCGCCCAGGTACCTTTAATAAGGTAAAACAAACTACCTAGTGAAAAAATATTTTCACTGAATTCAAAGCTCAAATAGGAGTGATGATAAATTCTGTTTATGTAAAGTTTATTCTGGAACACATTTTCGAGAATTTCAAAATTCAGCTGAAACCATTATGAGTCTATTTTTTTCTCCTTTTTATCCAACAATAGTGGGAAATAGGAACATAGTAGGGTCTAAAAACGGGTAACCAAGCACATTTTTTTTCAATTAAGGTTTTGCAACCCCACAACTATCAAGACGGCCATGAATTAACTGCTGGTGTTGACTTCACAAACAGGCTCGTTTTTTGGGGACAGGGGGAGGGCACTGGCTTTCTGAATCTCAAAAGTTTTCTCGTTTTAACCTTGTATTCTGTACAGTAGTATAATTTCAATGATGAGATCTTCTGAAATATTGAAGTCAAAGGAGCACATTTAGTCCATAACTCGATTGTACTTTTTTTTATATAAGAAGTTCAAATTCTTTGCATTAATGTTGCACAAAAATTGTAATAGCAATAGCACCAATTTCTGTAAAACATTTTGACAATTGGTCTATATCTGTTTTTTGTTTTTCTTAATGATATTCAGTTTTCTAAACTCTCGTATGTTTGGTATAGGAAAATACTTTATGGATGTCTGTATCTAAACACAAAATCGCAGAGAAAAGAAAAACGAGGATAATGAACAGCCAGTGAAAAATTGAAAATTATGCAAATATTTCGGTCAAAACCTCCACTTGACCGTCCTTAGTGCAGAATAAAATAATAAGATATAAAAAAACACTTAAAACAAAACACGAAACTAAAATATGATAACCTTTTCCTGGTAACGGTGAAAGGGTAATTGAATAAAAAAACACAAGTCTAAATGACGTTCCACAATTTCATCTTACGTACATCGCTCTTAATCGCTAATCGCTTTCCAGGTAGATTATCATCAGATATTTTATTTGATTGTCCCATATAAATTTGTGGATGTATGTGAAAACGACATGTCATAAATGGGACTTTGTCATAAACAGGATACCGGAGAAGTTTCTCCGGTGTCTCTATTGAGAGCTACCTTTTGGTTTATGTGCTTTTTATCTCAACTGCCTCCCTGAAAACTTGCATGAGACCTTTAACAGAGGCAAGAATGGAGGTACTGTCAAATAAGATGAAATAGTGTGGATTGTCGTCCAAATGTTTAGCCAAGGTAGAAAAAAATCTCAGTTACCCTTTTATTCAGTTTCCCTTTCACCGTTACTAAGAAAGGGTCGTCATATTTTAGTTTTGTGTTATGTTTTAAGGTTTTTTTTTTGTTTTTATCAGTTGTTCTGCACTGAGGACGGTCAAGCGGAGGGCTTGACTGAAATATTTGCATGATTTTCAATTTTTTCACTTGCTGTTCATTTTCCTCGTTCTTGTTTTCTTTGCGATTTCGTGTTTTGTTATGATTAGCCAGTACGGTCTCAGACATTATCTATGGATGCCTGTGTTCTGTATCTACAACTTCACTATCATACCAATTATAATATTACTCTTGGACTCTTTATGGAATTAGAAGATAAAAAAACAGGTTTTCTTTTTAACTGCAAGTAAGGAGTGACATTAAGACTTAAAACGAACAGAAACTATTCCGCATATGAAAGGGGTTGTCCCTTCCTCAACGCTTCCCTCTTTATGCTAAAGATTGACTCTTTTTCACAACTTTATTTTTTAAAACAATAAAAAAAGACTAGCGTTAAGAGCGAGGCGTTGAGGAGGGGACAACCCCTTCCATATACGGAATAATTTCTTTTCGTTTTAAGTTTTAATGCCGGTCCTTACTTGCAGTTAAAAGAACTAATTTTTTTAATTTAATTTCTGTATGTTTTTCAATCAGCGCATGTTTGGATTTCAGCTCACCGTGCATGAATAATTAAAAGAAAATTTGCATATTAATTTGTTTTTTTGGCTAAAGGGCTTTCTCGCAGTTTTGATTGAATGATCTTGATAAGAAATGGGTGGGGAGGAGGCCTGGTTGCAATCTAATTTTTGGTTACTTAAAAAGGCAGCTAGAACCTTTTTTTTACGAAAATTTTATTAGTAATAAATATCCGTAACCTACGAACTAATTTATGTAACGATCTTCTATACTTGTATACTTCTATTACGTAAATGAGGGTGTTCTCCCCCTCGTCAATACCTCACTCTTCACAATAAAGACTGAATTTTGTTCCGATTCTTTAAGAATGACCCCTGAATCACAAAGGCAGTAGAATAAATAGTTGAAATTACTAAAACTACTTTAGTGTGAAGAGTGAGGTATTTTGGAGAAGACGAATCCCTTATATACGTAATTAAATAAATAAAAAAACACATTTTTAAACTGAAAGTAAGAAGCGATATTAAAACTTAAAACGAACAGAATATACTCCGTATATGAAAGGGTCTGTTCCCTCCACAACCCCCTGCTCTTTACGCTAAAGTTTAACTCTTTCTCTCACCTCTAGTTTTTTAAACAGTAATAGCTATTTCAGAATTTTGATCTGGTGAGTTTGGAAAAACAATGAGCGTGGGAGGGGGCCTAGGTGCCCTCCAATATTTTGGTCACTTAAAAAGGGTGCTAGAACTTTTAATTTCCGTCAGAATGAGACCTCTGGTGACATTAGAGGACCACTGGGTCGATACGATAACCCGTAAGAAAAAAACAAACAAACAAATAAACACGCATCCTTGATCTGTCTTGTGGCAAAAAAAAAAATGCAAAATTCCACATTTTTCTAGATAGGAGCTTGAAACTTATTAAATAAAAAAAAACAAGTTTTTTGAAATGAAAGTAAGGAGCGACATTAAAACTTAAAACGAACAGAAATTACTCCGTATATGGATGAGGCTTTTCCTCCTCGACACCCCGCTCTTTACGCTAAAGTTTTTTATTGTTTTAAAAAGTAGAGTTGCGAGAAAGAATCAAACTTTAGCGCAAGGAGCAGGGTGTCGAGGAGGAAAAGCCCCTTTCATATACGGAGTAATTTCTGTTCGTTTTAAGTTTTAATGTCGCTCCTTACTTTCATTTCAAAAAACTTGTTTTTTTATTTAATTTCTGAAAGTTTTTGAATTAGTGCATGTCTGATTTTGGCTCTCCGTACATAACTTATTAAAATGAAATTTGCATATGAATTCTTTTTTTGGCTAAATGGCTTTCTCTTAGTTTTGATCAGACGATTTTGAGAAATAAGGGGTGGGGAAGGAGGCCTAGTTGCCCTCCAATTTTTGGTTACTTAAAAAGGCAACTAGATCTTTTAATTTTTAACGAACGTTTTTATTAGTAAAAAATGTACCTAACTTAAGAATTAACTTACGTAACAAACTTTTATATTCTTATATTTTTGATTATATATATGAGGGGGCTGGTCCCCTCGTTAATACCTCACTCTTCACACTAAATCTTGTTTTGTCCCAATTCTTTAAGAATGACCCCTGAACCAGAAAGGCCGTAGAATAAATAGTTGAAATTACTTTAAAAAATTTTAGCATAAAGAGCGAAGTATTTATCTCCTCCTAAATACCTCGCTCTTTATGCTAAAGTATTTTTAGAACCCCTCATATGCGTAATGATCTCTGTTCGTTTTGAGTTTTAATGCCTCTCCTTACTTTCAATTGAAAAAACTTTTTCATGTTTATATTTTCATTGTTTTGTTTTTTTAATAGTAATGCTAGAAAATTCTGCACCCTTTTCATTGAATTTCTCTTCCCCCATGAAATATTCCTCCAAGGAAAGATCCTCCTATATAGCCCCCTCCCCTGAACCCCACACCCAAACCAAAAAAATCCCCATGATAACATCGGTACACTTCCCAGTAACCATTACTGTATGTAAACATTGGTCAAAGTTTGTAACTTGCAGCCCCTCCCTCAGAGACTGTGGGGGGTAAGTCATCCCCAAAGACAGAGTTATTATGGTTTTCGACTATGCGGAACAAAATGGCTATCTCAAAATTTTGATCCGTTGACTTTTGGAAAAAAATGAGCGTGGGAGGGGGCCTAGGTGCCATCCAATTTTTTTGGTCACTTAAAAAGGGCACTAGAACTCTTCATTTCCGTTAGAATGAGCCCTCTTGCAACACTTTAGGACCACTTGGTCGATACGATGACCCTTGGGAAAAAAACAAACAAACAAATAAACACGCACCCTTGATTTGTCTTCTGGCAAAAAAATACGAAATTCCACATTTTTGTAGATTGGACCTTGAATTTTTTTTCTATAGGGTGCTCTGCTACGCTGAATGCGATGGTGTGATTTTCTCAGGCTCGTAACTTTTGATGACAAAGACTAAATTTGATGAAACTTATATCTTTAAAATCAGCATAAAAATTCGATTCTTTTGATATAATTATTGGTGTCATAATTCCATTTTCTAAAGTTTTGATTACTATTGAGCCGGGTCGCTCCTTACTACAGTTCGTTACCACGATTGATAATTTCTGTTCGTTTTAGGTTCTAATGTTGCTTCTTACTTCCAGCTGATTTTTTTTTATTATTTATTTTCTCGCTGTTTTTTTTTAAATAATGCTAGAAAATCCCGCGGCTCCTTCATGGAAATTTCCTTCCATCATGATAAACTCCTCCATGGAAATATCCTCCCACGTAGGCCCTCCCTCTGAACTCCCTTTAACGTGAAAAAGTCCCCCTGAAAACGTCTGTACATGTCCCAATGGCCATTATTATATGTAAACAATGATCACAGTTTGTAACTTGCAGCCCCTCCCCCGGGGACTCTGGGGCATTAAGTCGTCCCAAAAGACATAATCATTAGGTTATTCGACTATGCTGAACAAAATGGCTATCATAAAATTTTGATTCGGCGACTTTGGGAGAAAATAAGCGTGGGAGGGAGCTCAGGTGCCCTTCAATTATTTTGGTCACTTAAAAAGGGCAGTAGAACTTTTAATTTCCGTTAGAATGAGCCCTCCCCGTGACATTCGAAGAGCACTGGGTCGATACAATTACCCCTGCAAGAAAAAAACAACAAATAAACAAATAAACATGCATCCGTAATCTGTATTCTGAGGAACATATAAAATTCCACATATTTGTAGATAGGAGCTTGGAACTTCTCCACTAGAATTCTCTGATACTCTGAATCGGATGGTGCGATTTTTATTAAGATTCTATATTTTTTAGGGGTGTTTCCCCCTATTTTCTAAAATAAGGCAAATTATCTCAGGCTAATTTTCTCTAACTGCTGAAGGGTAAAATTCAACTTGAAGAGACTTATACATTTAGAATCAGAATAAAAATGCGAGTCTTTTGATGTAACTATTGGTATCAAAATTCTCAAAGTCTCAGTTACTTTTGAGCCAGGTCGATCCTTACTACAGTTTGTTACCACGAACTGTTTGACAAAATTACGCATTTTTACGGGGAAGTTTAAGAAAAGTGTTAACTAAAACCTATTTTAACAAAAAAACGTTTTGACTTCTTTAGTTTCTTAGCCTAAGCTACACTAAGATTTTTTTTTGTAAAGCTCACTAAGGAAAAATGAACAAAACTAATATATGAAAAAAAAAGTTTTTCTAATTGGAATAAAGAGCCAAGCTGAAACTTAAAACAAACGAAATTCACTGCTTTGTCGTTTTCGGAAAAGTATGCTGAACCAACTGAAATAAAATAACTCGTGACATTAGCTTACATCCGTAGAATTTAAAAAACTGAAGCTTTACTGAAAATGAAGCTTTTTTAGTTTTTTGGGGGATTCGAATTTTATACTAATCTCATTTGGATATTATGACGGGAGAAAAACTACTGAGAGCCCTATAAACTGGTTCCTTAATTTCAGCTTGAGGCTACTTCAAAACTTTTCTGCTCCTAACAAAAACATCTAGATTTGTGTCGATCTTATATTTTCAGTAAAGCGGTATTTTTTTTAGAATTCTACAAATATAAAAAATATTACGATTAATATTTTTTTACTTATATTTGTAGGTACATGTTGCATAAACTTCAAAGCATTAATTTTCGTTCGTATTAAGTTTCAACCTCGTTTTTACTTTCATTATAAAAACTTAAGGGAATGGAAGCCTTCCTTCTGCCGTGAATAATATCTACCTCTCGTGATTGTTACCATCCTAAAACTATGCTTGTTTTAAGCTTTAACGATGATCTCTACTTTGTTAATATAATTGTTTTGTTTAAACAGTGTTTGTGTAAACGGCAGTAAAACTGAAATAGTTCTCGATAATCATATTGGGCCTATTTGGATCTAAAGTTGGGACAACGAGCAGCTCATTTCAACACCCAATTCAAATTTAACACCCAATTCAACACCCAATTAAGGTTTAATTTCAACAAATTTTAACTTTGGCTTGAAATCGGGCATACTTTTTACTCATTTTGGTTCACAGGAAAACCAAGAAAGAAATAGACGACAAAATAGTACTCCAGTGTGTATAGGGTGCCACTGACAAAAATGGTTACACGAGGAAAACAGGTTTCAGAATCGCACTAGGAAGAAAACAAGGGACGAACATCAGTTACTAAACTTGATGTTTCACCTCTACTAACCCGCCCTAATAAGAACCAGATATATAACATTCTAATACTTAAACTTTTTTAGAAAGCAGTTTTTGTTAGAAAGCATCTGTAGCTGCTATACCTTATATACATACTTATACTAGTTTTTTATATATATATTTTTTTATTGCTTTTCAAAGTGTTGTGGAACTAAAAAGTTGTTACCCTGACTTTATATGCCATTGTGTCTCGAAATTAAGAAGCTACCATCCCGAGTATAAAGCCAAAGGAATCCCCGAGTGTCGGATACACAATTTTAGTGAGAAGTTGTAAATATAGGACTTGAGCTCAACAACACCATCTCGTCATTTCGGGCTTATAAGAGTCAATACTGGAATTAAACAGATAATTTCTGTCTTAAATATTTTTACGATATGATAAGAAACAGCTCACAATAAGTGCATGCACAAAAGTAATCTTACAGTACAAACTGATTCTTATCCCCAATTACTTCGAGACTACCCTCAATTAAATCTTTAATCAACCTGGAACAAGAAAGCAAAGGTTTGCACTCTCTCCAGGTTCGTATGAAGTCCCTGCCTTCTTTAACACAATCATGAAAGTCATTTGGAGTAATACACTGTTCACTGCATCTAATCCCCCCTCTATAGAAAAACCCTAGCCTTCTGCAATGCTGTGTATTAGTTTACGACCACTAAAATGTAGATTTTAGTTTATGGTCTATCCATATCATTTACTGCATGTAAATATTATAATTCTAAGAATTCTAAGAAGTACAATATATCCTGTCTTTGGAACTTTGAGAGTTATTTCACAAGGCCAGTCAGCAAGTCAAAACTGATTGCCTATCCATGACAAGGTAGTTTCATTATCTTCATATGGTTCTCACTTATGCTAGATGTAATTACATTCTTTTTATCAAAATTTCCATTTTTTTCTAATGTTCTGATTCATTCACTTTTGCGCAGAATTTGTTTCCCTATTAATAGTAAAGAAACACCTTAAAAAGAAAGAGCAAAAAGTTAGCTAAGGGTGTGGAAAGTAGTAGAAATTAGGGAAATAGTAAAATCTTGAGACTTAGGGGGAGTGGGCCCAAAGATCGCATCCCCTTCTGAAACGTACAAGTTCTAACTCAATTTAATAAATAGACCATTTGATATTACACTCTCCGGGATTTCTATCTCACATCGTGGAACACTAAACATAAGACTGTATAAATGTTTTTCATAATATCTAAAAAAGAGCGAAAATAAACTTTTGGCAAGAACGGTTTTTGATTGAGGATGTCACTGTGGTATTTATCTTTTTCTAATTTCAGTATATAAGGGGAAAAAATGCAACTTTTTTTTTGTATAAATAAAAAAAAACAAGTATTTTCAACTGAAAGTAAGGAACGACATTAAAACTTATAAAAAACAGAAATAACTTCGTATATGGAAGTTTTTTATTGTTTTAAAAAGTAGAATTATGAGAAAGGTCAACTTTTGGCGTAAAGAGTGGGGCGTTTAGGAGGGAACAGCCCCTTTCATTACGGGGTAATCTCTGTTCGTTTTAAGTTTTAATGTCGTTCCTTACATTCAGTTGAAAAAACTTGTTTTTTAAAATTTAATTTCTGAAACGTTTTTGAATAAATACATGTTTTAATTTAGGCTCTCTGCACATGAATAATTAAAACATATTTGCCTATTAATTTTTTTTGTGGCTAAATGGCTTTCTCATAGTTTTGATCAGACGATTTTGAGAAAAAAGGGGTGGGAGAGGAGGCCTATTTTCCCTCCAAATTTTCGGTTATTAAAAAGGCAACTAGAACTTATAATTTTTTACGAACGTTTTTATTAGTAATAAATATAAGTAACTTACGAATTAACTTACGTAACAAGCTTCTATATTCGTATATTTTTATTACGCATATGATAGGGTTCGCCCCCTCATCAATACCTCGCTCTCTGCACTAAAGCTTAAATTTTATCCCCATTCTTTAAGAATGACCCCTGCATCACAAAGGTCATAGAATAAATAGTTGAAATTACAAAAAATGCTTTAACGTAAAGAGTGAGGCATTTAGAAGGAGATGAACCTCCTCATATGCGTAATAATTGCTGTTCATTTTAAATTTTAATTCTGCTCCTTACGTCCAGTTGAAAAAGCTTTTGCATATTTGATTTTTCATTGTTTTTGTTTTTTTTTTAAAGCTGCGCCCCTTCATGGAATTTTTCTTCTCCCATGAAAAATTCTCCATGTAAAGACAATCCCACGTAACCCGCTCCCCTCGACCTTCCTCCCCTTAACCAGGAAAAATCCCCCTGAAAACGTCTGTACACTTTCCAACAACCATTTCTATATGTAAACAATGGTCAAGTTAGTGACTTGCAGCCCATTCCCTAGGGACTGTGATGAAGTAAGTCATCCCCAAAGACATTGTTATTAGGTATTTAGATTATGCTGAACAAAATGGCTATCTCAAAATTTTGATCCGATGACTTTGGGGAATACATGAGCGTAAGAGGGGGCCTAGGTGCCCTCCAATTTTTTGGTAACTTAAAAAGGACACTAGAACTTTAAATTTCCGTTATAATATGCCCTTTCGCGACATTCTAGGACCACTGGGTTGATACGATCACCCCTGAAAAAGAAAAGAAAAGAAAACAAACAAATAAACACGCACCCGTGATCGGTCTTCTGGCAAAAAATACAAAATTCTACATTTTTGTGGATAGGCGATTGAAACTTCTACAGCAGGGTTCTCTGATACGCTGAATGTGATGGTATGATTTTCGTTAAGATACAATGACGTTAGGCTGTTTCCCCCTGTTTTCCAAAATAAAGCAACTGGCAAGTAAATTTTGCTAGGCAAAACTAAATTTAATTAAACTTATACAGTTTAATTCAGCATAAAAATCCGACTCTTTTGATGTATCTATAAGTGTCGAAATTCCTATTTTTTAGAGTTTTGGTAACTATTGAGCCAGGTCGCTCCTTACTACAGTTTGTTACAGTTACGAACTGTTTGATATAGCATATAGTACACTCAATTAATAGTACATTCAATGCACTCAATACATAGTGCGTTCAATTAAGTTAGGTAGTACTTGATCGGAAAGACCTTTCGTCCTATTCTAGAAAATATCCTCAATCTCTTACGGAGCGAATATGTACATGGAAATGTGATTCAATAATAAACATCAAAAAGATTAATTTATTATCATCTTCTAAAAAAAATCTGAAAAAAAATACTTGATTTGCCCTTTTGCTTTTGGTGCCCTGATCAGTGGCGCTAAATCACAAGAATGTAGGGGAGGTTGCAATGTACTTTTCCAAATATGGTACTTGTCAATTAAACAAAACACACCCAAGAAGTGAAGTTAATTCCAATGAAATATAATCTTCATATAACCTTCATTTTATATAATAATGTAATTTGGGCTATATATTTGCACATTAGGTAGGTGGGATGGCGATAAAGTATTTGGGCAGTGCCTATAACCTAGCCTAACTAACCTAATCCAACCATTGCTAGCCCCACCATAATATGCAAATATATAGCCGAAATTATACAAGTCCAATGCATTCTGTCACCTGTTATTTTCCTTGTAGCTATGAAACTCGCTTTCTGAGATCTAATCCAAGCATAACTCTTTAGTATGTTTTTTCTTTTAATTAACCAGCGTCCAAAACATGTTAGGGGACAATTTTTTAACAGTGTTTTCAATGAAAATATCAAAAAGCCATTTTAAGCCGTTTTTAGGTTAAATAACCTCAAACGTTATTTTTCAGAAAATCTAGGGGTGAGAACACAATATTTTTTCACAGAGAAATTCCCCTTACCACCTTCCTAAGCCCCCCCCCCCAAATTGAAGCCTCTGCTAACAATATTAGATTAATCTGTTTTAATAGGCAGCATTCACGTTTAAATTTCCTCATAATCTGTATTTCCTCCAGATTTTATACTATATTTATTTTAACTACCATCACGTAGTATTGCGGATAGAGCCATGTACATTTTATATATCATCACAAAAAGTAGCCCTTTTCTAAAGACTTTTTTATTATTTCCAAAACATTTCTCTTGCTAATATTGAGCATCTTTCCCATGATCTAAAAGAAACTAACAGACGACTCAGTTAAAAACAAACAAATAAATATGCAAGCATTTTCAAATTGAACCTAAAAGCATTACTCTGTAAGAGATGGCAGAAGATCGGAAAGTTCCCACACATTTCTAAGGCGTCACTTTTATCTCGGGTTGGGCGCCGAAGTCACGTCATCCTTAGAACACCAGGCACATATTTTACAACAGAGGCTATTAGCCGTCACTCACAAAAAATAGCGCTTGCTTGAAAGACGAATTTATTCATATTACCTGTGACGCAATTCTAATGCAAAATCTGGCCAATTTCTTTCTAAGTGGATTAAGCTTGTATATGAGGAGTGAACAAAAAGGGGGGAGTAATCTATCTTCCGACCTGACAAGCGTACAACTCGAAGTGCAGAAAATAAATTACTTCTTTTTTACTTTTATTAAATTTTACTTTTTAAGTTACGTTTTTTGCTACAGAGCAAATAAGTACAAATTTTTAAGTTACAGTTGTAGGCTCAGTTTTTTACTCTACTGTTTTTGAAAGACTCCTTCAATACATGTAAGATTTCAGTTTCAATTTTTTATATCAGAAATATAATCAAACTAGAAAAGACTCGTGTTTTTCATAGCAAATAAGTTCTTTTTCCAGTTTCGGGGCTTCACATTTAAAATAATTTCTGTATCAACGCCCGTGATTTCTAATCAATTACTATCACTATCTGCGGGGGAAAATAACACATATCACCTTTTTCTGTCCCTTAAGTATTCCCCAAGTGCTTCCTACAGGGTCCCCAGCGAATGTGGCCGCTAGATATGTTTGCCATTTTCGGGAGTCCGGTAGCCCCAGAAGAGTAGTGGGGTTCTTTTTGTCATGTCATTTTCTGAGTTTTCCGTTGTAAAATCAGAGGTGTAATTTGCTATGGGTCAGGGGGAGGGGATAAATGCCCCCTGGACTCCATTCTCCCTTTCCTCCAGCTGACAATTAGGGTTTTTAAAAATTTTGTTAAAACAAAGATAGGCCTTAATAATTCAAGCATCCACAGAAACAGATCAATTTTTTTCTGTATACCTTTGCCTTTATGGCACTATGTGACTCATTTGTCATTTTTTACTGCAAGTTTCACTTGACTTAGGAAAATCAGCTCAAATTTCGCTCTATTTCTCCTGGATTTGGACTAAATTACGCCCTTAGATAAAATACTTTAAAAATTTTAGCATGGGTCTGTCCTAAACCCAAATTAAAGTAAAAAATTACCAGAACTTTTAATTTTGTTCAAATGCACCCTCTCCCGATCTTCTAGGAGTATACTTTCGATACAATCGCCCCTGGAAAAAAAACAAAACAAATAAACAAACATCCGTAATCTGTCTTCTGGCAAAAATAGCGAAATTCCACATTTTCAAACGTAGTAAGGAGCGACCCGGCTCAATAGTAACCGAAACTCTAAAAAATGGAATTTTGATACCACTAATTACATCAAAAGAATTGCATTTTATGCTGATTTTAAATATATAAGTTTCATCACGATCAGTTATACCTATCAAAAGTTACGAGCCTGAGAAAATTTGCCTCAGTTTAGAAAATACGGGAAAACACCCCCTAAAAGTCATACAATCTTAACAAAAATCACACCTACAGATTCAGCGTATCAGAGAACCTTATTATAAAAGTTTCAAGCTCCTATCTACAAAAATGTGGAATTTCGCATTTTTGCCAGAAGACAGATCACGGATGCGTGTTTATTTGTTTTTTTGTTTTTTTTTTTTTCCCCAGGGGTGATCGTATCGTCCTAGAATGTCGCAAAGTGCTCATTCTAACGGAAATTAAAAGTTCTAATGCCCTTTTTAAGTGACCAAAAATTGGAGGGCACCTAGGCCCCCTCCCACGCTCATTTTTTCCCAAAAGTCACCGGATCAAAATTCTGAGATAGCCATTTTATTCATCATAGTCAAAAAACCTATTAACTATGTCTTTAGGGACGGCTTACTCCCCTGCAGTCCCCATGGGAGGGCTGCAAGTTACAAACTTTGACCTGTGTTTACATATAGTAATGATTACTTAGAAGTGAACAGACGTTTTCAGGGGGATTTTCTTGGTTTAGGGGGGAGAGTTGGGGGGGTTTACGTGGGGGAATATTTCCATGGATAAACTTCTCATGGGGGAAGAGAATTTCAATGAAGGGGGCACAGAATTTTCTAGCATTATTTGAAAACAGGGAAAAAATATGAAAAGTTTTTTCTACTGAAAGTAAGGAGCAGCATTAAAACTTAAAACGAACAAAAATTATTATGCATATGGGGGGTTTACCTCCTCGTTATACCTCACTCTTTACGCTAAAGTATTTTTAGTAATTTCATCTATGTATTCAACGGCCTTTGTGATTCAGATTCAGATTCATTTATTCAAAAATTCATATTCATCAAAATCTTCAACTTGTCCAAATGGAGAGACAAGCTCGACTACTGGGAAAGACATATAAACAAAATTTAACAATCCTCATTGATGCAGAACAAACAAAAAATGAACCACTATTTCATCAATAAATAAAAAAAGAGTATTTTTAATGAGAGTATTTAAGGTGGAGTAAGTGGAGTGAGGCCAAAATAAAATAAAAAATAAAAACTATAAAATTTTTACCAACCGTTCTTGCAAGCAGATTCCATTATATAACTTTTTAATCGTCTCTTGAAAGATCCTTTTGGTAACTCAAGAAATTTATTTAATGAATATTTGTTGGCTATTGATGGGATCATATACCGGAGGTTGAAACGGGATCTTTCATTTTTCACCAGAGGTAGTTTGTATGGGTTAACACATCTAGTTATCAGTGAATTTTGATGTTTGGACAGTAAATTCTGGTAAAAAAAAAATTATGTACATGTTGAATCTTAAAAAACCAACTAGATAATAGGAGATGAGATTTCTGTGTAAGAGTCATTATGTCTAGAGACAGGTAAGAGGTACGTGTTTCAGAGTGGATATCTGTACTCCTCGGGTGTTGCAAAAACTTATCTAGAATTCGAATACCTTTGTTTTGCAGGGTTTGTAGTGGTTTAATATGTGATTTAAAAGTCAGCAAAAATATAGCTGAGCAATATTGGATTTGTGCATCAATTAGGCAAAAATATAGGATTCTTAGAACCTTATATGAGAATAAAAATTTTAGTCGGTGGAGCAAACCTATATATCTTGATAATTTTAGCCTCAACACCGAAATATGTGTTATAAAATTCATGGTAGGGTCAAAAATGATACCTAAATATTTTGCTGTGTATACTCTTTTGATTTCATGAATAGTATCAATGGTAATTTCATTCAGAGAAATATTTTTCAACTTTTGATTTGATCTTCCATAAATAATAAATTCTGTTTTAACAAAATTAGGGATAAGTTTGTTAATTTGGAACCAATTTGTGATGGATTTTGCAACTTCAATCAGTTTTTCTTTCAGTGCATCTAATGTTGGTGCTTTTAAGCTTGCTGCAGTATCATCCGCAAACATAATTGTTAATGCATTTTCAGTAGTAGAATTAGGGAGATCATTTATATATATTAAAAATAATAGAGGTCCTAAAATTGAACCTTGCGGTACACCGATATTATTATTCGATGTCTCAGACGAATATTCACCATCAATATCTACCACACACCTTCGATTGTGCAAATATGATTTGATTAATTTTAAAGGTACTCCTCTTATTTCCGTATTTTCAAGTTTTTTAAATAGAATTTCGTGATTTAAAGTGTCGAAAGCTTTCTTAATATCAAAAAACAATGTAGCTGCTAAACAATCATCATCTAAAGCATCATTAATGAAAATATGTGTTGCGGCGACAGCATCTTCTGTCGATCTTTCTTTTAAAAAACCAAACTGGAACTTCGAAAAAAAATTTATCTTTTCCAGAAATGATGTAAGTCTATATTTCATTATTTTTTTAAAAACTTTATCCAGTGGGGAAAGGAGTGCAATAGGACGGTAATTATTGGGATCTTGAGCCTCCCCTTTTTTAAATATAGGGATTATTTTAGCCTTTTTCAGAAGATCAGGGAAGACACCATTTTTTATGCTCTTATTTATAACATCTGCAAGAGGTTCATATATTACTCCTGATATTTTCTTTAAGAGATTTGTCGATATATCATCTACTGAAGCCGAATTTCCTCTCTTTAAATCACTAATAGCTTTTTGGTATTTATCAAATGATACTGGTAGCATATACAATGATTTATCTTCGTTTTGGGGCATAAATCGTGTATAATCTGGTGGCCTATCCAAAAGATCTCTAACCAATTCTTCACCAATTTTACTGAAATGCTTAGCAAATAATTGTGCGATATCCTTTTTTTCAGTTGATTCATTAGCGTCATTTCCATTATTAAGAAAAGTCGGTATTGCTCTTCGTTTATTTTTATTTAATTTATCACGCAATATTTCCCACATTTTCTGTTGGGACGCAGCTGAAGATATTTCCTTCTCATAATAATTTCTTTCACTTTCTCTCAAAGTTCTAGTCAGAGTGTTTTTGTACAATTTGAATTTCTGGATGTTTTCATCAGACGGATAGTTGCATTTAATTTTGTATAGTCTATTTTTTTCATTAATAGATTTTAACAGTCTCGGGGATATCCATGGTTTTTGTGGCATTGACTTGGGTGTTTTCCTTTAACTTCCGGACATATATCATTATAAACATCATTAAATGATTTATAAAACATTTCCAATGCCTTGTTTGCATCCTCAGTACTGACTACTTCCTTCCAATCTATATCTCCTAGCTTAATAATTAAACGCGCAATTGATTCATCATTTATTATACGACCTGTTTTTTCATTACGTTTATTTTTTTAGATCTGGCCAAATTAAATTCAGAAATTATCACACCGTGATCTGAAATATCGTTTAATATGACAAAAGTTGAAAAACAAATACTATTAGAAAAAATATTATCAATTAATGTTGCTCCAATATCATCTATTCGAGTTGGAATCAGACATGATGGGAGCAGTCCTTGACAAAGCATTAGTTCTAGAAATTCTCTCATCTTCGAATCATTTTGCTTTGCTTGAATTTTCATTAGGTCTAGGTTGAAATCACCAAAAATAAATATTTGCTTATTCATCTGTGATATTTTATTTAATAGAATTTCAAATTGCATCAAAAATTGATCTATACTTCCGGAAGGTGGGCGATATAAATATATCATAATTGTTAATTTTTTATTAACTTCACATTCCAGAATACACGTTTCAAAAATCATTTCTATATTCCAAATCATTAAGTCTCGTCTTATTTTCGATTTTAACTCTTTTCTTCTGACAAATCCTAATCCACCATACTGATGGTGTTTTCTACTCTCATGAACAAAATCATAATCAAAAAACTTTACATCATTAATATTTCTATCATTTAAGAAAGTTTCGTTTACCGCTAAAGCTTCAATTTTATTTTTACTAATTATGTCATTTATGAACTCAATGCTATTAAGTAAACCTCTGCAGTTAAAGCTAGAAAAACGTACATTACTGCAGAGGTTACATTCAGAGGTCATTCTTAAGGAATTGAGACGAGATTTTAGATTTAGTGTAAAGAGCGAGGTATCGACGACGGTTGAACCCCCTCATAAACGCAATAAAAACATACGAATATAGAAGTTCGTTACGCAAGTTAATTCGTAAGTTACGTATATTTTTTACCAATGAAAACGTTTGTAAAAAATTAAAGGTTCTAGTTGCATTTTTAAGTAATCCAAAAATTGGAGGTCAACTAAGCCTCCTCCCTCGCTCCTTTTTCTCAAAACCTTCCGATTAATTGCAATTAATTAATATGCAAATTTCGTTTTAATCATTTATGTGTGGAGAGCCAAGATCAAAACATACATTAATTCAAAAACGTTCAGAAATTAAATAAAAAAACAAGTTTTTTAAATGAAAGTAAGGAGTACTCCGTATATGAAAGGGGCTTTTTCTCCTCAACGTGCCGCTCTTTACGCTAAAGTTTCTTATTGTTTTAAAAATAGAGTTGAGAGAAAGAGTCAAACTTTAGCGTAAAGAGCGGTGTGTTGAGGAGGAAAAGCCCCTTTCATGTACGGAGTAATTTCTGTTCATTTTAGGTCTTAGTGTTGCTCCTTACTTTCATTTGAAAAAACTTGTTTTTTTATTTAATTGCAGATAGGAGCTTGAAATTTCTTTAGTAGGGTTCTCTTGCATGTTAAAGCTGATGGTGTAATTTCTATCTAGATTCCTTTAGTTTTGGGGGTGTTTCCCCCCTTTTTTAAAAATCAGACAAATTTTCTTAGGCTCGTCACTTTTGATAGGAAATATTAAACTTTATGAATCTTATATATTTGGAATTAGCACAACCATCTAATTCTTATGATGCATCTATTGATTTTAAAATTCCGTCTTTTAGAGTTTCAGTTAGTATTAAGCCGAGTACCTCCTTACGTACAGTTCGTTACCACGAACTGTTTGATAAAATTTATCAATATTTTCCTCTTAAATTCATTCACTCCAAATGTATAGAAAACCAATAGGTGGACTTTTTATTGATTCATTAATTCAAAGTATTGCTTCAGCGAGATAAATATATTATTTCAAAAACACCTATGTTAATAAAAAAAAATACCGATGTTAATAAAAATAGAAATATACAAATATATATCTTTTTTTTGTTTTATCGTTTGGAAGTTTGTGGCGCCCATTAGATGTAACGCAGATAATTGTTGTATCGTTTGGGAATTTCTCCCTGGAATTATTTCCTATCCTCCTATCCACCTCTTCTCTTCATTCCCTGGCTATTCACTCTGCCTCCTTTTCTTTCCTGTCTTTGTCTCTTTTCTATCTTCTTCCTCATTTTCAGGCTGACTAATTCATCATATGCGCAGAATCTATATGATTACTTTCCGGGACCCCCTGCTTGATACTGATCTCCTGATCTCATTCCTGCTTCATTTTCCCTGGTCTCTGAGGGAGAAATTGGCAAATTTGCCTTGGTTTTCGCGTATTTTCATCTAATAAATATTTGTAATTATATTCTTTATGCATTATAACCTCCGCATCCTCTTGGTACCCTCTCATACTGCCTTTTGAACTATTTCCTGATTGTTTTTCCTGAGGCAGCCTGTTTAAATTTAATTCACTCATCAATTCTTGAAGTTTCTTTACTAAAATAGAGTCAAGTGTCTTGTGCGTGTATCCCCCTAGACATAAATTATATATCCACCCTTGACTATAAGTGCAGAAAGACTACTATGTTAGCCTCCCTTGATAATTATAAGCCTTTTAGGGGCTAAATTAGTCGCTATCTGTTGTCAAACAGTTCGTGGTAACAAACTGTAATAAGGAGCGTCCCGGATCAATAGTAAACGAAACTCTAAAAAACGAAATTTTGATGCTAAAAGATGCATTAAAAGAATCGGATTTTAAATATATAAGTTTCATCAAATTTAGTCTTTGTCATCAACAGTTACGAGCCTGAGAAAATTTGCCTTATTTTGGAAAATAGGGGGAAACACCCCTGAAAGTCATAGAATCCTAACGAAAATCACACCATCGCATTCAGCGTATCAGAGAACCCTATGGCAAAAATTTCAAGCTCCGATCTAAAAAAAATAAGGAATTTCGTATTTTTTACCAGAAGACAGATCACGGGTGCGTGTTTATTTATTTTTTTCCCCCAGGGGTCATCGTATTGACCAAGTGGTCATAGAATGTCGCAAGAGGGCTCATTCTAACGGAATTGAAAAGTTCTTGTGCCCTTTTTAAGTGACCAAAAAAATTGGAGGGCACCTAGGCCCCCTCCCACATTTTGTAGGGCAACGCCCCGCTCTTTACGCTAATTTTTTAACTGTTTAATAAAGTAGAATTTAGAGAAAGAATCAAACTTTAGTGTAAGGAGTGGGGCGTTGAGAAGGAAACAACACCTTTCATACACGGAGTAATATCTGTCCGTTTTAAGTTTTTATGTCGCTCCTTACTTTCAGTTTAATAAAAACTAGTTTTTTTATATTTAATTTTGCTGAAGATAATAACAAAGATTCGTGATAATTAAGTTCTGGACCACACTCCTATTTGTTTATTCAAAGCTTCTTGATTGCAGTTGTTCTTACTTATAAATTAAATTAGAAAAACAAGTTCTTTTAACTGAAAGTAAGGAGCAACGTTAAAACTTAAAACGAACAGGAATTACTTCGTATCTGAAAGCGGCTGTTCCCTCCTCAATGCCCCGCTCTTTCAAACAGTTCGTGGTAACGAACTGTAGTAAAAAGCGACCCGGCTCAATAGTAACCAAAACTCTAAAAATATGGAATTTTGACACCAATAGCTACATCAAAAGAATCGCATTTTAATGCTGATAAATATATTAGTTTCATCAAGTTTTGTCTTACCCATCAAAAGTTACGAGCCTGAGAAAATTTGCCTTATTTTAGAAAATAGGGGGAAACACCCCCCTATAAGAGAGCCCTATTCTAGAAGTTATCTACAAAATGTGGAATTTTGTATTTTTTGCCAGACGGCAGATCACGGATGCGTGTTTATTTGTTTGCTTGTTTTTTTTTTGTTTTTTTTTTCCCAGGGGTGATCGTATTGACCCAGTGGTCCTAGAATGTTGCGAGAGGACTCATTCTAACGGAAATAAAAAGTTCTAGTGCCCTTTTTTAGTGACCAAAAATTTGGAGGGCACCTAGGCCCCCTTCCACGCTAATTATTTTCCCAAAGTCACCGGATCAAAATTCTGAGATAGGCATTTTATTTAGCATAGTCGAAAAACCTTACAACTTAGTTTTTGGGGATGACTTACTCCCCACAGTACCCGTGGGAGGGGCTACAAGTTACATACTTTGACCAATGCTTACATATACTAATGGTTATTGGGAAGTGTGCATACGTTTTCAGGGGGATTTTTGGTTGGGGGAGGGGTTGAGAAGAGGGGGATATGTTGGGGGAACTTTCCATCGAGGAATTTTTCATGGGGAAAGAAAATTTCCATGAAGGGAGTGCAGGATTTTCTAGCATTATTAAAAAAAACAATAAAAAATAAACACGAAAAAGTTTTTCCAACTGGAAGTAAGGAGCAGCATTAAAACTTAAAACGAACAGAAATTATTACGCATATGAGGGGCTCACCTCCTTCTTATACGTCGCTCTTTACCCTAAAGTATTTTTAGTAATTTCAACTATTTATTCTACGGCTTTTGTTATTCAGGGGTAATTCTTAAGGAAATGGGACAACATTCAAGCTTTATTGTAAAGAGCGAGGTACTGACGAGGGGGTGAACATATACGTAATAAAAACATAAGAATACAGAAGTTCGTTACGTAAACTAATTTGTAAGTTACGTATATCTTTTACTAATAAAAACATTCGTAAAAAAAAAAATTAAAGTTCTAGTTGCCTTTTAAGTAACTAAAATTCGGAGGGTAACAAGGCCTCCTCCCCCGCTCCTTTTTTTCTCAAAATCATTCGATCAATACTATAAGAAAGTCATTTAGCCAAAAAAAGAATTTCGTTTTATTTATTCATCTGCGGAGAGCCAAAATCAAAACATGCATTGATTCAAAAACGTTTCGAAATTAAAGAAAACAAAACAAGTTTTTTTTACTGAAAGTAAGGAGCGACATTAAAATTTAAAATGAACAGAAATTACTTCGTATATGAAAGGAGCTGCTTCCTCATCAACGCCCCGCTCTTTACGCTGAAGTTTTTTACTGTTTTGAAAAGTAGAGTTGAGAGAAAGAGTCAAACTTTAGCGTAAAGAGCGGGGCGTTGATGAGGAAGCAGCCCCTTTCATATACGAAGTAATTTCTGTTGGTTTTAAGTTTTAAAGTCGCTCCTTGCGTTCAGTTAAAAAAAACAGAAATTATTACGCATATGAGGGGCTCACCTCCTTCTTATACGTCGCTCTTTACCCTAAAGTATTTTTAGTAATTTCAACTATTTATTCTACGGCTTTTGTTATTCAGGGGTCATTCTTAAGGAATTGGGACAACATTCAAGCTATATTGTAAAGAGCGAGGTACTGACGAGGGGGTGAACATATACGTAATAAAAACATAAGAATACAGAAGTTCGTTGCGTAAACTAATTTGTAAGTTACGTATATCTTTTACTAATAAAAACATTCGTAAAAAAAAAAATTAAAGTTCTAGTTGCCTTTTAAGTAACTAAAAATCGGAGGGTAACAAGGCCTCCTCCCCCGCTCCTTTTTTTCTCAAAATCATTCGATCAAAACTATAAGAATGTCATTTAGCCAAAAAAAGAATTTCGTTTTATTTATTCATCTGCGGAAAGCCAAAATCAAAACATGCATTGATTCAAAAACGTTTCGAAATTAAAGAAAACAAAACAAGTTTTTTTTACTGAAAGTAAGGAGCGACATTAAAATTTAAAATGAACAGAAATTACTTCGTATATGAAAGGAGCTGCTTCCTCATCAACGCCCCGCTCTTTACGCTAAAGTTTTTTACTGTTTTGAAAAGTAGAGTTGAGAGAAAGAGTCAAACTTTAGCGTAAAGAGCGGGGCGTTGATGAGGAAGCAGCCCCTTTCATATGCGAAGTAATTTCTGTTGGTTTTAAGTTTTAATGTCGCTCCTTACTTTCAGTTAAAAAAAAACTTGTTTTTATTTAATACGCTAAAGTTTGACTCTTTATCTCAAATTTACTTTTTAAAACAGTGAAGTCCTACATTTACTTTCTATTATACAAATCCTCTGAAATACAACAATGTTCTAAAAACCACCCCGCTTCGCAAAAAAAAAGCAAACCCCAAATTTTATGACAGCAAAAAAAGTAAAGATTTCAATTTTTTCATCTCTATGCCATAAAAAGGCTTGAAAACAAATTATTGACAGTAAAAAGTAGTTTTAATCTTGAAAAATTTCCACCTCGTATCATTTCGGTAGCCCAAAGAAGTTAGAATTTTATATTTTCCCCTCCTTGTTACAAAATAAAAGATTGATTCAGATTTTCACTGAAGCCAATTTTTTGTGGTTTTAGACTGAAAAGGAGTAAATTCACAACGAGTTGAAAGAAACGATAGAATTTAAAAAAGGAGCTTTTTTGGCGAATTTATGAATTGCCTTAATTACATTACTCTTAATTGTTTTTTTTTATTTTTTATTGTTGCCGCCAGTCTTGCAAACTTATAACCTTTTTAAATAGTTCGTGGTAACGAACTGTAAGTAAGGAGCGATGCGGCTCAATAATAATCGAAACTCAAAGAAACAGAGTCTTGATAACAATAGATAGATCAAAAGAATCGGAATTTTATGCTTATTTAAGATGTGTAAAATTCATCAAATTTAATGGTACCCATCAAAAGTTACGAGCCTGGAAAATTTTCGCAATCTTTGAAAAGGGGGAGAAACACCCCCAAAACATCAAGTTTACATGAAAGAACCCTTACATGGAGGAATTTTTCATGGGATGAAGGGGGCGCCAGATTTTACAGCATTATTTAAAAAGATCCAAAATTAAGTAAAAAAAAACTAATTAAGTAAAAAAGTTTTTTCTAATGAAAGTAAGAAGCGACATTAAAATATAAAAGAACAGAAATTATTACGTATATGAGTATATGAATTATTACGAGGTATAGCGAGGTATTTCAATACCTCGCTCTTTACGACATAGTTTTTTTTTAGTACTTTCAAAAGAGTTATTTATTCTAATTAAACGGTCTTTGTGATTCAGGGGTTATTCTTAAAGAATAGGAACAAAATTCAAACTTTAGCGGAAAGAGCGAGGTATTGAAGAGGGGGGTGAACCCCCTCATATACTTAATAATTTCTGTTCATTTTAAGTTTTAATTTTGCTCGTTACTTGCAGTTGAAAAAACCTGTTTTTTCAGTTAATTTCTTTTAAAATCGACCAATTAACTGTGTACTTTTATTACTTAAGTAATGTTGAGAAAAGACCCACCCCCCAGTACTCCTTATTGGTCAGTCCTCGATATATGTGTAGGTACCAAACGGAAAAGAAATATACCCTCCTGCAATTCAAACCACGGGCCAAAAACGGAGAAATGACACATTAGAAAAGAAAAAATAAATCTGAAATATTATTGACGTCGAAAGATGCAATTTTCGTCCATCCCTCTATAAGTGGACTACAGTGAGGGGTAGTGTAGATTCATTTCAGTGAAACAAAGGTTAAAGTGAATTAAAAATCTGAAAAGTCATCTATATTTATCAATGTGGCATCCCCATCATATTTTGGAAGACTGGGTAATTTAAGTAGATGGATGATACTTTTTTTGTAGCCCTTCAATTAAACCACAAATGTATCACAAATTGTGAATAGGTCTTTTGTCCGAATGAAAAAAAAAGTTTATATAATTAATTGACTGTGAATAAATTCCATTCAAGTTCTTAATAAAGGCCCCCTGAAGATACTCTCTGATACTTGTCAGTCACCCTATTGCCTCTAATGCGGCATTTAAAAGCTTCAAAAACATTCCTTAGATATTTCTCAGTCACTTTAATGTGACATCCGCATTTGTTTAAACTTACCTACGCGTATCAGATTTCCAAAACTAAATCATCTGGAATTCCATAGCATAGAACCGCCTACTTTTTGTTCCATCTTTCTATTGGCTGTTTGAAATCGTAAAAAGATTCTAATGGTTAGAAGCAAAAAACTTGGAACAAAAGCTTTCATCTTAGGCCCTTAGCTTCCAAATCTGGATCAGTTCTGTTTCAAGTAGTTTTTAAGACAAATGATGGAAAATCTGTTCCAACTACCTTACGAAGAGTATCGACCATATTCAGATCATAGCTCTGTAAGTGATGAAGGGATTGCCTCAGGAGACGAATGGCATTCACCATCTTTCACTCCTTCACCAAATACATGGTGTGAGAAAGCGGTTAACTGTTATGAAACAACTCCATTATATTGGGAAGAGACTTCTAGTCATGGAAAGAATTGGGATTCTAAAGACTCCCAAGTGGAAAGCGAATTACCTTGGAAACGAAATGTTGCGAATTTGGACATTAAAAGACCTGCTCCCCTAACTTCGAGGCATCTGCAACAATTAAATGAACTGTGTTCTCCATTGACTGATAGTGTGTGTCTAAGCAGATCAAGTAAATACCAGATTCCTGATAAATTAAAAGGTAAGCCACATCGGTATTTTCGTCCTATTTGTTTCAATAAAATTGTTTTGAAACAAAACCTTGGAAATCTGTTATATAACTAAATTTGTTATTCTTGTTAATATTCAGGCCAATTTTGAATTACGGCCCTAGGGAAGAAATAGCCATCACATCAGTTTCATTTTTTCAACCAGAGGTTAAGTTTTTCGTCAAGTAGGAATAAAGACAACAATATTAAACTTTTAACAATAAATGTGTTCGCTGGAGAAGGATTTAACACAAAAATTTATCCAGAGACGACTT
Source organism: Artemia franciscana (assembly GCF_032884065.1). Lineage (NCBI taxonomy): Eukaryota > Metazoa > Arthropoda > Branchiopoda > Anostraca > Artemiidae > Artemia > Artemia franciscana. The sequence continues at coordinate 18,413,773 of NC_088865.1, read as the reverse complement.
CTAATTGAGTGCATAGTGGAGAAATTGAAGTTACAAAGAGACGGAACATCGGATCGTTTTTCTTAGTTCATGAATATTCCAAATAATAAAAGAAAACGTATCATGATTCAGAATCAGTCTCCCAGATACATAATAAAGGATACTAATTTGCAAAACAAAATTAAAATCGTTATAGGGTAAGTTTTCCAGTTTCGGTATTCGCATAGCCTAAATTCGTCAAATGTGTACCATTCAGAAAGTAAGATCAATGTTCTGCGTGTATGTTTTACCTATCCCCTCCCCCTGTAATTACTTTAAATAATTTGAGAGCGATGGCGATAAAAAAATTTATTGCACTAAAAAAGTGATTTGCTCAAGAAACAGAGAATCAATCAAGTCTGGAAAGTCTAGAAGCTCATAATGATGTTGAAAAAAAGAGAAAAAAAAATCAACTGAATCTTGCGTTTCATTTTAAACTCTAAGGCTGTGAATGCTTTTCCCATTTTACTTTATGCTGGCTAAGTCTGTACTTTTTGTGGAACTACTTGTTTCAATTTATGTGAAATTGAACAAAATTAGTTTCTTCAAATGATAGTAAAGAGCGGCATTAAAGCTTAAAACGAATAGAAACTATTATGTATATTTGGGAGCCGCTCCCTCCGCAACCCTTGCTCCATGTGCAAAAATAGTGCTTTAAATATATTTCTTGTACAAAGTCAGAGGCCTTTGTGTTTGAACAGTTGTTCCTTCGGACGAAATACCAGTTTTAGTGTAAAAAAGGGGGCTGACTAGGAAGCACTCTCTCTCATATATGAAATATTTTCTGTTCTTTTAAGCTTTAATGCCACCCTTTACTTTCGCTTGAGAAAACTTGTTTCTTTCATTCAATTTCTGTTCTTTTGTAATACCATACCCAGGGTTGGCCCTAAATAAGAGGAGGGCCACCAACTCGTCATACACAACTCTTTAAATCAAAAAATAATTTTTGCACAGCAATACATGGAGAAAAAGAAATATATTTAGGACTTCCACAAACATTGAATTTTATTTCATAATTTCTATCAGTATCGTAGCCCCTTTTTCGAGGTGGAGGAATAAGTTCCTGGCTCTAAAATAAAACCGTCTGTTGATGAGTAACTTTAAAATTAACACGTTTGCATATTTGGAATCACTACGAGAAACTTATGCTTATAGCAACTTATGTTACCGTATTCGAAACTTTGTTTCTTAGAGATTGGGTTTCTATAAAAAAAAAAAGAAGGTCGTTCTTTACTTAAAGTTTATTACTATGAGTTTGTTTTTTCCCGAAGCTCTTCTAGATTTTGAAGAAAGAATTTACCCCTTGACATATTTTCTAGGTGGGATGAGGTCTAAAACATCAAAAATTAGTGATAGGGTCATCATTTCTACAGTATTCAAGGAAAGATATTAGACCCCCCCCCCACTGGGATCTTTAATGACGAATGAAGTGGGAAACTGAAGAAATTGCGGTCACTGGCACTTTAGTATAACTCTTACCAAACAGTTAGCAGCAGCTAACAATACATATAATATTATATATATATATATATATATATATATATATATATATATATATATATATATATATATATATATATATATATATATATATATATATATATATATGTACATATATATATATATATTTATATATATATATATATATATATATATATATATATATATATATATATATATATATATATATATATATATATATATACATATAATATTATGTGTATAATTAGCTGCTGGGAACTGTATGGTAAGAGTTATGCTAAAGTGCCAGCAATCTCTTCAGTCTTGTGTGTTTCTTGTGTTTTTTTTTCCTTCGGCGATAGGTGAAGAAAATAATGAAGAAAATAATGTAGAATGCGATAGCTCTACTTCAGCATCTTGAATCTGAAATCTTTTTAATATACCTTGGACGGTTACAGAATATCTTAAATCTTCACAAATTACAGAAATTCGACTACATTATTTTTTTTTTATTTATAAAGATACTTCTTATACTTTAATTTAGTTTATTCATGTTTGGCATTTACGTACAGACAATCCATCCCTGAAATATGAGAAAGTGTAGAAAATATGTGGCTTTCTAAAAAATATCGTGCTTTCAATTCTTGTAATGAATTAATAAGCGGTAAAATCACATGGATAATATATTTGAAATAAGGGTGTACGTTTTGGTGGGGTCTTGATTTAATTCTTTTGCTCGATGAAAAGAGATTAAAAAGTACCATTTTAGTCCTGTTGTAGTACGCTTACTTAATATGAAGGGGACCAATGTAAAATATTTACATTCTTTTGACGACTGTATGAACACTTGCCTATTAGTTAAACCCTCAGTTAAAATAAATCTTGATTCTCGCATCGTGATCATCTTTGGGCAATGGCAGGTACAGGAGAGGTACAGGAGGGACCTTCGGGCTTTTTCCTTATAGGTCGAATTTTTCCATCTAATTAATGTGATATAACCATGTTTAGCATTTTTAGAATACAGACCCGTCAACTCCGGAAGAGATTCCTTTGTAGGTGCTTTCTAGGCGTTCTATTATTAGTGATATCTATTGGTTTAATTAACAGATGGTTACTCTAGGTTCAAAATTTGAGTCCAGAATGCTTACAAAACCCGTCGAGGTTAAACAAAAGTCAACCGAGGTAGCGGACAGATGTAGAAACAAGCGGAAGCCAAGGATTCTGTTTACACAGGTAGGCCCTGCAAATAATATTTCATTACAGTAAACTAAACATTCTTCACGAAATCAAATATTTAGGTTGTAATGAAAGGGATTTTCGGCGTTGGATGCTATTTTGGCTGTATATTCCACCCAAACAAAGAGAGAAGGAATAGTTCTTTGCCTTTTTACCCAGAGTAAACTGCTGAAAACTAATAGTTGGTTTTTATAGTTTTTGTGTCTTTTTTTCAAAATTCCAAAAGGGGTTTCAAATCAAACTTTGATTGCAAATGACTTTCTAACATGGTAGCAGGGGCATCAAGGCAGGTACGCGGGATGGCAGGAAGATTTTATTAATTCATTTTTTGCACAAGATAGAAGACTCAGAACGTCGGAATTAGGTCTTGGCAGCCATTCCCTTCTAAATCTAGAAAAAAAAGGTCCATCTGCTATATACGTATGAGAGTAAACCCCGCTGATATCTCTTGATCTCCGAAACTGTGTCAAAATTTTCTATAATCTTGGGCCATGTACAGGAGTTTTTTTTTTTTTTTTTATAGAAAGATCCTATCTCTTTAACATGATAGAAAAAATTGACAAACTTTCGAAGATAATTGTGACGACAGTTATGGGAATCTTTATAGGCTGGGCGTGAGCCCCTTGCCCTCCTTCTTCTATCCGGGCCTGGCAATTGATATCGTGTAAAACTATCATGTTATTCTAGTAAAATCTTAATTTTTTTTAATAGAATAAATCATATATTTCCCCTTTCTTAAAAGAGTGATAACTCACTCTTTCACAAAAGCAAAAATCTAAGTTAGAACAAATAGGCTATAATGTTTTGTCATCAAAATATATATTAATGACAACTAACTACATTCCGTATTTTCTCTAACATATTTTTTTTAATTATAACATCAACTATATTATAATTGAAGCAAAAATCACAACCCATATATCCTAGTCTACAAAACTTTAAGACTAAGTCTTAGTCTTATCATATGAATTATATTGTAATTGAAGAAAAACCTGAATTCGTATATCTCTGTCTAAGTTGTATATATTGAAGACGGTATACCTTTGCAACAGAATATTTCCTATATTTTTCTGCGAAACTATAGAAAATTTTGAAGACCCTCTAGTTTTATTCTAACTTTAGGGTATTAGGCATGACCTGCTGTGCATTGTTGCAGTGCACGAGTGCTTGGCATTAAATACTCTACTGGGGTATGGCAACCGAAAAATTTTTAAAAAGGAGAAAACAATTGTTATATTATCTTAGGTCATAAAACGTAACGCTGTTTATGTGGTTTTGGGTGTTTGTGCTTAAATTAGAGCACCCCCTTAATAAGGTTTTGACATGCTACATATATATTTTTACTATTTGAATGATTTTAAACTATTGCTGTTTCTTGAGTAATCAAGAAAGTGTAGTACAAACTATTGTACTACACTACACCACAACACTGTACAACATTGTACTACACCTGCTAGTGAATCATTTTCATGGCAGAGATAGTCTTGTTCAAATATAGTAAAAAAAACAGAAAACAAAAAAAATGACGATTTTGAACTTATAATGTCAAAAACAGTTTTACATACTTCCTATTGTGATTCTGACTTACAATGTCTCTGCTCACGAAGTTACTTCTTCCTTTGAACTGAATATCGAATTTATGCTTGGATACCCCCAAAGTGCTCACATAAGGCTTTTGGGGCTTAAAACAAAATGACAGTCGACATCAAATTTATAATGCATATATCTCTAAAATTATTGACACATCAATAGTAAAGAAGTTATTAAACTTTTTGAGTGGAAATTTTGGCTCCATAAGAAGGTACAGTTTTAATTGATAAAATATCAAAAAAAAACTTTTTGAAAAAGTGCTTAAATTATCATTTCAAGTTTTAATATGGTTTGCTTCCCCAATGATTCATTCTAATAGTTTCAATGCATATGCATACACATAGCACATAGCGCACATTACTTAGTACACATCAATGAGCCGCTAGTGATGCAAAGGAATTTGTTAATGGGTAGTTTCAACTATACGTCGGGGAAAACTATCGCCATTTTTTAGCCTATTTTTTATTTAGCCTATTATTATTTAGCCTATATTTTTTTCATTTTTAAAAGAGCTATGAGTCTCTTTTACTGAGTCTTGAAAATCGGAACAAAGAAATTTGTGTTAGGTTCAATTTCAAATCTGGAAATAAAAGTTTGGGTTTAATTCAGTTGAAATAATGTCCAGGTTCAAAACTCCTACTTAAAAGAAAGCTGATGTAAAATACTGTTTATTTTATGTAGGGTACTGCTCTAAAATAGTACAAAAAATAGTACAAATGTATTATAGGTGCTATAACTTCTCTTGTGATAAACCTCTAATAAACCCCAGGAGCGGCATTCGCCTAGGCTTTATTGGAATTATCTCCCAACAACACTCCACTGTTCTACTATTAAATTTAGAAATCCACTATTTACTTGTCTATATTAATGAGGGTTCACTTTTAGATATTGTTGTTTATGGCTATAATTAACCATACAATATAATAGCCACAATTCGTCAGGATTAAATTTCAGACATTTATGGCCAATTGTGGTCATTATATTGTGTGGCCAATGCTAGTATGCCCTAACTCTTAGTTTAACCCTTTAAAAAAGGGGGCAGGCATCATGCCTAATTTTTTGTTTTCACACAACACGAAAGCTTAAAATTTCTGTCACTCACAAAGCATTCATCACAAAGCATCACTCACAACTGACTAACCATTTATCCAATTAATTTGAAAGTTTACGACAAAAGAGGAAATATGAGCGTATTTAGAATCATTTTCTTTTGATTTTAAAGTTTAAAGGATGAAAAATATTACCATGGCTATTACAACATACAATTTGAATGTTTTTAACGCTTAATATATCTTATCAATATATTTTCTCTGGCATGTAAAGGTAATATATTATATATTGTTTTCTAAATTATGAGTTACGAAAAAAAAAACAATTTGTTTTTTATTTCCGGTGTTATGAGTCTTATTCACTGAAAATAGTATATTTGTTTTATTTGTTTCCCAGTCTTCATTGACGGCTCTCTTTTTTCAAAAGAAAACATAAAAACCGTCAACTACACGAGAAGGCACGTAAAACAGAAACATGGAGGACGTCGGAGGTCCTCCTTTAAAAAACAAATATTTCTAATGACATAACAATGTATTTGTATGTATAATGTATTTGTATAACAAATACAAAATTAAAATAAGCAGGAAAAACAATAACAAAAAGAAATAAAAAAGAAAGGAAATAAATGTGTAATTACCAAAATTCCAAATAAATGCAAAAACAACTAACTGTGTAAACTATTATGTATATAACCTGGTGGTCATAGAACACATAAGACGTAGATTTTGATACTGTAATATCGATTTCTACCAGTCTTACCCATTTATTCTTCAAACTAAAGATGTACTCAATAGCACTCATTCATGTACTCATTCATGGTATTCTTTTTTAGTCTCAAGTTTTTGAGCTAGAGAGGCGATTCAAGCAACAAAAGTATCTATCTGCACCGGAACGTGAACATCTGTCTGTCCTCCTTAAACTAACACCAACACAGGTATGTAGATTTCCACCCTGGATCTATTGTCTGTTTTGTTAATCAGTAAATAATTACTTGTTATTATTTGCAACAATACAATATGGGGAGTGGCTTGCTTCTCCAGCTTTAATCAGAAAAAAGAAAATATTTTATTTTTAATATAAGAGTCGCCCTAAACAAAATACTATGAAATCTAAATTATGACATATACTTATTTCTTCTTTTCGTTCAAAATAAAGCCAATAGGTTTAAAGGAAACTGGTTAACTGAAGGGTAATGAGTGCCGCGTCCTTTTATCAAGTACGATAAAAGTATCAATAGTTGGAGAATATAAAACATAGTTGTTTGTAGCTTTTATACTAAAGAGTGAGGTTAGAAAAAGCTTGAAAACAAACAAAATTCTTTGCTTATAAAAATACCATTGCTTGCCCATGCCCTATCCATAAACATCATATTAAGATGGACACTTTACTGAAAACAAAAGGGGATTGAAATATGCATAATGATTGTTTTAAATAAAAAAAACATGTATTATTACATTTATGTTTAATGTTTTATGTGTAAAGTCAACACAAAAAGGAGAATGGGCTTTATTATATGTTTTCTTTAAATCATCAGTTTCTAGATTTCGGTTCACAATGGCAGGAACCCGGCTTTTTACATAATTAAATAAAAAAAAACAAGTTTTTAAAATGAAAGTAAGGAGCGACATTAAAACTTAAATGAACAGAAATTACTCCGTATATGAAAGGGGCTTTTCCTCCTCGACGCCCCGCTCTTTACGCTAAAGTTTTTTATTGTTTTAAAAAGTAGAGTTGCGAGAAAGAAATATATTTGTATTATTTTTGATTATATATTTGTCCCCTCGTTTATACCTCGCTCTTCACACTAAATCATAGGTTTTGTCCCAATTCTTTAAGAATGACCCCTGAATCAGACTGGCCGTAGAATAAATAGTTGAAATTAACCTTTTAGGCCACAATTTATTTCCGTTTTTTAGTAACAGTTCTGGCTCTTCATGATTTATAGGCTAAACTATTTAGCAAGTGTCTTTGTATCTTTTTTTAAGTATTTGATCAAAATTTGATAGGTTTTGATTGTAAGTGTTATCATTTGTTTTTTCTTTATATTATATTGTAGCGTACTCCTCATTTTTTGAGGGAAATAAAGAAAATAAATAAATAAATAAAATAAATAAGTAAAACTAAAAATAATCTAGCATAAAGAGCGAAGTATTTATCTCCTCCTAAATACCTCGTTCCTTGTGCTCAAGTATTTTTAGAACCCCTCATAATGATCTCTATAAGTAATAGTCAGAGTAATAATCTATGTTTGTTTTAAGTTTTAATGCTTCTCCTTACTTTCAATTGAAAAAACTTTTTCATGTTTATATTTTCATTTTTTTTAATAGTAATGCTAGAAAATCCTGCGCCCTTTTCATTGAATTTTTCTTCCCCCATGAAATATTCCTCCAAGGAAAGATCCTCCCATATAGCCCCTCCCCTGGACCCCACACCCAAACCAAAAAAATCCCCCTGAAAACGTCGGTACACTTCCCAATAACCATTACTGTGGGTAAACATTGGTCAAAGTTTGTAGCTTGCAGCCTCTCCCCCAGGGACTGTGAGGGGGTAAGTCATCCCCAAAGACATAGTTATTATGGTTGTCGACTATGCGAAACAAAATGGCTATCTCAAAATTTTGATCCGTTGACTTTGGGAAAAAAGTGAGCGTGGGAGGGGGCCTAGGTGCCCTCCAATTTTTTGGTCACTTAAAAATGGCACTAGAACTTTTCATTTTCGTTAGAATGAGCCCTCTTAAAACACTCTAGGACCACTTGGTCGATACAATGACCCCTGGGAAAAAAAAAAAAACAACAAACAAACAAACAAATAAACACGCACCCGTGATTTGTCTTCTGGCAAAAAATACGAAATACCACATTTTTGTAGATTGGACCTTGAATTTTTTTCTATAGGGTTCTCTAATACGCTGAATGCGATGGTGTGATTTTCGTTAAGATCCTATGATTTTTAGGGGGTGTTTTCCCCTATTTTCCAAAATAAGGCAAATTTTCTCAGGCTCGTAACTTTTGATGACAAAGACTAAATTTGATAAAACTTTTATTTTTAAAATCAGCATAAAAATCCAATTCTTTTGATATATCTTTTAGCCTCAAAATTTTAGAGTTTTTTTTTAGAGTTTCGTTTACTGTTGAGCCGGGTCGCTCCTTACCACAGCTCGTTACCACGAACTGTTTGATTGAATAAAAAAACAAGTTTTTTCAACTGCAAGTAAGGAGTGACATTAAAACCCAAAACGAACAGAAATTATTCCGTATATGAAAGGGGTTTTTCCCTCTTCAACACCTTGCTCTTTACGCTAAGGTTTGACTCTTTCTCATAACTCTACTTTTTAAAACAATAAAAAACTTTAGCGTAAAGAACGAGGTGTTGAAGAGGGGACAACCCCTTTCTTTTACGGAATAATTTCTGTTCGTTTTAAGTTTTAATGTCGCTCCTTACTTGCAGTTAAGAAAACTTGTTTTTTTTTGTTTAGTTTCTGAACGTTTTTGAATTAATGCATGTTTTGATTTTGGCTCACCGCACATGAATAATCAAAATGAAATTTGCATATTAATTTTTTTTTGCTAAAGGGCCTTCTCATAGTTTTATTGGACGATTTTGATACAAAATGGGGTAGGGGAGGAGGCCTAGTTGCCCTCCGATTTTTAGTTACTTAAAAGTGCAACTAGATTTTTTTATGAACGTTTTTTTAGTAATAAACACACGTACCTTACAAATTAACTTATGTAACGAACTTCTATATTTGTGTATTTTTATTACAGATATGAGGGGTTTCACTCCCCTCATCAGTACCTCGCTCTTTATACTAAAACTTGAATTTTGACCCATATCCTTAAGAACGACCCCTGAATCACAAAGGCCGTAGAATAAATTGTTTAAATCCCCCTGAGAACGTCACTACGCTTTACAATAACCAAAACTATATGAAAACAATGGTCGAAGTCTGTAACTTGGAGCACCTCCCCCGATGAATATCAGGGATTAGGTCGTCCCCAAGGAAATAGTTAAGAATGGCTGTCTCTTAATTTTGATCCGGTGACTTCGGGAAGAAAATGGGCGTGGGAGGGGGCCAAGGTGCCTTCCGGTTTTTTTGGTCACTTAAAAAGGGTACTATAGCTTTTAATTTTCATTAGAATGAGCCCTCTCGTGACATTCTAGGACCACTGGGTCGATACGATCACCCCTGGGAAAAAAAGACAAAAACAAACAAACAAATAAACACATATACGTGATGTGTCTTCTGGCAAAAAAAAAAAAAATCACATTTTTGTAGATAGGAGCTTGAAACTTCTACAGTAAGAGTTCCGATTACTATTGAGCCTGGTTGCTCCTTACTATAGTTCATTACCACGAACTGTTTGATAGTCACAGCCGTAGCTACAAAACAGCGTATTTTTCCTGTAGAAAATACTGGAATCAGCACTTAGGGTTTAGAAATGTATTCAATACTTGTACTGACTTTATACTTGATGATAAGGACTTACTATTCTAGCCTTGACTATTTTGCTATTTTACTTTTGTTTTTTTACTGTTACCAGAAACGGTTTTTCACAGGAATTAGAATTTTCATAAATTCAAACTTGATTCTCTATTTTTCAGGTTAAGATCTGGTTTCAAAACCGTCGATACAAATCAAAACGCCAAACTCAAGATCAAAATCTACAGATGACCTCCAGTGTACCACCAAACGTATCTTCAGCATCAGTAACAAATATCTTACACACAGATTACTGTAGCACAACGACACCTGATCTAAATTACCATGTTCCTACCATACCTTACTTTTCCGGTGATTCTTTTTATCCAACCAATGCAGACTGCTATTATTCCAACTATCATGGTGATACTACTTACGAACCTGATTGGAATAATGCAGGTTGTCATGAAAGTGAAATTTATTCAATGGCAAGCTTTAGGACATGGTGAAAAATGCTCTGCTACTGCTTGACTCAAAAATCTTAAGCTTTTGAGTGCCAATATCTTATTAAAAACTTTAGCATCAACGGTTTGCGAGGCCTATACGGTCATATCCTCCAAAATTTTGATGCATATCGGTTTGTCAACAACAGCTTCAGTTTTAGTACAGGAATCGCTTTTTCTTTGGCTGTTGCCAAATAATTCTAGCGAAATCAATCTCTTCAAAACCTGTCTGTTCCCCTACTCCCAAGGATATTTTTTAGACTGAATGGTAGACAACAATTTTTAACTCTTTTCTTTAAAATTCTATCCTCCTCCCGTAAACAGGTGTCCTTTCTAACTTGAAATTTTTTTAACAAGTCACAATGTTTGGTCTATTTTGAAAACACCCTACAATCAGATTTTCTATAGTGTATCCTCTTCCTGCTAAAATGTATCTGACTGGATTTGGTCTTTCTCCCAAGTGCCTTTTAATGATTTATGTATTAATAAAAGAGTTTCAGTGATATGATTATTTTGTATAATTTATTTTGAATAAAGCGGTGTACTACTAACACTCAGTTTCTTGGTGTGTTTTTCTTTGTGTTGTTTATTATTTGTCTGATATACTTTTCATCGTTTAGGCCTACCTCTTTCTTTAAGTATTTTTTTTTCATTGCATACCAATCTGGTTTCCTTGATAAGCGGCAAAACTGGTGTACCGATCTTTTTAAAAGATTAAATAAAAAAAAGTCTTTTTTAACTGAAAGTAAGGAGGGACATTAAAACTTAAAAACGAATAGAAATTACTCCGCGTATAAAAGCGGCTCCTCCCTCCTCAATTCTCCGCTCTTTACGCTAAAGTTTGACTCTTTCTCTCAATTCTACTTTATAAAACAGTAAATAACTTTGGCGTAAGGAGCGGAGCGTTGAGGAGGGAGGAGCCCCCTTTTCATATGCGGAGTAATCTCAGTTTTTTTAGTTTTAATGTCGCTCCTTACTTTCAGTTAAAAAATTGTTTTATTATTTAATTTCTGAACTTTTTTTTTATTAATCCATGTTTGGTTTTGGCTCTCCGTAAATGAATAATTAAAAGAAATTTGCGCATTAATTTCTTTTGCTAGATGTATTTCTCTTAGTTTTGATCAGACAATTTTGAGAAAAAGGGTGGGAGAGGAAGCCTAGTTACCCTCCAATTTTTTGGTTGCTTAAAAAGGCAACTAGGAATTTTAATTTCTATTAGAATGAGTCTTCTTGCGACACTTTAGGACCACTTGATCGATATGATTATCCCTGGGAATAACAAATAAACAAACAAATAAAAAAGGCACCGGCACCGTCCCGTGATCGGTCTTTGGCAAAAAATACCAAGTTCCACATTTTTGTAGATAGGAGCTTGAAACTTTGACTGAAGTATTCTTTGATACGTTAAATTCGATGGTGTGATTTTCGTTAAGATCCTTTGACTTTTAGGGGATGTTCCCCCTATTTTCCAAAACAAGGCACATTTTATTGGGCTCGTAACTTTTGATGAGTGAGACCAAATGTGATGAAAATTACATATATAAAATCAGTATAAAAATCCACTTGTTTTGATGTATCAATTAATATCAAAATCTAATTCTTTAGAGTTTCGCTTACTATTGAGCCGGGTTGCACCTGACTACAGTTCATTACCACGAATTGTTTGAAAGGTGAATATCTGATTGGGTGATGTACCAATGCAAATCGAAGTTATATTAGCCATACCTTTTTTAGCTCTACTAAAACTTTATTTATGCATCTTTGACGATACTAATATTAAAGGTTTCTTTAGATTTTGAAGGCCCCTTCTGACTAATGTTGTCGCACTCTGATCCCAGAAATATGTAAAAAAAAAAAAAAAAAAAAAAAAGAACAACTAAATACTGATTATATTTTTTGGAATGTTGAGTAATTATTTGATCTAATTCTTAAATTTCTGCAACGTATTTGGCTGAGAGTCCTCAGCCAGGGGTTGTTAGTGAATTTCTAGGCTACAGAAAAATCAAGGATACGGGAAAAGTCAATTATTAAAAAGAAAATAATCCTGTAGAATATCTATGGAATCATAGAAGCTAAAAATAAGTGATCTTGAATGTGAAAACTACATACAGGTGATATGCAAAAATATTTTCATAAATCTTAAAAAAAAAGAAAACCAAAACTAGCTACGAAGACCACACTGCCTTTCCATAACAAACAAATACAAAGTAGAAACAATAGGGAAAATCTTTTCAAGACAGTGGAAATCAGTTCTGTGAATATTTCGGCCCTATGTCCAAGGGCTCTCTTCAGCACAATACGAGAAAACATTAAATCACAATACATTAAATTGTGAGAACTAAAACCAAATATTGTTTTCTAAAAACTTTTCAAAAACAGCCCTAGCATCCTTACTTCAACGAAGTTCAACCAGGACTGACAAAAAGAATGAAGTGAGAATATAAATTTATTCAAACTAAAGATAACAAAGTGATTAAGTGCAATTTCTCTCAGAACCAACCTTGCTTTTTTTAGCAGCCTTGCTCAAAGGCCTTTTCGTAGCTGGTTCAATACTATTATAAAGCGGTTTAGTATAATATTTTGTTAGGTCATTTTTGATTAAATTTGAGTATAAAGAATTTAGTGAGTATTCCCCTAAGTCCCTTTTCAAAGAAATATTATTATTTATTTTGAGATTAATTTCGATTGATTCTCGAACCACCTATTTTATCCTCAAATCATTACTGATGAGTGAAGATTTCTCAAAAAGTATCGTGTGGAACGGATTATTCAATATATGCCAAGCAGAAATAAAGGATTTATTGGAACTATTTGAAATTAATGCCTTTTCTATGTCTTTTTATGCTGTTGTAACCGTTTTTCTAGATTCTGATGGGTTCTGCCGACATAGTAATTTCCACAATCACAGGGTATTTGATAGACCCCTCTTTGGCGAGTAACTGAGGTCTTATCTTTACCGGAATTTAAGAAAATAATAATTTTAAAATTATTAGTAAAAACTACGTACAGATTATTTTTTGTGCAAATATTTTTTTAGTTTCTTTGTGATTTTTGGGATATACGGAAGATAGACAATATTTGAGGGCTTATCAGTAGCCTCACATTGTGAAATATATTCTTCGATTTTACAAGCATATCTTTTCATTCTACGGTTAATTATTTTATTGACAATAGGAATGGGGTATCCATTACCAAAAAGAATATCTCTGATAAAGTTTATTTCTGTATTTATATACGAATCGGAGCAAATATTCAAGGCACGATCAATGAGGGACGTTACAACTACTCTTTTTACTTGTGGGGGGTGATTTGAATTAAAGTGAAGATATCTATTGTTTTGTGTTGGCTTTCGAAAGACAGTAAGATCCAGTTGATTAGTATTACGAATAATTAACACATCTAAAAACAGTAGTTTATTTTCAACTTCTAGGGTGAACTGCAAATTTCGGTCATAAGTGTTAAGATGAACTAAGAAGCCCCGAAGTTCAGCTTCCTCATAATTCCAAAGTGAAACTAGATCTACGTTGCATGGGCAACGTGAGGTGTTGCGGCAACGTTTGTTCGGCTTCGCCGAGTAAAGTGTTGCGAGAGCAACACTTTGGTTTTGTTTCCTCGCTTAGATTAAAGGCTGAAGTTGTTAATCTGTAAGGATCTTAAAATAAATACTATAGACACCTGCATCATAAAGTTATCCGTGAGTGAAGAAAACATAGCTGCGACTCTACTGAATTGTTTCCATCTGTATTGGTTGCGTAAATAGTTGGTTTCTCCGAATAAGGATTAAAGTCAACTGCAGTATTTGTTACTGGGATTCATCTTATCCCTATTTGATATTAATCTTATCTCCGTCGAGATAAAAATAGTTCCAGTAGTAAATACTGCAGTGGACTTTAAAATCTGTATAATATAAACAGGGAAAATCTATAACAGGAAAACAGATAAAATGAAGAGGAGGTCAACATTCGAATAAAGAAGTCGGTATCTAGCATACCTTGGTAGAAATACTAAAACTGAATGAGCTCTAAAACAAAGAAATGTGGTTTCGGCTAATTTGTCTCTAGTGCTACGATATATGAAACAAAAAATAGGTACACCAACTAGTAAGAGTTGCGAACCCTCATTGCCGAGGATGATTATGAGCTATCAGCCGACTGTTGCTTACAACTCCCCTATATGTCTCACAATTGGTATCGGCCTATTTTTGGTTTCAGTGTGTACCTTACTACTGAAGTTGTCAACCCCTTTAAACTTTCAAACTGGTATATCTCATGAAGGGATTTTTGTACAAAAAAATGGATGACATATACTTTAATCAGCTCATCAAAAGCTATCGACTGCCGTCGAAAAAAAATCTATCTGTCTTAGTTCAAAAGTTGACTTTTTTTGCCGTAGGCCAACTTTCTAACGTCATCACTTAGAAAGGAGCAAAGGATAAACTCTAATTTCTTTAGCAATGAGAGAACTTTTAAAGTTTAAGAGGCACATCTGATACCATTTCTCTACCGCAATCCCAAGTGCGAAAAACCGAATGATAAACTCAGCCGAAATCACGGCAGCACTTTCGGACCCGTGGGAAAATGCCGCTTTTTGCTTCTCTAAATTTTTCTATTTATCACTCAAAGAAGATATATTGGCTGTGGGGCAGGGTAACTGTTGTATATATTTAACACTTATAGATTTTAGTCCATCTTCAATTTGAAACTGGTGCCTGCCTGCTTGTCTGCTAGAACGGAGCTTTCCACTCGAAAGCAGAAACATGGTTTGATGAAACGAAAGCTTGGCTGCATAACTTCAGATAGTCCTCTCTGACATAGGCTATACAACTCCTCTTCACTTCACACACTATAGGCTCTGGCTCAAGGACAAGCAAAAACCATCCTTTTTGGCCCCAGGCAAGAGTTCTACGAAGCTTTCCAAAATGTAAAGTCATATTCATCAATCCAGCCTAAGGTCCACACTTTCCGTAAAAACCGCAGAGGTTAGACCCTTACCACTTTCTAGAAATAAGCTGAAATCGGGGTGCTAGGAACAAAAAAAAAAAAAAAAAAACACGACAAAACCAAAGTGTTGCTCTCGCAACACAATTACGTCATCCATATAACGACCCCAATAGACATGTTTAAAGAAAATAAGAATCTAATGCCCAGTTTTCAAGGTTCTCGACATAAATATTTGCCAGCAGCCCGGATAAAGGTGCCCATATGGCACCTTTATCCGGATAATAGTTGAAATAAATAGTTGAAATAAGCAAAACTGCTTTAGCGTAAAGAGCACGGTACTAGGAGGGGGTGAACCTCTCATATATGTAATAAATTCTGTTCGTTTTAAGTTTTACTGCTGCTCCTTACTTTCAGTTGAAGAAACTTCTTCAAATTCATTTTTCCATTGTTTTTGTTTTAATGCTAAAAAATCCTGCGCCCCCTTCATGGAAAATCTCTTCTTTCTTGACAAACTCTTTCATGGAAAGTTGAGATTCAATGACTTTTAAGGAGTGTGTCCCCCTGTTGTCTAAAATAAGGCAAATATTTTCCGGCTCGTAACTTTTGATGGGTAAAATTAAACTTGATGAAACTTATATATTTAAAATCAGCATTAAAATGCGATTCTTTTGATTTAACTATTGGTATCAAAATTGTGTTTTTAAGAGTTTCGATTACTATTGAACCGGGTGGCTCCTTACTGCAGTTCCCTACCACGAAGTGCTTTATGCTACCTAAGTAGTAGTCAAACAGTTCGTGGTAACGAACTGTAGTAAGGAGCGACCCGGCTCAATAGAAACCAAAACTCTAAAAAATGAAATTTTGATACCAATAGCTACATCAAAAGAATCACATTTTAATGCTGATTTTAAATATATAAGTTTCATCAAGTTTAGTCTTACGCATCAAAAGTTATGAGCCTGCGAAAATTTGCGTTATTTTAGAAAATAGGGGAAAACACCCCCTAAAAGTCATAGAATCTTAACGAAAACTCTCCATCAGATTCAGCGTATCAGAGAACCCTACCGTAGAAGTTTCAAGCTCCTATATACAAAAATGTGGAATTTTGTATTTTTTGCCAGATGGCAGATCAAGGATGCGTGTTTATTTATTTATTTTTTTTTTTCAGGGGTGATCGTATCGACCCAGTTGTCATAGAATGTTGCGAGAGGGCTCATTCCAACGGAAATGAAAAGTTCTAGTGCCCTTTTTAAGTAACCAAAAAAATTGGAGGGCACCTAGGCCCCCTCCCACGCTAATTATTTTCCCAAAGTTAACAGATCAAAATTCTGAGATAGCCATTTTATTCAGCGTAGTTGAAAAACCTTATAACTATGTCCTTGGAGATGACTTACTCCTCCACAGTCCCCGTGGGAGGGGCTACAAGTTACAAACTTTGACCAGTGCTCACATATAGTAATGGTTATTGGGAAGTGTACATGCGTTTTCAGGAGGATTTTTTGGTTGGGGGAGAGGTTGAGAAGAGGAGGATATACCGGGGGAACTTTCCATCGAGGAATTTGTCATGGGAGAAGAAAATTTCCATGAAGGGGAATTCCAGGATTTACTAGCATTATTAAAAAAAATGAAAAAATAAATATGAAAAAGTTTTTTTTCAGCTGGAAGTAAGGAGCAGCATTAAAACTAAAAACGAACAGAAATTATTACCCATATGAGGGGCTCACCTCCTCCTAATACCTCGCTCTTTACGATAAAGTATTTTTAGTAATGTCAACTATTTATTCTACGGCTTTTGTGATTCAGGGGTCATTCTTAATGAATTGGGACAAAATTTAAGATTTGGTGTAAAAAGAGAGGTACTGACGAGGGGGCAAACCCTCTCATATGTGCAATAAAAACATGAGAATAAAAAATTCTTTACGTAAGCTAATTTATAAGTTACGTATATCTTTTACTAATGAAAAGATTCGTAAAAAATTAAAAGTTCTAGTTGCCTTTTTAATTAACCAAAAAATTGGAGGGCAACTAGGCTTCTTCCCCGCTCTTTTTTTCTCAAAATCATTCGATCAAAATTATGAGAAAGTCATTTAGCCAAAAAAAAAATAAATATGCAAATTCCTCTGCGGAGAGCCAAAATCAAAACATGCATTGATTCAAAAACGTTTAGAATTTAAATAAAAAAAAAGTTTTTTCAACTGAAAGTAAGGAGCGACATTAAAACTTAAAACGAACAGAAATTACTTCGTATATGAAAGGGGCTGCTTCCTCATCAACGCCCCGCTCTTTACGCTAAAGTTTGACTCTTTCTCTAAGCTCTTCTTTTTAAAACAGTAAAAAAATTTAGCGTAAAGAGCCGGGCGTTGATGAGGAAGCAGCCCCTTTCATATACGAAGTAATTTCTGTTAATAATCCCTCCAACATCTAACTAGTTTATAATGTTGCAATTATTCTAGGATAAAATCTGTTAACGTTCTTGCATCTAAAACTATTTTTAATCTGTATTTTTTTCATTTAATCATCATGAATTGTTTCTCCTTTTGTAACTGTTAAACACGAATTCAGTTAATCAATTACACATATTCCTATTTCAATTAACTTGTTACGGCCCAAGGCAGGTCAAAGCAGGTCTTTGAGAAAGATCATGGCAGGCAATAGAGAAGAACTTTGAGTTAGGACTTTCCTGCTACCCAGAACAATTTGAGTTTTTTTAATTAAGAAAGAAAACTTTGGGTAGTTAATAAATATGTAAGGACGACTTTTTATGCCATGTTAGAAAATTTTGGCTTTTTGGCTAATCTAGTAAAAGTGTGGTTTGACTTTAAACGAATTGCTATACAAATGATTCTTTCGCTATCCGAATAAAAAGTATGCGTTGATTCCGAATCGAAAAAGTTTGCCAATTTTAATCCTTTCACAAGTTTGAGTTTTCCTAGGTTGATTTTGAGGTTGAGGTAAAAAATATTGATTGAGTGAATACCAGCAAATGTAAGTCGAGTCTCATTTTTACACTCTGTTTTTGCTGTTGAACTTGAAACTAAATGTTTAAAGTCGAAATAATTGTTTGGCATTTATAGCTTTGAGAGAGAGTGAGGTTGGGGGAGATGTTTTAGGAATATTATGAAAAAAAGGGGTCAACCTCAAGCAAATTGCTATACAAATGGATACTTTCACTATCCAACTAAAATATGTGGTGAATCCAAATCCAAAAAGTTTACCGCTCTAGCTCTTTCGAAAATTTGAGTTTTTTTTAGGTTGAGCGTGAAGTTTTTAATGTAACGAATACCGTCCTGAAAAGATAATCCCAAGCTTAGGAAGTGGTTTAGGGGTTTGATTTAAAACTCCTAATACATAAGAATATTACAGCAACTTGGATTGAGGGTAGAGAGGGCGAGGTAGTCTTTGGGGCCAATTTGAGATACCTAAAAGTCTGTCTTTTTCGAAAATTGTCATCACTCACGAGTGTTCGCTGGTGTCAGAATGATAATTTTAAATATTTGATTTAAGCTTGGAAATACCTGAAAATTTAAGAATTAGTTTTCTTTTCTTTTCACTCAAAGTAACTCGTTACATTACTTTATGGGGTAGAATTCTAGTCTAGAATGATGATTTGGTTAATCTGTAAGGAAGAAATACTCAAAGTGGACGAAAAAGCCGTTGTGACTGAAGCAGAAGCGAGAGCCATAGATGAATCAAACAGTTCGTGGTAACGAACTGTAGTAAGGAGAGACCCGGCTCAATAGTAACCAAAACTCTAAAAAATTGAATTTTGATATCAATAGCTACATCAAAAGAATCGCATTTTAATGCTGATTTTAAATATATAAGTTTCATCAAGTTGAGTCTTACCCATCAAAAGTTACGAGCCTGAGAAAATTTGCCTTATTTAGGAAAATAGGGGGAAACACCCCCTAAAAATAATAGGATCTTAACGAAAATGACACCATCAGATTCAGCGTATCACAGAACTCTACTGTAGAAGTTTCAAGCTCCTATCTACAAAAATGTGGAATTTTGTATTTTTTGCCAGAAGACAAATCGCGAGTGCGTGTTTATTTTTTTTTTTTTTTCCCAGGGGTCATCGTATCGACCAAGTGGTCCTAGAATGTCGCAAGAGGACTCATTCTAACGGAAATAAAAAGTTCTAGTGCCCTTTTTAAGTGACAAATAAAATTGGAGGGCATCTAGGCCCCCTCCCACGCTCATTTTTTCCCAAAGTCAACGGCTCAAAATTTTGAGATAGCCATTTTGTTCGGCATAGTCAAAAACCATAATAACTATGTCTTTGGGGATGACTTACTCCCCACAATCCCTGGGGGAGGGGATACAAGTTATAAACTTTGACCAGTGTTTACATATAGTAATGGTTATTGGGAAGTGTACAGACGTTTTCAGGGGGATTTTATTTTGTTTTGGGGCGGGACTGAAGAGAGGGGGATATGTTGGAGGATCTTTCCTTGGAGGAATCTGTCATGGGGGAAGAAAAATTCAACGAAAAAGGCGCAGGATTCTCTAGAATTACTATAAGGAAACAATGAAAAATAAACATGAAAACGTTTTTTCAAATGAAAGGAAGAAGTAGCATTGAAACTTAAAACGAACAGATATTATTACGCATATGAGGGGTTCTAAAAATACTTTAGCATAAAGAGCGAGGTATTTAGGAGGAGATAAATACCTTGCTCTTTATGCTAAAGTATTTTTAGTAATTTCAACTATTTATTCTACGGCCTTACTGATTCAGGGGTCATTCTTAAAGAATTGTGACAAAACTTACGATTTAGTGTAAAGAGCGAGGTATTAACGAGGGTACAAACCCCCTCGTATACATAATAAAAATATAAGGTTATGAAAGTTTGTTACGTAAGTTAATTCTTAAGTTACGTATATTTTTTACTAATAAAAACAGTTCGTTAAAAATTAAAAGTTCTGGTTGCCTTTTTAAGTACCCGAAAAATTGGAGGGCAACTAGGCCTCCTTCTCCACCCCTTATTTCTCAAAATCGTCTGATCAAAACTAAGAGAAAGCCATTTAACCAACAAAAGAATTAATATACAAATTTCATTTTAATAATTTATGTGCGGAGAGCCAAAACCAAACATGCATTAATTCAAAAACGTTCAGAAATTAAATAAAAAAAAATAATTTTTTTAGCTGAAAGTAAGGAGCGACATTAAAACTTAAAACGAACAGAAATTACTCCGTAAATGAAATGGGTTGTCCCCTCCGCAATCCCTCGCTCTTTACGCTAAAGTTTGACTCTTTGCCACAATTCTACTTTCTAAAACAATTAAAAGCTTTAGCGTAAAGAGCGAGGGATTGCGGAGGGGACAACCCATTTCATATACGGAGTAATTTCTGTTCGTTTTAAGTTTTAATGTCGCTCCTTACTTTCAGCTAAAAAAATAAGTTTTTTTTTATTTAATAAAGCAAAAAGCAGAAACGAACAGTTCATTCAATGCTCTCGTCAGAGTAAGACGCATTTAAGACCTCTGTGTGGATTTATGTAAAAATATTATTTCATGAACTTTTGGATACTCATTCAAAACTGAAAACATTATTTCAAGAACTGTTGGATATTTAGTAATACGTATTAATATTTGGATATTAGTAACACAAGATTCAAATAACATTTCAATATTCATCGGCAAAAATTCTAGTCTTGTACGGGCTGGTATGCAACTTTTAATTGAAACACCAAGACCACCTTTATTTACTCCTTCCAATATGAAACAACTGATAACCATCAACATGAATACTTTCAATTGAAAAATCATCTAAAAAAGTTTCGCATAAACCGAATATGTCCGTATCAGATGTCGATAGAAAAGTGTCAATTGTATCCCTTGCAGTCCTCCAGCCCCGACAATTCCAAAACGATATGCTCCTTGTTCTAGAATTTTTCTTTGCCAATCCATTCAAAAAAAAAAATATTGATTTTTTACTATACCTAATGTACTGCTATTATCCTCATTATCACTACTACAATTTATAAAACTATTACTTGTTTTCAAGATTATAATAGGACAATCAAACAGTTCGTGGTAACGAACTGCAGTAAGGAGCGACCCGGCTCAATAGTAAACAAAACTCTAAAAAATGAAATTTTTGTGCCAATAGCTACATCAAAAGAATCGCAATCTAATTTTGATTTTAAATATATAAGTTTCATCAAGTTTAGTCTCACCCATAAAAAGTTACGAGCCTGAGAAAATTTGCGTTATTTTAGAAAATAGGGGAAACACCCCCTAAAAGTCATATAATCTTAACAAAGATTACACCATCAGATTCAGCGTATCAGAGAACCCTACTGTAGGAGTTTCAAGCTCCTATCTACAAAAATGTGGAATTTATATTTTTTGCCAGAAGGCAGATCACGGATACAAGTTTATTTGTTTTTTTTTTTTTTTTTCAGGGGTGATCGTATCGACCCAGTTGTCCTAGAATGTTGCGAGAGGGCTCATTCTAACGGAAATGATAAGTTCTAGTGCCCTTTTTAAGTGACCAAAAAATTGGAGGGCAACTAGGCCCACTCCCACGCTAATTATTTTCCCAAAGTCAACGGATGAAAATTCTGAGATAGCCATTTTATTCAGCGTAGTCAACAACGTTATAAATATGTCTTTGGGGATGACTTACTCCCCCACAGTCTCCGTGGGAGGGGTTACAATTTCAAAAACTTTGACCACTGCTTACATATAGTAATGGTTATTGGGAAATGTACAGGCGTTTTCAGTAGGATTTTTCGGTTGGAGGCAGGGGTTGAGAAAAGTTTTTTTTTCAGCTGGAAGTAAGCAGCAGCATTAAAACTTAAGACGATCAGAAAGTATTACCTATATGAGGGGCTCACCTCCTGCTAATACCTCGCTCTTTACGCTAAAGTATTTTTAGTAGTTTCAACTATTTATTCTGCGGCTTTTGTGATTCAGGGGTCATTCTTAATGAAATGGGACAAAATTTAAGCTTTAGTGTAAAGAGCGAGGTACTGACGAGGGGGCGAACCCCCTCATATATGTAACAAAAACATGAGAATACAAAAATTCTTTACGTAAGCTAATTTATAAGTTACGTATATCTTTACTTATAAAAAGATTCGTAAAAAATTACAAGTTGCCTTTTTAATTAACCAAAAAATCGGAGGGCAACTAGGCTTCCTCCCCCGCTCTTTTTTTCACAAAATCATTCGATCAAAATTATGAGAAAGCCATTTAACCAAAAAAAAAAATATACAGATTTCGTTTCAATTATTTATGTGCGGAGAGCCAAGATCAAAACATGCATTGATTCAAAAAAGTTCAGAAATTGAATAAAAAAAACAAGTTTTTTAAAGAAAAGCAAGGAGCGACATTAAAACTTAAAACGAACAGAAATTACTCCGTATATGAAAGGGGCTTTTCCTTCTCGACGCCCCGCTCTTTACGCTAAAGTTTTTTACTGTTTTAAAATGTAGAGTTAAGAGAAAGAGTCAAACTTTAGCGTAAAGAGCGGGGCGTTGACAAGGAAAACCCCCTTTCATATACGGAGTAATTTCTGTTCGTTTTAAGTTTTAATGTCGCTCCTTACTTTCCTTTAAAAAACTTGTTTTTTTTTATTTAATAAAATTAAATGGCAATAATAGATGTAACCAATTTAATGATACAAATTTTGAGATTTCAGTTTTAAAATAAAGAAGGCAATATTGAATTGAATAGACAAAAAAATATACATAAAAGAAAGAAGAGAAAGAAAGAAAGAAAGTCAATTTAAAAGCCTTTAACATTCATATTCATGTCAAAAACTATCGAAAACTTAATTTTATCTTGAGAAAATTAAAACATAATTGATATAGTTTAATTTTTTTGTTTAAAGTTTTAACTGTAACATTGTTCACTGTAACATTTTTTTTTTTTTTTACATTTTTCATACAAAAATAGTTGTGACTGTTTTTCCCGTTTACTGATTTTAAACCACTCCTGAAAAAGCGATGGTGAAAAAGTGACTATAGTGGCTTAACTCGGCTTTAATATGCAATTAAATTAAAAAAAAACAAATTTTTTAGCTGAAAGTAAGGAGCGACATTAAAACTTAAAAAGAACAGAAATTACTCCGTATATGAAATGGGTTGTCCCCTCTGCAATCCCTCGCTCTTTACGCTAAAGCTTTTAATTGTTTTAAAAAATAGAATTGTGGCAAAGAGTCAAACTTTAGTGTAAAGAGCGAGGGATTGTGGAGGGGACAACCCATTTCATATACGGAG
Source organism: Artemia franciscana (assembly GCF_032884065.1). Lineage (NCBI taxonomy): Eukaryota > Metazoa > Arthropoda > Branchiopoda > Anostraca > Artemiidae > Artemia > Artemia franciscana. The sequence continues at coordinate 18,390,322 of NC_088865.1, read as the reverse complement.
TAATTTCTGTTCGTTTTTAGTTTTATTGTCGCTCCTTACATTCACCTAAAAAATTGGTTTTTTTAATTTAATTTCTGAACGTTTTTGAATTAATGCATGTTTGGTTTTGGCTCTCCTTACATAAATTATTAAAATGAAATTTGTATATTAATTCTTTTTTTGGCTAAATGGCTTTTTCTTAGTTTCGATCAGACGATTTTGGGAAAAAAGGGGTGGGATAGGAGGGCTATTTTCCCTCCAAATCATCGGTTACTTAAGAATGCAACTAGAACTTTTAATTTTTAACGAATGTTTTTATTAGTAAAAAATATACGTAACTTAAGAATTAACTTACGTAACAAACTTTCATAATCATATATTTTTATTATGCATACGAGGGGGTTTGTACCCTCGTTAATACCTCGCTCTTTACACTAAATCGTAATTTTTGTCCCAATTCTTTAAGAATGACCCCTGAATCAGAAAGGCCGTAGAATAAATCGTTTAAATTACTAAAAATACTTTAGCATAAAGAGCGAGGTATTTATCTCCTCCTAAATACCTCGCTCTTTATGCTAAAGTATTTTTAGAACCCCTCATATGCGTAATAATTTCTGTTCGTTTTAAGTTTCAATGCTACCCCTTCCTTTCATTTGAAAAAAAAAACGTTTTCATATTTATTTTTCATTGTTTTCTTATAGTAATGCCAGAAAATCCTGCGCCCTTTTTATTCAATTTTTCTTCCCCCATGACAGATTCCTCCAAGGAAAGATCCTCCAGCATAGCCCCCTCCCCTCAACCCCACCCCCAAACAAAATAAAATCCCCCTGAAAACGTCTGTACACTTTCCAATAACCATTACTATATGTAAACACTGGTCAAAGTTTGCAACTTGTAGCCCCTCCCCCAGGGATTGTGGGGGACTAAGTCATCTTCAAAGACATAGTTAGTATGGTTTTCGACTATGCTGAACAAAATGGCTATCTCAAAATTTTGATTCGTTGACTTTGGGAAATAAACGAGCGTGGGAGGGGGCCTAGATGCCCTCCAATTTTTTGGTCACTTAAAAAGGGCACAAGAACTTTTCATTTCCGTTAGAATGAGCCCTCTTGCGACATTCTAGGACCACTTGGTCGATACGATGACCCCTGAAAAAAAAAGAACAAAAAAACAAATAAACACGCACCCGTGATTTGTCTTCTGGCAAAAAATACAAAATTCCACATTTTTGCAGATAGGAGCTTGAAACTTCTGCAGTGGGGGCTCTCTGATACGCTGAATCTGATGGTGTCATTTTCGTTAAGATTCTACGATTTTTAAGGGGTGTTTCCCCCTATTTTCTTAAATAAGGCAAATTTTCTCAGGCTCGTAACTTTTGATGGGTAAGACTAAACTTGATGAAACTTACATATTTAAAATCAGCATTAAAATGCAATTCTTTTGATGTAGCTATTGATATCAAAATTCAATTTTTTAGAGTTTTGTTACTATTGAGCCGGGTCGCTCCTTACTACAGTTCGTTACCACGAACTGTTTGATAGCAGGATCTCTAAACATCGCTCAAACCCTTTCGTACATTGAAAATCGAATTCGGAAACAGACATTTCTAAAGATTCATAAACGGTGAAAGAATTCTTTAGGATTAAGTAAAAAGCTTTGAAATCACATTTTAGAAGGAAGTCTTTGTTGATGGCGAATATAAATTGTCCTGGCGATTTTTTTGCTATAGAATAACTTACAGTTTGTGTGTTTGAAATTCATGTAACCGGTTACCAACCTAAATTTATAGACAGTTCCATTTTTGGTTAAACTAAAACTTTCACCAGTTTTTTGTTTCATGCAAAAACAGTTTAATGATAACCGGATTTATCCACGTCTCTCGTAAAAATATCGACAGACTTTAAACTGGTTGACTGGTTGAGCTCAAACCACATACATGGTGCACGCAAAAAAAGCGCCTTTAGCCTTATCAACAATTCTATGGAAGCTTCATTAACTACTGCTCATAAAAGAGCTAGAAGAAAATAGTTGCATACCTCCACATCAATTTGGCTTTAAACAAGGTATTTGATATGAAAACTCTTTTCTGGCTTATGATTATCTGGCATTATCCGCATATTCCGTTAAAATAGGCAACAATCAATTAATTTTTTGGTTCTTTGTAGTGCAGTGTCTACAAAGTGAGGAGGAGGTTGTTTAACCGGTTGATATTAGAAACTGATAAGAAAAAGTCTGAAAGCTTAGCTCATTTGAGCCTTAACGGATAGTGTGATGGTACGTTCTTTGGATTTATCAAAGTCTCTCACAAAAATATCGGCAGACCTTAAACTGAATGAGCTCAAACCACATACATGGTTCACGCAAAAAAAGCGCCTTTAGCCTTATCAACGATTCTATGGAAGCTTCATTAACTACTGTTCATAAGAGAGCTAGAAGAAAATTATTTCACACCTCCACATCAATTTGGCTTTAAGCAAGGTATTTGATATGAAGACTCTTTTCTGGCTTATGATTATTCACTGCTTGATGTTTTTTGTACCCGTAGTCTTGGTAGGTAAAGTTGCCTTGTTAGGTTATGATATTCGTCGTGGGTAGTAATAAGAAAGGGGGATGACAGGGCATATATTTTGAGTTCAGTACTCTGTCTGCAGGTTAGGTCAGCTAAACTTCTGGCTGATGGCAAGATTCTATGGTGTTTGAAACACTTTATGTTGAACGAAAAGTCGCACAGGTATCAGCATTATCAGCATATTCCGTTAAAATAGGCAACATCAATTAATTTTTGGTTCTTTGTAGTGCAGTGTCTACAAAGTGAGGAGGAGGTTGTTAAACCGGTTGATATTAGAAACTGATAAGAAAAAGTCTGAAAGCTTAGCTCATTTGAGCCTTTGGGTATATTATGATGGTACCTTTTCATTCATTCTAGAACTATAGAAAAAACTGGGAATGGTCTTAGTGTGTAACCTTGTTAAGTTCAACATATTTTTTCTGGCCAAATTGGATGAAGGTTAGTTCTTTTGTCCACTTTAAGAAATTAATCTTTATTATGAGAAGCAAGCACGCTTCTCCTCTATTCAATCTATTAAAAGTCTCTATTTTAACCCCAATCAAGTTCAAAATTCCCTTAAATATTACTTTGTGACATCCTCTCAGCACATTGAGGATCGACTTGCTTTTCTCTCGGTTCTATACGATTGGCACAAGAAGGGATTCTTTGGCAATCTATCATCAATTGTTAATAGTTAATTATTAGTAATAATAATTGGCTTTTGAAACACATCCAACGATAGTGAAAAGGCAGAGTCGAATAATTTAAAATTTTGAAGGTTAAAACGAGCAAAGTAAAGTATGTTTTAAATAATAGCTTCTCGATCTATGCAATGTAAATAATACGTGAGTTACAACCCCCCTGGGAACAAAATAAAAAAAAGCGGCAAGAATGAAAGAAAAAACTGAGAAGAAAAAAGCTTACAACTCGTTTAAGTATACTTATCAAAGTTATAAGATTTCAATACACTATAATGTATATTATGCTACATATACCAATATTATTATACAATATACCAATATATTATATTCAATATACCTATATTGACTTCAATAAGCTATTGGTGAGCTCAGAATATCATAGAAATAACTTTTATTATCATAACCAAAATACCGAATTTAATAACTCAAGCACATGTAACTCACTGTACAGCTCATACAACGGTACAAACCAAAATTAAGTTTACATTCCAAAAACTTTGTAAATTCATTCAGTAAAATTCTTCGATGTAAAACTACATCGATATAAAAACTTACCATATTTCAAAAGTGACTCCTTTGCAACTATTCTAATAGTTTGAGATGGTAGCTGAAATCCTTGCAATTTTGCTGGCTGGCTGATGTCACGTCAATTTTACACTAAATTTCTTTAAATTAAATAATTTTTTTATTTCTAAGCTAGGTTCCAATTCGATTTTAGAAACAGCAGAATACCGATCACCTATAATATTTTGCATCAAAACTTTCGCTAGAGTACATTGCTTCTAAAGGAAAAATATAAAATTTAGATATGGAAAAAATCAGTTCATTGAGCCATAAAATACTGCTTAATCAGGTGTTCAACGATAGAACTGCACTATATGGACAAAAAGTAGTGATGATGATTGCTATAAATATTTGAAGTTTCAATTTACAATTTTGAGTAAACAAATCCATAAAATGAGTCGCAAATCACGATAAAACCCAAAAAATCATCATCATATAATGTTGATATCATTCTAATATAAACTTGAAGTTCAATTCGGAAATATAACGTACCTTCAATATTGTGTATGAAATCAACGTAAAAAAAGATCCTAAATACTTATAATTCAACTAAAAAATTATATTTATCAGGTAAAAACAATCAAAACTTAAATTGGTCCAAAACTTGAAAATAAACATTTAAAATTTATAATCTCATATTAGTTGAAAATATGCTAAAATTTAAAGTAGTTTTCATATCTGCATAATTAAGTCATATAGATCATATCACACTCTTCTAGCATATAATATTTGTACGCTTCTAGAATATAATCAACAACAAAATAACATTTAACAAATTTTTAATAGTATGAATAAAATCAAAATAAAAACGGTTGTATTTCAGAGTTCAGAGTGTCATCATCTTGGACATTATTAAAATAGTAAGTTTTATGTGAAGACAACAACAATTTTCGCAATAGGGATTATAGTGACATATAATCCCTACTTATACTTACTGACCTACATGTTGAAGATATTGCACGGACATTATCTCACACTAAAAATAACGAATTCAGTTACTTTGAAAAGGATTATTTTGAAACTAATTTAATCGGATGTTAGCTATTTGACAGCATGGTAAGTAATAAACTGATTTGATTTTGGACTTCGGCTAATTGTTCATATTTGTTGGTTATACCATTATCACGAAATATGTACATTCGTCGGTGTTGAATTTCGTGCAATCTAATCTTAAAGAAGGAGTAAGAGATGAGGTTATTGCTAACCATGTTGCTGATTTTTTCGATGAGAAGTCTATTATGGCAGCTAAAATAGAACTTTAGTCTCTTGTCTACGAGGGTGAACGTGTACAAAGACGCCAGGGCGATCAAGCTAATTATCGTTACATTAAGGACATGATGGAAAACTTCCAGAAATGCTATAGCGAAAATTTGTGTTTGCCTACATACGTGATTATTCTGCCTACCGAGGTTCTTGTTATTCCTGCTGTGGTTTATTCTAGCATCACCTCAAAGTTTGTAAGCATTGATTTGGAACTTAAGCGAATTCGTGAGAAGATTTCGTCGTATGATCTTAAATTCCCCCTTCTTAGCATCCCTGGCCCTTAGTTATTGAATCACGATCTGACGACCGTTGTATTTCTATAGTCCCATCACAATTAAATAATCCTGCCAAGCGTCACAAAATAATAGACTCCATTCCAGGTCATGAATGTATTCATATCATTAAGCCCTCTGGCGATAAGCTGGTGGTACGAATTGACAAGATTGCTGCAAAGAACTTTTGCAATGCCGTTCCGTCTGTAATGAGAGTTTTTGACGTCAAAATAAAAGAAACGAAATATATTGGAATCATTAAAGGTATACCGACCAATTTTGATGAGGGGATGTTAATTGACTGCGATAATATTACTCATGCAAAAGGAATAGGCATTTCGTTGGCTGTTAGAGCGTTTTTTGAAAACGGGTATGAGGTATTGAAAATGTTTTTTGAAAACGGGTATTTATTGGGTATGAGATATATCGAGCTTACGAATTCCAACGCCCACCCAAATGCTGTTATAATTGCCAAGCACCAAATCACTTGAAATCAAATTGTGATGGAGAAAAATGCTGCTCCCGTTGCGCAGAGCAACATGAATCCTCGCCGGATTCTCCGTGCCAGGCTACACCAAAATGTGCGAACTGTCAAGGCAATCATGTGTCATTCTCAATGAAATGCCGAGTTCTTCGTGAACTTCTGTCAAAACGATTGTCTTATACAAGAAAATGAGTGCTAAGACTATCTTCACTATAAGTTCGTTCAATATTAACGGTGCTAAGGATAAAGACGTTTCTTTAGATCAGAAATTAGAAAATTTTGATGTTTTCTTCCTCTAGGAACATTTCCTACCTGTAATGAGCTTAAAATCCTTACGGAGAAGTAACGAACACTTAGTTGGTTTTTTCTAAAAGTGCACGCAAAACCTCTGGCCTAGCATGTTTAATGAAAAAGACGCTGTTTTCACAACCCCCTTTATGTTATCACGAGAGTGATTGCTATGTTGCTATTCGTCTTGCCAACCTTGTCCTCGTTAATGTTTATCTCCCCTGCGACCAGAAATCCCTCCGAAGCTTAACTAAATTTACAAAATCTTGCGCATTAATAAAATTCTTCTGAATGTCATGGAGAGTAATGGACCATATTGGTTATTAATCGGTGAAATGAACTATATTAAGTACTATAATATAATATAATATATAATATATATATATACTATAATATATTAAGAACTATATTACTCTATATTAACTCTTCATCAGTGCGGACTGAGCTTCTTTTAGATTCCCTGCTGAATAGTTACAAAATTTTGAAGAAAGGTGTCTCCCATTCCTATATCCATAATAGTGGTTCACATTCGGACATTGTCCATGGTATCGTTTCTTCTGGTCTCATCTGTGGCGAAGTCCATGTTGATCAGGATGAGCGTGATTGTGACCATCTCCCCCTATCCCTCACTGTTACCCTTAATGCTACTGCTGAAAAGGGCCTTCGTCCTAATTCTAGAAAATGGATTTCTAAAAGAGAATGGAACAAAGCTAACTGGCCTCTTTATTTTTTTACGCTTGTTAGCCTTCTTTCAACGATCGAAGTCCCTTTTAGTCTGTTGAGTACAAGCGTTAGGTCCCCACAAGCCAGAATTCAGCTTAATATTTATTATAGCCACATTGTATCGTGCTTAAAGAAGTTTGAAGAGGTAGCTGTTCCCTGATGTCGCTTTCGAGCCCAAACATGAAGTTCAATTTGGAAGAATGACCCAGAGCTCAAAACTTTAAAAAAAAAATCGGGCTAAATTGTGGCTAAAAATGTGGATAGCTTGCGGCCGCCTTTTAAGGGGTAATGTTTTCTATATTAAACAAAGAACAAAGCTTGATTTTAAACACTATCTTCGAAGAATTAGTTATAATGGTGCCAAATTTCCAAAGACTCCTAGCCAGTGGAAAAAAGTGATTAATGTCACGAAGTTTGGTAGATCGCCTACGGTCGACCGAACCCCTAATGTATCATGGATCAATCATAATAGTAACATTTTTGATACAGTGATATATGCGGCTCTTTTTCGTTTTGCCAAGCTCTGTTCTAATCTGTTGCCTAAAAAAATCACTCAAGGACATGTACCTCCAGTTTGTGGTTGACCGTGTCAAAAGAATTGCAGAGAGACTCAAATCGAAATCTTATGATATAGACGGCATCAGTGCTTTTCACCTCAATACCAGGAACTAGTTTATCACTTGCAGTTAGTTTTTCAGATATATTCATGCTCTTCTATAGTCCCTGATTATTTTTTAGTTGGCAACAATGTGTCAATTTTGAAACGTTATAAGGAGCCATCTAGTTGTGCTCCGTATAGGCCTATTACGGTTGCTTGTGCTTTAAGTATAGTAGTTGAATGTTTTTTTGCTCCCTGATCTCTTGTCTAAAGTCGATTATATATCTAATTAGTTTGGCTTCAAGCCGTATATAGGATGCCAACATGCTCATGGTGCTATAACTTCGCTATTACTTAAAGCGCATAAAAATGGTTTTGAGGTTCATTTTTATGCACTCAATGTTTCAAAAGCATTTGATTCAATATGCCATAGCTAACTTTGGTATTCTTTAATTCAACTTGGTGCTAATGTGTCTATTATATCAACTCTTTGTTTTTGGTATGCTAATTCATATGTTCGACTCAAGTCAGGTGACACCTACGTTGGTAATATCCCCATCCGTTCTGGTCTTAGGCAAGGAGGAGTCTTATCTCCTTATCTTTTTAATGTTTGTCTTTATTCTGTTTTGCCACGTATTAATCCATCATGTTTTTTAGGCCTAACTAATCTTTCGTATATTGCATATTCAGAAGATTTACTTTTGATCAGCCGCACTAAATCTAGCCTAATTAAGTCGACCCAGCTTGTTTTTAAGTTTTTGAGGAAATCGGCCTCAAACTTAATACTGAAAAATGTGAATATTTAGTTTTTAATGCTAAGCATCAAAGTAGTGATCTTGCTTGTGGTTATTTTTCAGTTAAGCTTGTTTCTTTGATTTGGTGGCTTGGTATTAGTATTTTTTTCATTTTTATCGGCTTTTCGATCTTGTGGGACTAAAAATTGGGTGTGCAAATATTGTCCTGAACCGAGGCAGATTTTCACGAAAGGCTTTATCCAGATTTTATTCTACATATTGCGATCATTCTATATTGCTTCTTTCCGGTTTGCGCCCGTTTTTAATAATCAAGATTTGCAAGTTATAAGAGTTCTGTGTTTTCGTTATTGCAAATATTTATTGTATCTGCCGCGTTCTTATAGAAATAAGAAGTTTATTAGAAAGTTTTGTGCCACTGATATTATTTTTGTTTATAAAAAAAATTCTATACTAGATTAGGTTCTGAGGCCTGTAAATGCTTGGGTCCTCCTAAAACATCTCCTAAAATAAACTGAATCTTGATGAAAACCACACCATCAAATTCAGCATGCTCGGGAACACTACAGTAGAAGTTTCTTCAAGATCCCATATATAAAAATGTGTAATTTTACTTTTTTGCCAGAAGACAGATCGTGGATACATTTTTTTTTCTTAGGGGTAATCGTATTGAAATAATATTCCTAGAAGATTAGGAGAAGGCGCGTTTAATTGCAATTTAGAAGTTCTAGTGCCTTATTTAAGTGACAAAAAAGATTTGAGGGCAATTAGCTCTCTTCCAAAACCCGTTAATTTCCCAAGTTATCTGATCAAAATTGTGAAAAAGCCATGTTGTTCAGCATAGCTTAAAGATCAAATACCTTATGTCTTTAAGGGTAGGAGGACCCCCACAGTCAATGGGGAAAGGCCTGTAAGTTTTAAAATTTGCCCATTGTTTACGTATAGTATTTGTTATTGGGAAGTATACACATAGCTTTTGGGGATAGAAGGATTTCTATATGGAGAATTTTCTTGGGGAGGGATATTTCCTGGGGCGGGGGGGTGAAAACTCCAGGAGAAATTTTGAAAACGAGGGGGTTTGATAAAATTCCTATACGAAATTCTTGTTAATTGCCTTACATTATCTTTGCCAACTCAATTTCACACCTGGATACATTCCAGGGAATTCAACCTGCGGTTCTTTTCTGCATGTTTTGGTTTTTTGAAAAAAATTTCCAAGGAAAACGGTTATTCTAAAAAAAACGGTTATTCGGAAATTTTACAGGTTGGGGATTTTCATCGAAGATTGAACTGTCTGGGGGGAACTTAAGGTTGTGTTGTACTTTACATTGGGTGAAATTTTCACGAAGCAATTTTCCTTCAGGAGGGAGGGGTACATTTGATGGAGGTTGAGCTAGATTCACCTGGATTATTTGAAAAATGAGCAGAAATCAAATAAGATATACAAGTTTTCTTAATTGATAGCAAGAAGCAACATTAAAACTCAAAACGAACAAAAATTATTCCGTATGTGTATGGTTGCCCCTTCCTTAATACCTTGCTCTTTTCGCTAAAGTTTGGTAGTTTCTCTCAATTTTCTAAGCTACTGAAACACAGGGGCTGTTTATTTAGAATAGGAAGCTTTTTCTAAAGTAGTAACAACTTTAGCTTAAAGAGCAAAGTATTGAGGAGGGGCAACGCTTCATATACAGAATAATTTCTGTTTGTTTTGAGTTTTAGTGCTGATCCTTATTATCAGTTATAAATGCTTATATTCTTATATTTAATTTCTTAAAGAAATCAAGCGTTCGTGACTGGCGGATGTCAGCAGGAACCGAGTTTCAAGCACGTCAACAGTCACTGCCAAACAAAAGTCTGAGCGAACCGAGGGAGTGGCCGGAATCAAGATCCCCTCCTAGTTACAGACTGTGTTTGACTTTTTGCCACAATTCTGCTTTTTAAAACAATTAAAAGCTTTAGCGTAAAGAGCGAGGGATTGCGGAGGAGACAACCCATTTCATATACGGAGTAATTTCTGTTCGTTTTAAGTTTTGATATTGCTTCTTACTTTCAGTTTATAAAACTAGTTTTTTTTTATTTAATTTCTGAACGTTTTTGAACTAATGCATTTTTGATTTTGGCTCTCCGCACATAAATTATTACAATGGAATTTTCATATTAATTCTTTTTTGGCTTAATGGCTTTCTCTTAGTTTTGATCAGACGATTTTGAGAAATAAGGGGTGGGGAAGGAGGCCTAGTTGCCATCCAATTTTTCGGTTACTTAAAAAGGCAACTAGAACTTTTAACTTTTAACGAGCGTTTTTTATTAGTAAAAAATATACGTGACTTAAGAATTAACTTACGTAACAAACTTTTAGATTCTTATATTTTTATTATGTATATGAGGGGGTTTGTCCCTTCGTTAATATGTCGCTCTTTACACTAAATCTTAAGTTTTGTCCCAATTCTTTAAGAATAACCCCTGAATCAGAAAGGTCGTAGAATAAATAGTTGAAATTACTAAAAATACTTTAGCATAAAGAGGAAGGTATTTATTTCCTCCTAAATACCCCACTCTTTATGCTAAAGTATTTTCAGAATCCCTCATATGCGTAATAATCTCTGTTTGTTTTAAGCTTTAATGCTACTCCTTACTTTCAGTTGAAAAAACTTTTTCGTGTTTATTATTTCATTTTTTTATATATTAATGCTAGAAAATCCCACGCCCTTTTAACTGAATTTATCCTCCCCCATGACATATTCCTCCAAGGTAAGATCCTCCCACATAGCCCTCTCCTCAACCCCACCCCCAAACCAAAAAAATCCCCCTGAAAACGTCTGTACACTTCCCAATAACCATTACTGTATGTAAACACTGGAAAAAGTTTGTAACTTGCAGCCCCTCCCTCAGGGACTGTGGGGGATTGAGTCATTACAAAGACATAGTTATTATGGTTTTCGACTATGTGGAGCAAAATGATTATCTCAAAAGTTTGATCCGTTGACTTTGGGAAAAAATGAGCGTGGGAGGGGGCCTAGGTGCCCTCCAATTTTTTGGTCACTTAAAAAGGGCACTAGAACTTTTCATTTCCGTTAGAATGAGCCCTCTTGCGAGATTCTAGGACCACTTACTCGATACGATGACCCCTGGGGAAAAAAAACAAAAAAACAAATAAACACGCACCCGTGATCTGACTTCTGGCAAAAAATACGAAATTCCACAATTTTGTAGATAGGAGCTTGAAATTTTTGCTGTAGGGTTCTCTGATACGCTGAATGCGATGGTGTGATTGTCGTTAAGATTCTTTGACTTTTAGGGGGTGTTTTCCCCTATTTTCCAAAATAAGGCAAATTTTCTCAGGCTCGTAACTTTTGATGACAAAGACTAAATTTGATAAAACTTATATATTTGAAATCAAAATAAAAATCCGATTCTTTTGATATTTCTTTTAGCATCGACATTCCGTTTTTTAGAGTTTTGTTTACTATTGAGCCGGGTCGCTCCTTACTACAGTTCGTTACCACGAACTGTTTGACAAACTGTGTACGAATTCACTTCCCTTACTAGTTTAAGCAGTCGAGAAAAACAACATGCTAGCTCTCTATCGAAAGATTGGTATGCCTGCAAAGATAGGTACATAACATAAATGTCCTTCGTCTTTAGGAGATCAACAGGGATGTATAAAAAACAGAGGATAGGAAAAAAATACTGGCTTTAATTATTAGATTTTTCAAAGTCCACAGAAAATGTTTACTCTTATTACCTGAATATGCCATTTAAAGGGCTAATTTCTTAAATATGCCATTTAATTCTTCCGAATATACCCAGGAATTGCACATATCAATCACGGGGGTGATTTATGGAGTCTTTTAATGTGCGAAGTTCAGATATGGGGGGCAGCAGCTTATACCTGTACGAGAAAAAATTAGAAGGTATGACTTTTTTTTTACAGTAAAGCAAGTAAGTTAACATCAAACCAATCGGATATCTTCTTCGTTATTGTTTGAAGCATTAATGCAAGGGATGATTCATCCGGAGCCACAGCATCTACTGCAAAGTCATCTGAAAAGGCCACCATTTTTTCCTGGTTATCAGATTTGAATGACGACACAGTCTGAGAGAAACTTTTATTATAATTCCCTAATGGAACTTACAATTTTCCTCCTTATTAACATTAGGAATTATCCAGGGAGGAAATAGAGGAGAACTATCCAAGAAGAGATCTGAGTTTTGCAAGGGAAAGGGGAGGGGCTAATTTTGAGGGGAGAACACCAGCTGCGTAAATATGTAGCAATATTTTAATTTTCGTTAAGGTTAGAAAAAGTATAGCGTAGTAACTAATCATTAAAATATGTTTATATGAAACCTTTAATCGCAATTATAATTTTGCTAACAATTTAGTTACTATTTTTAACCAAGTTTTAGAATTTGATTAACATTATTTTCTAGAAAATCTTAAATAAAATAAAAACTAAATCATTCATTAAAAAAAATCGAAGTTCAATTTATTCGAACTTCTACGAAAGTATCGAGCGCCAACTTTTGCACAAACAATTTGCTTGAAAAAGAGCAAATGCTCACGTATGACAAATAAGTAAAGATAAAAATTACAATTACCGAGAAAAATAGGGCAATATCAGCCAGGGGATAGAAAAAAAATGAAAAGAACAAGGCGATATTTCAGGAAATACCGTCCTTAGTGCTAAGAAATAAAACAAGAAGCTAAACTTTCGACTGGTTGACAGATTTGACTTTTGATGGTTGACTTAGCTAGCCTAATAACCAAATTTTCAATAAAGTGTGGTCAGACGATCTAGATTTAAGCTGAAGAACCATGTATCTTCAAGAAAAAATATAAAACCAAAACCAAAATGTATTTACAATATATTTACAATATATTTGGAATTTATTTACAACTAATACCTACCAGTGGACTTAAAGGCGTCGCTGGGGTATCAAGCACCGGTGCATCTGATTTCATTGCTGTATTTTCAAATGAAGAAGTTGTACTGTCTATTGAATTTTTGCGTTGAGCCTCTTCATTACTCACGTAAACATTCTGAAAGTGCGTTGGATAGGAACTGATATTCCCACCGATGAAGCTGAACCTAAATAAGACAATATTGAATTAAAAAATAATACATTTGAAGGTATTTTACGTGATCTGATACAGGGGCCCTAATTCCTCATAACCTGCGGAAGAGGAGGGTGCAGACAGACAGTTTTGAAGGTATCATACGTGATCTGATACAGGGACCTTAATTCCACATGACGTGGGTAGAGGAGGGTGAAAAGACTTTTTAGATTTTGTTCTAACCATGATGAAAAGGTACTTTTCTAAATGTAGGGGGAACTGACTTCAATTAGAATAACGTTTTATTTTCAAAATATAAAAGAAAATCCCCTCTTCTCGCCAATTGGAGGAATGTTCCAGGATGTAAATGTTCAAAGGGAAAATGTTGCACTGGGGGATTTGACCAAATCACTACACGAAATTCTTTTAATTGTTTTACACTCTCTTTGCCAAATTTTTATCTGGAGATGTTCTGTGGGAATTATTAATTATTCAGGGATTTTTTTCTGCATGTTTTATTTTCTGGAAAACATTTTTAATGGAAGAAGGCACTTCTGGAGGAATCGAGAAACTGATTAGAGATTAAAGTCAAATTTAAATGGGAGAATTCTAGGAAGAATTTTTCAGGCTAAATCGTTTGCAAGCAATTTTACAGGGAGGACTGATTCTCATCGAAGACGAAACTAGGTTGACGGGAGGATTTATGACTTTAAGTTGGAAGACATTTTCATGGAGGAGTTTTCCGCGAGGGAGGGGTGTATTTCATTGAGGGTGAGCCAGATTTACTGGCATTATTTAAAAAACGAACAGAAATTATTCCATATGTGAAGGGTCGCCCCCTCCTCAATAGCTTAATTTTTAGGTTGAAATTTTGACTTTATATTAAAAATGAAACATAGGGCTGTTTAACTAGAAGAGGGAGCTTTTAAAAGTGCTAACATAATTATCATAAAGAGCAAGGTGTTGAGTAGGGGGCAATCCTTTACATACGGAGTAAATCTGCCAAAACTATTGGGCAGTCTTTTTCTTATATATATACGGTGAGCCAAATTCGAACCTGTATTAGTTGAAAAAGTTACAAAATTAGATAATACACACAATTTTTTTTTAACTGACACAAAGGAGCAATATTAAAACTTAACATGAACAGGAAATATTCCGTATATGACTGGGGATATCGCCTCCTCATCACAACGCTCCTTACACTAGTGTTTTTGCTGTCTTGAAAAGTAATAGTGCAACAAAGCATCAACATTTAGCGTAAAGAATGAGGTATTGTAGTGGGGAGAGCCCCTTTCACAAACAGAATAATTTCTGTTCATTTAAAGTTTTAATGTCGCCCCTTACTTTCAGTTAAAAAAAATAACTTCTTTTCAAATTAATTTCACGTAGGATCAAGTCTTCACGATATGCTTCAATTTATTAATTAGAACATGGTACATAATATGCTGACAAGGGCTTATTCAGGATTTTTTTCTGGAGTGGGGCTAAAAAAAGCACATAAATATTTTATATGCATTCTGTTAATATTTTAGGAGTCGTAAACATTTTGGGGCAGAAGGCTAACCCAGTAACCCCCTTAGATACAATCTTGGAAGCAGGACTTAAGAATTTTAGCTATAGTTAGTTATAATAATTTCAAGATTAATAAATGACTAGTAATTTTGTGCTAATATATCAAACATAAATATCGAATCCTATGACTCACATGTATCTGTGAGGCTTATCATACGGACTAACTGACCACAAGAGGTTACGATACTCCTGATCAGGCTGGGGTGAGGTTCAAAATTTATTTTCAGGTCATAGCTTTTTCTGGAGTTCATAAGGAGGTGCTTAGACGCAGGTTCTGTAATGCGACCTAATTTATAGAACATATGATATATTCAGTATTGCTTAAACTTTTACAAGAAAGGAGAAAGAAGTACTGAAAATATTCAGCCTCATTTATTTATGTTTTTCCAAACTCCGTCTTTCTCAAAACTAAATCATAGAATCTCCCCAGGCAAAAACCACCCCAAAAGTGTGTCTAACTGACAACAAGAGGTTACGATACTCCTGATCAGGCTGGGGTGAGGTTCAAAATGTATTTTCAGGTCATAGCTTTTTCTGGAGTTCATAAGGGGGTGCTTAGACGCAGATTCTGTAATGCGACCTAATTTATAGGACATATGATATATTCAGTATTGCTTGTACTTTTACAAAAAAGGAGAAAGAAGTACTGAAAATATTTAGCCTCATTTATTTATGTTTTTCCAAACTCCGTCTTTCTCAAAACTAAATCATAGAATCTCCCCAGGCAAAAACCACCCCAAAAGTGTGTCTTGACCTGTTTTTAAATCTATTTGCGGCAACAAAGTTAAACGAACCACGAATAGGCGGGGCTTTGAGGGTAAGACGCAGGAGTGGTAAACATTATCCCAGCCTGGAAAAACTCAAACACTACTCGAAAAAAAAAATAAAAACTTACGTTCCGGTATAATGTTGACCGGAGGAAGACGGTTGTTGCGGATCACAAATGGAGCTATCTGGTAAAAGGTCTGATCGCTTTTGGGTCACTCTCATTCGGTCGTCGTGGAATCTTATCCGGTTTTCAACCTTTTCTCTTTGCTTTTTCGACATTCGCCCGGTTTTCACAGCTGAAAGTAAAATATTTACTTATGAAAGTTAAAATAAAAGTAAAAGCATTTTAATGCTTCAAGTTCTTATAAGTTTCTGGAAGTAGGCCTTCTGACCTTTTTTTCCTTTAAAGATGTAATTTCAAATAGAAATAATCACACATAAAGATATCTGAAAACAATGAATCATATCCAACTCAAGAATTATACTTAAATACTTAAGGAGAACTAAAACTGTTTCTGAACATTTCGGCTTGCAGAGTAACTTTCCAAGCTAA
The DNA here is from genome assembly GCF_032884065.1 of Artemia franciscana. Classification (NCBI taxonomy): domain Eukaryota; kingdom Metazoa; phylum Arthropoda; class Branchiopoda; order Anostraca; family Artemiidae; genus Artemia; species Artemia franciscana. The sequence continues at coordinate 18,374,198 of NC_088865.1, read as the reverse complement.
AACTGTTTCAGAACATTTTGGCTCGCAGAGTAACTTTTCAGAAAGCTAAATACATTTGCGTCTATTTTAAATATAGTTATTGACATTCTAGCAATTATTTACTTGAGTGAATTATAAACAAACTGTTAGAGACGAAACTGTAAAATTAGCTTTGGCCAAGGTGAAATACGATACAAATAAATGAGTAGTCTACTACCATAGGCAGTCCAATAACGCCATCTAAGTGAAAAACCATTGTCCACGATTTATTACTGTTATTTTTTAGACCATGGTACTACGTACAGAAAGAGTTGTCGCAGAAAAAAGAAGGGGCTCATTCGATTGAAAATTCTCAGCCCTAAAGTTCTTTTTTATATTTGATAGCGATTAAAAACCAAAAGACCCCGCCCCACGCCCATTATTTCACCAAAAAATAAATACAAAACAAATTTGTAGATCAAGAAATTGTGTCTTTGAGGATTACTCCCCACCCCCACAACCCTTAGGGAAGTGGTTCTGAGTTATTCCCCAGGGATGTATATGTTTTTATGGAATGATCGTATAAACTTCAGAGAGGGATTTTCTCCAATTACGCCCATTGGAAATTTTGATATAATCATTTGTTCAAAAGCACTTTAAGTATCAAACAGCAAGTATTTTAAGGCTGACTCAACCATATAGAGTCTGAAGGCAAGGGTTGTAAGTTATTCCCCAGGGATATCTAATGTTTCTGTGTAAGGGATGGTTGTGTGAACTTTAGAAAAGTCTCATTTGATTGGAATTTAAAGTTCTTTTTGCCGTTTAAAGGTTAAAAGTGATGGAAAATAACTACCAAAAGGCAGTCTTTTTTCCTAAACGCATCCGATCGGAATTGTAAGATATTCATTTCGTTCGCAATAGCCTAAAAAGTATATAACAATGCTCTCATGTGGAAACAGCCCCCAATGGGCAATGGTTGTATGTTATGCTTTGGAGATAAAAGGTTTTTAAGTAATGGGTGATCACATAAACTTCGGATCTGAAATTCAGAACTTTCATTTCGTATTGAATTCAATTCGGAATTGCGATTGCAATTCCAATTCAGAATCAAAAGTCAATGGAGGGAAACCAGCCCCTCCCCCAAATGCTGATTATTCTCCAAAACACATCTGATTGAAATTTTAAAAGATCTGTTATGTTCAGCATTGTTTGAAGGTCCAGTAATTATGACTTTGGTGATATCAACCTCACCAGAGTCCTCAAGGCAAGGGCTATAAGTTCAGATATTAGTTCATTATTTTTATTAAGTACATGTTATTAAGATACCGTATCAAGAAGAAACTTCTAGGGCATTGTGAGTTGGATGTTAAACTGGCCAAAAGTCATCATGTACCTGCTACTACTGCTATTAATATTGTTACTACTAATGATTAAATAAAAAAAAACAAGTTTTTTCAACTGAAAGTAAGGAGCGACATTAAAACTTAAAACGAACAGAAATTACTTCGTATATGAAAGGGGCTGCTTCCTCATCAACGCCCCATTCTTTACGCTAAAGTTTGACTCTTTCTCTCAACACTTATTTTTAAAACAGTAAAAAAATTTTACGTGATCTGATACAGGGGCCCTAATTCCTCATAACCTTCGGAAGAGGAGGGTGCAGACAGACAGTTTTGAAGGTATCATACGTGATCTGATACAGGGACCCTAATTCCACATGACGTGGGGAGAGGAGGGTGAAAAGACTTTTTAGATTTTGTTCTAACCATGATGAAAAGGTACTTTTCTAAATGTAGGGGAACTGACTTCAATTAGAATAACGTTTTATTTTCAAAATATAAAAGAAAATCCCCTCTTCTCGCCAGTTTTAATGTCGCTCCTTACTTTCATTTAAAAAAACTCGTTTTTTTTTTGTTTAATCATATCCTAGAATACTAGGATATGCTTCGCCCTTTGATTGAAACACTGTCATACGGGAAAGATTCTAGTCAGATTCCTAAACTCAGCTAAAGTTGGTCAAACCGAGCATGTTGTCATTTCTTTTCTGGTCAAGTTTTCTTAGTGCCTCAGTAAAAATTATGGTTACAGCTGGAGCAGCTCAACTAACTACAACTACCCCACCTACTTGGTGCAAATATGTGCCCTTGGTTACATATATAAAATTATGAATCTGAAGATGTCTTGTCTTATCTGAAGATTGATTTTGGCTCTCCGCAGAGGAATTTGCATTTTTTTTTTTTTTTTTTTTTTTTTTTTGGCTAAATGCCTTTCTCATAATTTTGATCGAATTATTTTGAGAAAAAAGAGCGGGGAGGAGGCCTAGTTGCCCTCCAATTTTTTGGTTAATTAAAAAGGCAACTAGAACTTTTAATTTTTTACGAATCTTTTTATTAGTAAAAGATATACGTAACTTATAAATTAGCTTACGTAAAGAATTTTTTATTCTCATGTTTATATTACACATATTAGAGGGTTCGCCCCCTCGTCAGTACCTCTCTCTTTACACCAAATCTTAAATTTTGTCCCAATTCATTAAGAATGACCTCTGAGTCACAAAAGCCGTAGAATAAATAGTTGACATTACTAAAAATATTTTAGCGTAAAGAGCGAGGTATTAGGAGGAGGTGAGCCCCTCATATGGGTAATAACTTCTGTTCGTTTTAAGTTTTAATGCTGCTCCTCACTTCCAGCTGAAAAAAAAATTCATATTTATTTTGTCATTGTTTTTTTTTTCTAAATAATGCTAGTAAATCCTGCGCTCCCTTCATGGAAATTTTCTTCCCCCATGACAAATTCCTCGATGGAAGGTTCCTTCAGTATATCCCCCTCTTCTCAATCCCTCCCCCCAACCAGAAAATCCTCCTGAAAACGCCTGTACACTTCCCAATAACCATTACTATATGTAAGCACTGGTCAAAGCTTGTAACTTGTAGCCCCTCCCACGGGGACTGTGGAGGAGTAAATCGTCTCCAAAGACATAGTTATAGGGTTTTTCGACTACGCTAAATAAAATGGCTATCTCAGAATTATGATCCGTTGACTTTGGGAAAACAATTAGCGTGGGAGGGGGCCTAGATGCCCTCCAATTTTTTGGTCACTTAAAAGGGGCACTAGAACTTCTCATTTCCATTAGTATGAGCCCAGTCGGGTTCTCTGATACGCTGAATCTGATGGTGTAATTTTTGTTAAGATTCTATGACTTTTAGGGGGTGTTTCCCCCTATTTTCTAAAATAACGCAAATTTTCTCAGGCTCGTAACTTTTGATACGTAGGACTAAACTAGATGAAACTTATATATTTAAAATCACCATTAAAATGCGATTCTTTTGATGTAGCTATTTGTATCAAAATTCCATGTTTTAGAGTTTTGGTTTCTATTGAGCCGGGTCGCTCCTTACTACAGTTCGTTACCACGAACTGTTTGATCATATTACTACAGCTACAATTATGATTCTAGTAAAATTCAGGCAACGTGTGTGAATGTGACAATTTGAGAGGATATTAAGGGTGAATTCGAACTAAATCAAAACGCACTATACGCAATAGGATTGTCCAAAGGGTAGATCTTGAGAATGGAGTTGGGTATTGAAACGAAGATGACTTCAAAATAAGGTGACATTTGCTCCCCACTATTAACACTACTGCCACTACTACCTACTATTATTGGTACTACTACTAATAAATAATTAAATTATTAAGTATTACGATTAAAAGACGTCAACAGAGGTTCAAGCAGGATTTCAAAGAGGTTCAAGGAGCAATATTTTTGCAACGCCTTACCATATCAAAGTGAATCTTCCACGGTATCATAAGGGGTATTTTCAGCTGACCAAAAGGCAACATGTACATGCTACTGCTGTTATTAATACTACTGCTTTTAATGGTATTACTACTACTGCTAATGCAAAACTAATATTACTACTTCCTCTCTTACTACCACCATAATTATTATGACACTAGTGCAAGGCTTTATGCAAATTATAAACATGATTTTTGCTTTACTGAAAAAATAAGCCGTATACAGACGAAAAGTGAAAAGGACAAAAGATGACATTTTGGTAAGAACTTCTGCCAAGCCATCCTCAGTTCCAAAAAAGAGAAAAATAAACTAGCTTTTTCACTGATTGACAGATTTGACTTTTGACGATTGACTAACCTTGCCTACTGACTCAATTATCATTAAAAGTGCAGTCAGATGGTCTTAATTTAAGCTGATGAAAAATGTATTAACAAGAATATGTGTTTACAACAGATTACAAGAATATATATATATGGAACATATTAGGAAATATTTACAAGAAGTACTTACCAGGGGACTTAAAAAACATCACTGGAATATGCGGAATCACTGTATCTGAAGTCAAAACTTTATTTTCAAACAGAGAAGTTGCACTGTCAGTTCATGTTTACTGTCAGGAATAATTGTGTTTACGACAGATTACAAGGATATATATGGAACATATTAGGAAATATTTACAAGAAGTACTTACCAGGGGACTTAAAAGACGTCACAGGGATATGAGGAATCACTGTATCTGAAGTCAAAACTTTATTTTCAAACAGAGAAGTTGCACTGTCAGTTCATGTTTACTGTCAGGAATAATTGTGTTTACAACAGATTACAAGGATATATATGGAACATATTAGGAAATATTTACAAGAACTACTTACCAGTGGACTTAAAAGACGAAACAGGGATATGAGGAATCATTGTATCTGAAGTCAAAACTTTATTTTCAAACAGAGAAGTTGCACTGTCAGCAAAATTAGTGCTTCCAACATCCTGACTCTCGAAGCTATTGTAACAGTTGTTTGGAAAGGGACTGATATTCTCACCGATATTGCTGAAAATAAAGCAGACAGTATCTTAATTAGAAAGACAAATTTTAAAGTATTTTCCTTGATTGGACATTGGGACACCAGTTCAAGAAAACATGGAGAAGAGGAAGGGGGACAGACTTTTTCAATTTTTCGACCAAGATGGAAAAAAGGCACTTTTCTAAATCTAGGGGGATCCCCATAACCATTTGGTTCCTCCACTGGCTACTAATAAACGCTATGTCCCTATGTCCATAGAGAAAAAAAACCGGCCAGACTTGATTAAATTTCAACACCATTTTCGGTGGAAATTTTCAACAAGTACTTACCAGGGGCTTTGGCTTTAGAAGCCATCACTGGATATATGGCATCACTGGGATAATGGAGAAATTGTAGTATCTACGCAACTAGCGGTCCTACTTCAGAACTGCCGTAACTACTCCAAGGGTTGGTTGGATAGGGACTGATATTCCCCCCAATATAGCTGAAACTAAATTTTTTAGTTTAGAAAAAAAATTCTTTAGGAAAATATACATAAAAGATTAATTGTGCAAAATTTAGACAATTAGATTCGTCAAAAAGAGACATCACTAGCTTTTAAGGTTTCAGATTTAAAAGAATCATGGTGGCGAAGGTTGGCCGCTAGACATATGTGTGCAACCCCGTAGTCTAATCATCACTAGACGTAGCCCCAAACTCTTTAGCCACACCTTGCGTCACCCTAAAGGTATGACATGTCGAAACGTAATCATCTATGAACCAGCATAATCTTGGAGACAACTTCATAAAGGACATAAGAAAATTTAAGGAAGATACTACATTAATTTAATACTTAATTAATTAATTAAATTAATCTATTAATTAATAATTAATTTAAATAATTAATTTAATACTACATTAAATTATACAAGATCATTTAAGGAAGATACTACACCGGATACAGGGGAGAAGATACAGGGGAGAGTTCTAAAAGCATGGTAGGAGATGAGAAAGAGACCAGTAGAGTACCGGTGGAGGAGATATATCTGCCAGATTTAAATGGTCCTCAAAAATAATTCCTAAGTCCATAGGTTCCACGCAACACAGTTCCTCAGTACCCTCAGAAATTAAGTAAGTTTGTAATCCTTAGTATCGTTATCTTCACCTTATGTCTGAATTTTGAATAAATGTCTATGTTATATTTAAGATCAGATGTTTCAAATTGGAAACGACGGTAGAGACCTGGTCTTACTCGTGATTAAATAGAAAAAAGCAAGTTGTTTTAAATGAAACAAAGGAGTAACATTAAAAGTAAACGAAAAGAAATTACTCTGTATGTGAAAGAGGCTTTTCCTCCTCAACGCCCCGCTCTTTAAGCTAAAGTTTGACTCTTTCTCTTAACTCTACTTTTTAAAACAGTAAGAAACTCTAGCGTAAAGAGCAGGTCATAGAGGAGGAAAATCCCCATTTATATATGAGTTATTTATGTTCGTTTTAAGTTTTAATGTTGCTCCTTACTTTCATTTAAAAAAAACTTGTTTTTTCTATTTAATTTATGGACGTTTTTGAATTAATGTCTGTTTTGATCTTGGCCCTCCGCACATAAATAATTAAAACAAAATTTACATATTAATTAATTGCAATTATCCGAAGACTTTGAGAAAAAAAGAGTGAAGGAGGAGCCCAAGTTCCCCTCCAGTTTTTGACTACTTGAAAAGACAAGTAGAACTTTTAATTATTTACAAACATTTTCATTGGTAAAAATTATACGTAACTTACGAATTAACTTATGTAACGAACTTTTATATTCGTATATTTTTATTGCATATATGAGGGGGTTCAACGCTTGTCGATACCCCGCTCTTTACACTAAAGCTAAAATGTCCCATTCAAGCTTTAGCGACTTTGAGCCTTAAGCTTTAGAACTTAAATCACACTCTGAATCACAAAGGCCGTAGAATAAATAGTTGAAATTACTAAAAATACTTTAGCGTAAAGAGTGAGGTATAACGAGGAGGTAAACGCCTCATATGCGAAATAATTTTTGTACGTTTCAAGTTTTAATGCTCCTCCTTACTTTCAGTAGAAAAAAGTTTTCATATTTATTTTTCATTGTTTTTTCAAATAATGCTAGAAAATCCTGCGCCCTTTTCATTGAAATTCTCTTCCCCCATAAAAATTTCCTCAATGGAAATATCCTCCCACGTAACCCCCCTCAAATCTCCCCCCTAAATTAAAGTCCCCCCTGAAAACGTCTGTACACTTCCCAGTAACCATTACTATATGTAAACACAGGTCAAAGTTTGTAACTTGCTGCCCCCCCTAGGGGACTGCGGGGGAGTAAGTCGTCCCTAAAGACATAGTTATTAAGTTTTTTGACTATGATGCGTGGGAGGGGGCCTAGGTGCCCTCCAATTTTTTTGGTCACTTAAAAAGGGAACTAGAACTTTTCATTTCCGTTAGAATGAGCCCTCTCGCGACATTCTAGGACCACTTGGTCGATACGATCACCCGTGGAAAGAATAACAAACAAAAAAATCAAATAAACACGCATCCGTAATCTATCTTCTGGGAGGAAATGCGAAATTCCACATTTTTCTAGATAGGAGCTTGAAACTTCTACAATTAGGTTCTCTAATACGCTGAATCTGATGGTGTGATTTTCGTTAATATTGTATGAATTTTAGAGGCTGTTTCCTCCTATTTTCGAAAATGAGGCAAATTTTCTCAGGCTCGTAACTTTCAATGGGTATAACTGATCTTGATGAAACTTATATATCTAAAATCAAAATTAAAATGTAATTTTTTTGATGTAACTATTGGTATCAAAATTCCATTTTTTAGAGTTTCGGTTACTATTGAGCCGGGTCGCTCCTCACCACAGTTCGTTACCACGAACTGTTTGAAAAAGACAGTTTTTCACGTCCTTTTAAACACAGTCCTTCCCGTTTTTCCACAGTCCTTTTAAATTAGTCTACACTAATGGAAAACTCCTCTGATTAGTTGAGTGATGTCAGGTGATTACATTCTTCAAATTAACGACTATTATACAGCATCGTTGGCTCAAAGATAAGAAACATGGTCCAGCTTTACCATACACCACATACGCACCACCATAAATGCGCATTCAGAAGGCGCAGACGCATTGGTAAAAAAAATACCTATATATGTGGACCATATTTCTAAAATGAGCTTCATTTGTGTGGATCACGTTGGCCAACGAGAAAAAATATTCAAGCAACTCTTCAAAATAATAAACCATGAAATATTATTGCAAGGATACATCTTGTCACAAATAAAGTTCAAATAGGGACTAACTCCTTTTAATTAGACAGTTTTATTTTTCACCAAAAGTACCAGATATTTTGGTCATATATCCAGTGTCCATCATCCATCAGGAGGAAGTATGACAGGGGGGGGGGGGCACTTGACGTTGGATAAAATTTACACAGAATAATTTTCTATGAGGGCGAGGGGTGTATTTCATAGACTGTGCACCAGATTTACTGACAATATTTGAAAAACGAGCAGAAATTATTTCATATATAAAAGGTTGCCCCTCCTCAATACCTTGCTAAAATTTTGACTATACTAAAACGGGAACATGGGGGCCGTTTAATTAGAGTAGGAAGCTTTTAAAAAGTGCTAGTAGCGTTAGCGTAAAGAACAATGTATTAAGGAGGGGCGATCTTTCATACACAGAATAAATCTGCCAAAAGTAATGTGCTAATTTTAATTAAATTTTACTTTACTTTACTTGTATTTTATTTCATGTACGGTTAGCCAAATTATATAATGTGAGCTTATTTCTAGGACAAATGATTGCATTTTGCATGGTTTACACTTTCACAGACAAGGAGAAAGAAGTACTGAAAATATCCAGCCTCCTTTATTGATGTTTTTCCAAAATCTCCCTCCTTTGAACTAACGAAGAACTTCCTCATGCAAAACCAACCCCAGAAGTGTATCTTGGCATGTTTTTAAATCTATTTGTTGTAACAAAGTTAAAGGACCCACGAATAGGTGGGATGAAGGTAAGATGTAGAAAGGGTAAACAGTATCCCAGCCTGAAAAAAATCGAGCGCTACTCGAAAAAAACTTAAAAAACTTACATTCCGGTGTAATGCTGATCGGATGAAGACGGTTGTTGGAGATCATAAACGGTACTATCTGGTGAAAGATGTGATGGCTGTTGGTTCACTCTCGTTTGGCCTTTGTGGGATCTCACCTCATTTTCATCCTTTTCTTTTTGCTTTTTTGACATTCGCCCAAATTTCACAGCTAAAAGTAAAATGTGGTATTTTAATGCTTTAAGTTCTCAAGAGCTTCGGGAAGTAGGTCTTCTTAACTATTTTTGTTTAAAAGAGTAATTTGAAATAGAAATAATAAAACATGAAGATATCTAAAAACAATTTATCGTATCCAGCTTAAGAACTATACTTAAATACTTACTACTACTATTACTAACAACTCACGGCAGCACCAAGCCGCCTAAGGCCAACACAGCTAAGCAGGCTACTCCTACATCCTAATCTATTCAAAGCCACCTTCTTTATACCCTCCCAGGAAGTTCCCGTTTCCTTTAAATCTCTTTTATGACATCCTTCCAATCCAGACGGGGACGACGTACTTTCCGGTTAGCCCTAAACGTTAAAAATTTTTAAAGGGGGATAGAACAAACCCTGCTTAGCTCCTGATTTAGATAAAACCAGCAGCTAACATCATTTCCTACCTCATGCGCAGAAGTGTTATTCTCGTAATTACCACAAATCAATTTAATGTATTTATCTGGTATACCATACAAGATAAGACCTTTGCTAAAGCTCTTCTATCAACAAAAGTGAGCACTTGCTCATAATCTATAGAACTGAGGACCAAAGATGTTTGACAACTCAGGCACTTCTCAACTATTAGCCTAAGAACAAAATTTTGACGACACGACATCTCCTTTTTCAGAAACCGCACTGTTCTTCTCTTAAAACTTTAATTAAAACATCTATCAGTCTAAAAAGTATCACATTACTAGGTAATTTGCCACCTACAGAGACCAGATTAATGCCTCGATAATAATCTACTCTCTCTTATCGCCTCTATTATATAGTGGTTTAATTAAAGTTTGCCTAAAATCGTTAGGTGCTTCCCCTTTTTCAAAATTATATTCATATTTTTCAATAACTGATTTCTAGCCTCAGCTCATTTACCCAAATATCAGCCCCTGGTGTAACATTATTCTTTAATCCTTCTAGTACTGTGAGTAATTCTACCTCACAAAACAAATCATCCTTCACATACAAGGTATCAAAAACTGTTTCATTTTCATCTATATATTTTCCTGCAACTCTATCTTGGCTTAGTACATTCTATTATGCCCATTTCTCTCAAATTGTTTCCTTAACACTAATTGTGGCCTAGTTCCTCTCTTTGACAAGGACAAGTCTGGATTGTCTACTTCCTCTCAATTTATTAATATGCCTGTACAATATTTTACTATTATGTCGTCTTGTAACATCTTCCAGATCCTCAGCTATTTTATCCATGGTCCCCGCTTCACACATCCTCAGTTTATATTTTAATGCTTTCTCCACTTTTTTACATTCCTTTTGTCTTCATATCTCGTCTACAACTCAGGTAATTCTTGTACAAGCCCCTTCTCTTCTTTATTAAACATAAAGCTTTTTCACTAATATTCCTAGCTGCAGTGCAAAAGGTTTTTTTTTTAAATTAGTCATAATATAAACAGAAAAGTTCTGTTATATAGAAAATAGTGTCATATAAACTTAAAAAGGGACTCATTCGAATCGAAATTGAAGCTTCTAATACGTTTTTTAATAACCAAAGGTGAATGGAGGGAGGAGAAAAGCCCCCTCTACATCCGTAATTTCCCCAAACACATCTAATCAAAATTTTGCAATAGCCATTTTGTTCAGCATATTTAAAAGGTCCAGTAATTGTGTCTTTGGAGATGACACCCCCCTCCCCCTCACCGCTCCTCAAGTCAAGGGCTATAAGTTATAATAGAAGGCACTTGTAAAGATTTAACGTTTTTAAGGAAGGAGTGGTCGTCTAAACTTTGGAGGTGGCTCATTCAATTGGAAATCAGAAGTCCTAATGTATTTTTTTAAGAGTAAAAAACTATTGGAGTTATTAAGTTATTACATTAAAAAAAACTAGTTTTTTTAACTGAAAGTAAGGAGCGACATTAAAACTTAAAACGAACAGAAATTACTCCGTATATGAAATGGATTGTCCCCTCCGCAATCCCTCGCTCTTTACGCTAAAGCTTTTAATTGTTTTAAAAAGCAGAATTGTGGCTAAGAGTCAAACTTTAGCGTAAAGAGCGAGGGATTGCAGAGGGGACAATCCATTTCATATACGGAGTAATTTCTGTTCGTTTTAAGTTTTAATGTCGCTCCTTACTTTCAGTTAAAAAAACTAGTTTTTTTTTATTTAATTTCTGAACGTTTTTGAATTAATGCATGTTTGATTTTGACTCTCAATACGTAAATTATTCAAATGAAATTTGCATATTAATTCCTTTTTTGGCTAAATGGCTTTCTCTTAGTTTTGATCAGACGATTTTGAGAAATAAGGGATGGGGAAGGAGGCCTAGTTGCCATGCAATTTTTCGGTTACGTAAAAAGGCAACTATTAATTTTAATTTTTAACGAATTTTTTTATTATCAAAAAATATACGTAACTTTAGAATTAACTTATGTAAGAAACTTTTATATTCTTTAATTTTTATTATGTATATGAGGTTTGTACCCTCGTTAATACCTCGTTCTTTACAATAAATCGTAAGTTTTGTCCCAATTCTTTAAGAATGACCCCTGAATCAGAAAGGCCGTAGAATAAATAGTTGAAATTACTAAAAATATTATAGCATAAAGAGCGAGGTATTCATCTCCTCCTAAATACCTCGCTCTTTATGCTAAAGTATTTTTAGAGCCCCTCATATGCGTAATAATCTCTGTTCGTTTTAAGTTTCAATGCTACTCTTTTCTTTCAATTGAAAAAAACTTTTCCATGTTTATTTTTTCATTGTTTTTTTTATAGTAATTTTAGAAAACCCCTGCGCCCTTTTCATTGAATTTCTGTTCCCCCATGACATATTTCTCCAAGCAAAGATCCTCCCACGTAGCCCCCTACCCTCAACCCCACCCCCAAAACCAAAAAAAAAATCCCCTGAAAACGACTGTACACTTCCCAATAACCATTATTATATGTAAACACGGGTCGAAGTTTGTAACTTGCAGCCCCTACCCCAGGGACTGTGGGGGAGTAAGTCATTCCCAAAGACATAGTTATTAAGGTTTTTGACTATGCGGAACAAAATGGCTATCTCAAAATCTTGATCTGTCGACTTTGAAGAAAACATGAGCGTGGGAGGGGGCCTAGGTGCCCTCCAATTTTTTCGGTCACTTAAAAAGGGCACTAGAACTTTTCATTTCCGTTAGAATGAGCCCTCTTGCGACATTCTATGACCACTTGGTCGATACGATGACCCCTGGGAAAAAACAAACAAAAAATAAACAAATAAACACGCACCCGTGATTTGTCTTCTGGCAAAAAATACGAAATTCCACATTTTTGTAGATAAGAGCTTGAAAATTTTGCTGTAGGGTTCTGTGATAAGCCGAATACGATGGTGTGATTTTTGTTAAGATTCTGTGACTTTTAGGGGGTGTTTTCCCTATTTTCTAAAATAAGGTAAATTTTTTCAGGCTCGTAACTTTTGATGACAAAGACTAAATTTGATGAAACTTATATATTTAAAATCAGCATAAAAATATGATTCTTTTGATGTATATTTTAGCATCAAAATTCCGTTTTTTCGAGTTTCGTTTACTATAGAGCCGGGTCGCTCCTTACTACAGTTCGTTACCACGAACTGTTTGATTAAGTTATAAGAGTCAAAAGTTATTGGAAAAACATAATTTTAATAAATTTATGAAATGAAATAAAATTAAACTAATCATCAAAAAGATATTCAATAAAGCCATATTTTTACTTTCCTTGAGCTCCTATAAAAGTGCCACAACCCCTACTTAATCATTACAATATTTTACGCTTATATTATAACAGGAATTGTAATTTTACTAGCAAATTCATTGGAGTTTTATATCAAATTTTATCAATTGGACAATATCAGCAAGTATACAGAAGAAAAGTGAAAAGAAAAAAAATGATATTTTGGTAAGAACCTCTGCCAAGCCATCCTCAGTTCTAAAAAGAGAAGAACAAACTAGCTTTTTCACTGACTTGACGTTTTTGACGAATTTGACGTTTGACGATAAAACATTACCAGGATATATTTACATCATATTAGGATATATTTGGAAGTACTTACCAGGGACTTTAGAGGGCATCACTGGTATATCAGGCATCACTGTAGATAACGGCATTATCTTATTTTCAAACAAAGTTGCATTGTCCACACAATTAGCACTTCCAACTTCATAACTCCCGTAGCTATTGTAAGGGCAGGTTGCATAGGGACTGATATTCCCACCAACATAGCTGAAACTAAATAAGACAAGATTTTAACAAAAATAAGGCTTAGGTATTTGCCATGATGTAAAGTAGGGGCCACAGTTCACATAAACATGGGGAAGAGGAGGGGGCATGAATTTTTCAAACAAGAGAGCGGAAAAAAGAGAAAAGAGGGTTTTTTTAGAGATGAGCAAGAGACTACTAGAAGACCGTTGGGAAAGACGCAGCCAACAGATTTAAGTGGGTGTTGGGAGTGATATCCAAGTTCCTTGGTTTCACGCAGCACATTTCTACGTCTGGCTCCCTAAGAAACCTAACCTAACCTAAATCAGTAGCCCCCAGTATCGATGTCGAATTGAAAATGTCTCACAAACGGTCGAGAAGAAGAAAATAATGTATTCAGTCGTCTAACCATGCTGTCGTGTATGATGTTCTATAGCATCATACATAGCTGTATCCATAAGTTGGCATAGTCTGTTCTCAAAATCGAACTATATTTAGGGAGGGTGGATCCTCAAATGTTGCTGAGGACCCCCAAAATGCTTGGCCAGATAAAGGGTCTTGCAGGCTTATAGGTCTTGGTTGGATTATGTTTGACGATTGACAGATACCTTAATGCACGATTGATGATAATGTATACTTCCACTGACAATCTTCCCGAAATTGAGGGTAAATTATCAAGGGGAATGGTTTTGGCTTTGGTAGCTCCTGAAGCTATATCAACAAATGCAAGTGTGGTGACAGTTCCTGTGATTCAGCCACCAAAAAAAAGCCAGTTTTGATAGGATCACGTGACAAAGTTTCAGCAGCCAATGCAAGGCATGCTTCGCCATTAGCCGAATCTGTCAGGGCTCTGAAGGTAATCAATAAGGAATAGTCAGTTCCAAGTAAAACTGATACACCTAAGTCATTGAAGTTGTATAATATGGGTCTCCGAAATACATATACGAGGTTGCCATGACATTAATGCCATGCCTGCCACCAATCTCCCTTCTGAGAGTGTTTTCCCAAGCTGATCAATTAATCAAGCAGTTCGTGATAACAAAATGTAAGTATTTAGCGACTCAGCCCAAAAGCAACCAAACCTCTAAAAATTATATATATAGTATATATATATATATATATATATATATTAATATATATATATATATATTAATATATATATATATACATAATATATTATATATTTATATATAAAATATATTATATATATATATATATATATATATATATATATATATATATATATATATATATATATAAAATATATATATATATATATATATGTATGTATGTATGTATATATAAAATACATTATATATACATATATATATATATATATATATATATATATATATATATATATATATATATATATATATATATATATATATATATGTATGTATATATAAAATACATTATATATACATATATATATATATATATATATATATATATATATATATATATATATATATATATATGTATATATATATATATATATATATATATCTATATATATAAAAATAAGTTGTCTGTCTGTGGATGTGTGGATGGATGTGTGGATGGATGTGTCAGGTGACGTCACCTGAAAAAACTGGATTAGGTGACGTCAAAACTGAAAAAACTAAAAAAAGGCAAAAACTACAAAAAAAACTAAAAACTAATAAAAAAAATAAAAAAGCTAAAAAACTAAAAAAAACTATAAAGGTAAAAACCAATAAAAAACTAAAAAAAAAACTGAAAAAACTAAAAAAAGGCAAAAACTACAAAAAAAAACTAAAAACTAATAAAAAAAGTAAAAAAGCTAAAAAACTAAAAAAACTAAAAAAACTAAAAAAAGGTAAAAAACAAAAAAAAATAAAAACCAATAAAAAACTAAAAAAAAAAGTGAAAAAACTAAAAAAAGGCAAAAACTACAAAAAAAAACTAAAAACTAATAAAAAAAGTAAAAAAGCTAAAAAACTAAAAAAACTAAAAAAACTAAAAAAAGGTAAAAAACTAAAAAAAATAAAAAATAAAAAAAATAAAAAATAAAAAAAAACTAAAAAAAAGGAAAAAACTGAAAAATAAGCTAAAATAAAGGTAAAAACCAATAAAAAACTAAAAAAAAAAGGAAAAAACTAATAAATGACGACACTCAAAGAGAAAGCGACCAGGACATGTACACCGGGATACAAATGACGACCGGGACACAGGGAATATAAATAACGACCGGGACACAGGGACACAACTACAACGGGGACACCGGGGGAAACAGGGGGATATAAATGACGACCGGGACAAAAAAACTAAAAAGAAATAAAAACTAAAAACTAATAAAAAAAACTAAAAAATCTAAAAATCTAAATAAGCTAAAAAAGAAAAAAAAGGAAAAAAATAAAGGAGAAAAACAAAACTAAAAAACGAATGTATATACAGACCGGGACACCGGGATACAAATGATGACCGGGACCCGGGACACAGGGAATATAAATGACGACCGGGACACAGGGACACAACTACAACGGGGACACCGGGGGAAACAGGGGGATGTAAATGACGACCGGGACACCGGGACAGGGAATGGTCGATTAGCAATCACCATCAACAAAGCTCAAGGGCAATCATTAGAATCATGAGGTATAGATCTGAATACAGATTGTTTTCCCATGGACCATTATATGTTGCATGTTCAAGAGTCGGTAAACCTGACAATCTATTTATATGCAAAGACAATGGGACAGCAAAGAATGTTGTATATTCGCAAGTTTTACGTAGTTAAAACCATATATATATATATATATATCTATATTCACAGGTGGGACATAGGGACACAACTACAATGGCGCGTAACTATTATGGCGCGTAACGACTTACGCGCGCGGGGGGGCTTGGGGGGGGCGCGAAGCGCCCCCACCAACTAGGTGTTGGGGTGGCGCGAAGCGCCACCCCAACAGCTAGTATATATATATATATATATATATATATATATATATATATATATATATATATATATATATATATATATGTATATATAAAATACATTATATATATATATATATATATATATATATATATATATATATATATATATATATATATATGTATATATAACCGAAATATAACCGAAGCGACCCGGCTCAATAGTAACCGAAACTCTAAAAAATGGAATTTTGATACCAATACCGACATCAAAAGAATCGCATCTTAATGCTGATTTTAAATATTTAAGTTTCATCAAGTTTAGTCATACCCATCAAAAGTTACGAGCCTGAGAAAATTTGAGTTATTTTAGAAAATAGGGGGAAACGCCCCCTAGAAGTCTTAGAATCTTAAAGAAAATCACACCATCAGATTCAGCATATCAGAGAACCCTACTGTAGAAGTTTTAAGCTCCTATCTACAAAAATGAGGAATTTTGTATTTTTATCCAGAAGGCAGATCACGGATGCGTGTTTATTTGATTTTTTGTTTTGTTTTTTTTCCCAAGGGTGATCGTATCGACCCAGTTGTCCTAGAATGTTGCAAGAAGGCTCATTCTAACGGAAATGAAAAGTTCTAGTGCCCTTTTTAAGTGACCAAAAAAAATTGGAGGGCACCTAGGCCCCCTCCCACTCTAATTATTTTACCAGAGTCAACGAATCAAAGTTCTGAGATAACCATTTTATTCAACGTAGTAGAAAAACCTTATAACTATGTCTTTGGGGACAATTTACTCCCCCACAGTCCCCATGGGAGGGGCAACAAGTTACAAACTTTGACCAGTGCTTACATATAGTAATGGTTATTGCGAAGTGTACAGGCGTTTCCAGGAGGATTTATTTTGGTTGGGGGAGGGGTTGAGAAGAAGGGGGTATGCTGGGGGACTTTCCATCGATTATTTGTCATGGGGGGAGAAAATCTCCATGAAGGGAGCGCAGAATTTACTAGCATTATTAAAAAAAAAACAATGAAAAAATAAATATGAAAAAGTTCTTTCAGCTGGAAGCAAGGAACAGCATTAAAACTTAAAACAAACAGAAATTATTACCCATTTGAGGGGCTCACCCCCTCCTAATACCTCGCTCTTTACGCTAAAGTATTTTTAGAAATTTCAACTATTTATTCTACGGCTTTTGTGATTCTGGGGTCATTCTTAATGAATTGTGACAAAATTTAAGCTTTAGTGTAAAGAGTGAGGATCTGACAAGAGGACGAACCCCCTCATATATGTAATAAAAATATGAGAATACAAAAGCTCTTTGCGTAAGCTAATTTATAAGTTACGTAAATCTTTTACTCATAAAAATATTCTTAAAACATTAAAAGTTCTAGTTGCCTTTTTAATTAACCAAAAAATCGGAGGGCAACTAGGCTTCCTCCCCCGCTCTTTTTTCTCAAAACCATTCGATCAAAAGTTTGAGAAAGCCATTTAGCAAAAAAAAAATGCAAATTTCGTTTTAATTATTCCTCTGCGGAGAGCCAAAATCAAAACATGCATTGATTCAAAAACGTTCAGAAATTAAGTAAAAAAAACAAGTTTTTTTAACTGAAAGTAAGGAGCGACATTAAAACTTAAAACGACAGAAATTACTTTGTATATGAAAGAGGCTGCTTCCTCATCAATGCCCCGCTCTTTACGCTAAAGTTTTTAACTGTTTTAAAAAGAAGAATTGAGAGAAAGAGTCAAACTTTAGCGTAAAGAGCGGGGCGTTGATGAGGAAGCAGCCTCTTTCATATACGAAGTAATTTCTGTTCGTTTTAAGTTTTAATGTCGCTCCTTACTTTCAGTTAAAAAAACTTGTTTTTTTTTATTTAATAATCACACAGAATCAAACAGTTCGTGGTTACGAACTACAGTAAGGAGCAATCCGGCTTAATAGTCAACGAAACTTTAGTATTTTGATACTAATAGATACATCAAAAGAATTGAATTTTTATGCTAATTTTAAATGTATAAGTTTCCTCAAATTTAGTCTTACTTATCAAAAGTTACGAGCCTGAGAAAATTTGCCTTATTTTGGACAATAGGTGAAAACCCCACTAAAAGTCATAGAATCTTAACGACTGTAGAATGTAATATAAATGTAAAACCCCACTGTAGAATTCTCAAGCTCCTGTCTACAAATTTGTGGAATTTTGTATTTTTTGCCAGAAGATCGATCACGGTTGCGTGTTTATTTGTTGTTGTTTTTTGCTTTTTTTTGTTTTCTTTTGCTAGGGGTGATTGTACCGACCCAGTGGTCCTATAATGTTGCAAGAGGGCTCCTTCTTACGGAAATTTAAAGTTCTAGCGTCCTTTTAAGGGACCAAAAAAAAAATTATATTTGAAATCAAATATAACTTGACTCCCTCACACTCCCCATGGGAGGGGCTACAAGTTACAAACTGTGGCCAGTATTTACATATAGTAATGGTTATTGGAAAGCGTACAGACGCTTTCAGCAGCATTTTTCTTGGATAGGTAGGGGGTTCAGGGGAGGGGTTACGTGGGAGGATCTTTCCATTGAGGAATTCGTCATGGGAGGAGAGAATTCCCATGAAGGGGGTGCAGGATTTTTAATATTATTTAAAACCAAAAACAATAAAAAGATAAATACGAAAAAGTTTTTTCAACTGATAGTAAGGATCAGCATTAAAAGAAAACAAACTGAAATTATTACGCAAATGAGGTGTTCATCTCCTCCTAAACTTGCTCTTTACGCTAAAGAATTTTTAGTGATATCAACTATTTCTTCTACGGCCTTTGTGATTCAGGGGTCATTCTTAAAGAATTGGGAGAAAATCTAAGCTTTAGTGTAAAGAGCAAGGTTTTAAAGAGGGGGTAAAGCCCCTCATGTACGTAATAAAAATATACGAATATAGAAATTCGTTACGGAAGTTACGAATATCTTTTATTAATAAAAACGTTCGTAAAAAATTTGAAAGTTCTAGTTGCCTTTTTAAGTAAACAAAACATTGAAGGGCAACTAAGCCCCCTCCTCCACTCCTTTTCTCTCAAAATTGTCCGATTAAAGCTAAGAAAAAGCCATTTACTAAAAAGAAATGCAAATTTTATTCCAAGTATTCATGTGTGGAGAGCCAAAATCAAAACATACATTAATTCAAGTTTTTTAACTTAAAGTGACGTGCGACATTAAAATTTAAACCAACAGAAATTGGTCCGTATATGAAAGGGGCTGTTCCCTCCTCAACACGTCGCTCTTTACGCCGAAGTTTTTCACTGTTTTAAAAATTACGTTTGAGAGAAAGAGTCAAACTTTAGCGCAAAGAGCGGCGTGTTGAGGAAGGAACAGCCCCTCTCATATAAGGAGTAATTTCTGTTCGTTTTAAGTTTTAATGTCGCTCCTTACTTTCAGTTAAAAAAAAACTTGTTTTTTTTAATATTAATATAAAGCCAAATTATTTTCTTTTGCAGAATCAGTAAATTTGAACTTTCTTTGAAACTATGCTAAGCTTGAAGATAGAATTTGAAGCGTAAATAAAATTAACTTGGAAGGGGTTAAACTTGTAGCTATTTTTAGTTATATCAATTTATAGATTATTCAACGGTTATCAATTTAGTGTTTTTATTTCAGACATAAATATCAATACATATGACAAAGATGTATCCAAGAAAGTTTTAATAATAACCAACCGTCTATAATAGGCTATGATAACTCTAATAGGGTTGGGGTGAGATCCGTAAGGACTTATATCTTACAGCTTTTCCTGGGGTTCATAGGGAGGTACTTAGACACAAATTCTATAATGCGCGCTTATTTCTGCAAAAAAATGATTGCATTTTGGAAGGCTTACACTTTTACATAAAGTAGAAAGAAGCACTGACAAATATAAAACGTCCTTTATTGATGTTTTAACACTCTCCACCCTCCTAGAATGCAAGTCAAAAAATCTCTTCGGGAAAAAGTGACCCAGAAAAGATTTTTTTTTCTTATTTTTAACTCTATTCCACATAGCACTGATAAACAGCCTATGATTAGGCGGGGATTTGAAGGTAAGATGGAGGAGGGGTCACCAGTATGCTGGCCTGGACAAAACAAAAACTACGCAAAAAAATTAGAAAAACTTACGTTCCAGTATGATGCTGATAAGATGTAGAATGCTGCTCATTATCATATGATGGTAGTTGGTTCCCCCTTATTTGGGCTCTTTGGACCCTGACTTCATTTTCAACCCTTCTCTTTTGCTGTTTTGACATTTGCCCAAATTTCATGGCTAAAAATAGAATATAGTATTTTAATACTTTAAGATCTCGAGAGTTTTTGGAAGTTAGTCTTGTGAACTATATTTTTCATTTACAAGTGTATTTGTATAGAGAAATAATCAAAAATGGAGATACCTGGAAATAATCAATTATATCCAGCTAAAAAACTGTACTTCAATAATTGAGGAGAGCAGAAAATATTTTTGAACAGCTAGAGTTAAAGGGTTGGAGGTTTCAAGTACTGCTTTTCAGAAAATTGAAGACATAGGTCTATTTTCAAAATATATATATTCTAACTCATATAACACGGTATTTATTCTAACTCTAACACGGTATTTAATAATATGAAAGTCACATAATTACACAGAATGTCAAACACGTGATCAATATATATTAAATGTCTTAAACCTACATGGATAATTGTTACAAAAAAAAAGGCAAAAAGAAATGCTAGTTATAAAATAACTTTCAACATTTTTTTTCTTGTCCCGCCTATCGTTTACCCTTCAAAAATCTCTCTTTGCTGAATGGCTACCTCCCCACATTCTTAATATCCACTTTACACTTATTTTTTGAAAATTCCGATGATGCAAACTTTCCCATTTACCCCAATCCCAAAGGTTTCTATCCTCAAATTTTTTAACTCCTTAAAATTGCACATAAAATGCTCTAAGTCCTCGCTTTCTCCACACATCAGGTAAAAATACGGGCCTTTCTGTGACCTGAACCTCCCGAAATACTCCCTTCTTTCATCGAAAGGCAAAACATTTCCCCTTGTATAGGCAAATTGTTACCGGCTAAATTGTAAAATTAGTTTTAGTCAGGGACAAATACGATAAACATGAATAAGGGGTCAGCTATAATCATAATAAACAAAAAAGGATTCACACAAAAGTTGGTTATTTGTTTCAATTTTTTTGTGTTTATTGATGCATATGCACCATATCTTAGTAAATCTAAATCATAAAATCCAAATGCTTAACAAGAAAATGGAGGGGAAGGATGCTAGGTGATTTAGCAATATCATAGACCAGAAATTTAAGAGAAGGAAAATTTTGGTATTTCATGGTCTTGACATTAAGTTTTAGTATTGCAAAGAAGAGCAAAAAAAACAAACTTAAAACCAAAGGAATTCGATTCAGTATTAGGTGTTATAAGCGGCAAAGGTGAGGACCCCTTGACGCATCGTTTCTCCAAAAACAGGTCAATTTTTCTAGACCAAGAAATTCCTTCGATTTTGTCCAATGTATCCCAGCCTATTATATAAAACATGTTTACAAATGGAATATTTCTTATTAGTTATGCAATTATTTAACCACGAAAGCAAAATGTTGACATTATCATTAATTTCATCCCATGAAAAAAGTATTACCATCTCATAAAAGGTGCTATTTTTTTTTTTTTTTTTTTTTTAAATATATTTTTCAAATTTGATTCCTTTCAAATTTGAAATTTGATCAAATTCGATTTTGTCCAATGTATCCCAGCCTATTGAGTTTAGTAAGTTTGTCTGAATGTAAACAGTGAGAAAATTATTAAATTTGGATTACAATGATTCTCTTGGATTGACTGATACAGTGTATCTGTGGATGCTTAAGTGGGCTAGGTTAAACCTACCTTACTAAGATCTGCCCATAAAGTTGGCATTTGTTTGAAGCTATCTTTTGAAATAACTAACTAATTTTTTTTTGGCGTTGACATTATTAGATTCTTACTAATTTCAGTTATTATAGATGGCGTTCATTTAGACGCTGAACCGTGAACGGGATACCGTGATCGGGATACCTAGTTTGTTACTCGAAGATGTCCAAAGTAAAATCGTCCCTAGAGACGTCTGATCACGAATCGTTGAAGTCTCTTACTGTCATGAATGAAAAAAGTGTTGCAGTGCTGCTGGATATGTTGAAGGACGTAATAGGGTCATTCAAAGTCCCCGGTGGCAAATTTAATGCCTCCCAAATATGCAGCAGAATCCAATATCTTCACCAACGAACAATCGAAGAGAACATTGAACTCCTCCGAATCGAAAATTCCCGTCTGAATGAAGTTGTGAATCTCCAGAAAGAGCTTGAGCGGATAAAATCGCAAAAAAATGGACAGATTTATGTACCCGCACCCCAGCAGGCGTCTTATGCCCAAGCGCTCAAGGGTCCTGAAACATTCTCTGTGATTCTGGAGCCTGTATCTGTGGAAAAACGAAACCGTATGAATTTTGACGAAGCCATGCAAGTTACGGAATCAATCAGCAGAGTTGTCAAAGGAGAAAATTCCGATTTTTCCGTGAAGAAAGTTGTTCCGGCGAAGGAAGGTAGAGTCATCTTGGAATTGGGGTCGAAAAGGGAGCTAGAGGCAGCCATGTCAGTACTGACAGAGAAAGTGTCGGACACGAAGTACAAACCGAAAGAGGTGAAAAAGCACTTTCCAAGAATGTTAGTCAATGGGGCTCCCTCCCCTCAGGTCAAAGACGAAAGTGAAAAATACCTGCTGCAGTGTAACCCAGAAATTCAGCGGATGGCCAACGAAGGGGAAAGCTTCAGGATCATCACCATTCTTGAAAACGCGTCGAAAAGGAAAGTTGTTGTGGAAGTGAGTCCAAAGATCCGCCAATTTATACTGTCCCAAAGAGGCTTACGGATCGGTTTTATCCTTGCCTCTTGCGACGACTATGTACACTTGATAAGATGTAGCAAATGTTGCTTATACGGTCATCGGAAGACAGATTGTAGAGCGGACGAAGTATGCTCATGGTGCATGGGCCCGCACACTTATAAAAATTGCGACAAGTCCTTTTCGTCCCGCCCAAATTGCCGGGCTTGCGAAAAAAACAAACTTAAGTCAGATGGGCATGCTGCCTATGAGTTAAGCAAATGCCCGGTTGCAAAGAAGTTAACTGCTCGTTTAAAGAATAATATCCAGTTTAATTGACTCAATCTCGAGATGTGAATATTGATAAGAATAACTTAACAGTGCTTCAAATTAATTTGCAACATTCTTATTCAGCAGCCCTACAGTTGCAAAAAACAATAGAAGAACTGAAACCGGATATAGTTCTGTTGCAAGAACCGTATGTAAATAAATTCTGTAAAATATCATGTGTTCCATATAGTTACAAGTGTTTCTCTAAAATTGACACAGATAAGAAATTTTTTTGTGCTGCCGTATTAGTGAAAAATAGTCTAAAAGCTGACGTACACCATAACCTCTCGTCTAATGAATGTGTGACAGTCTCAGTTTATTTGAACAGTAGAACTTTGACATTCTGTTCGGTATATTGTCCTCCTTCGGTGCAGCGATTGACAGATAATATCAGTTGTTTAGACAAGGTCAGACATTTTGCTAATTACGTTGTTGGGGGGGATTTTAACGCTAAAAGCCCTTTGTGGCTGAGTAACAGTCAAACTGACAAGAAAGGCAAGGAGCTTGAAGATTTTTTTGCTAGTAAATCATTGTTAGTAGTGAATGATCCTAGTGAGACAACGTATGGGCTACGCAATACAACTAGCCCAGACGTTACTGCTGTAGGTACTAATCTTGTTCAAAGTGTAAGGTGTTGGAAAGTTCTTGATGAATACCCTTCTCTTTCGGATCACTCGTATATTTTATTTACTTTGGAGTTTAATTTTCCCATATTTGAAACTGAAGAGCCAAGATACATTTATAAGAAAACTAAATGGGATACTTTTAGTGCTACTTTATTACGTGGAATCGATGACATTTATTCTCTACCTATGTCCTCGGTGGAGGAAATTGATTGTGCTGCTAATGAAATTAAGAATTTAATGCAAAAAGCAACTAAGGAATCGACCCCTCTTAAAAATAGTCACAAACAAAGCAAATATGCAAGGTGGTGGAACCAAGATTTGACAGATTTAAGAAAGAAGTACAGACATGCTCAAAGGGTCTATAAGAGACTTGGTACCGTTGAAAGCGAGCAAATAAAGAATCAAACACATCTAGATTATAAAACGAAAATTTTGGCAGCGAAAAAGGAAGATTGGAAAAAGTTTTGCGAAGAAAAAGCTAGTTTGGACCCTTGGAACACTATAAATAAAATTTGCAAGTTAAAAGGCTCTGCAACTCTCCCAGTTCATATTTTAAAACAAGATGGGTCGATGACAGATTCACCTAAAGAGGCTGGAGAACAACTTCTAGGTAAATGGTTTTCGTCAGATGATAATTCTAATGACAGTGTTGCTCAAAAGTTGATAAGAAATGAAACAGAAAATATCTCTAGTGAAAATCAGGATAAAATGGAACCTATTACCATGGAAATTTTACAGGATGTTATTAAGTCAATCAAACCCATGAAGGCTCCGGGACCTGATGGTATAATGAATTTTACTATAAAGAAAAATATTAATGTTTTATCACCTACTTTGTTGAAGCTTTTTAATAGTTGCCTAAAGACATCATATTTTCCTGTCCTTTGGAAACAAGCAAATATTATAGTAATTCTTAAAAAAGGGAAAACTAATGATGGTAACCCCGGTTCTTATCGCCCGATTAGCTTGTTGTCAAACATCGGAAAAATTTTTGAACGGATTATTATGAATAGATTAGATAAACTTAGTTTGGATAATTGTTGGGTTTCTAAAAGACAATTTGGGTTTTGTAAGGGTAAAAGTACAATAGATGCAGTTGACAATATGGTAAGCGTTATTGAGAAAAATAAAGAGGAAAAGAAATTCACACTTTGCCTTTTTTTTGACATTAAAGGAGCATTCGACAATGCATGGCATCCAGGTATTTTAAAAAAGCTCAAGGATAAGAAATGCCCAACTCAATTGTTAAGATTAGTGAAAAGTTTTTTATCAGATAGGACGGTATCATATGGAAAAGATGTATCCCGGAAGTTGGAAAAGTCTTGTCCGCAAGGATCAATTTTGTCTCCTTTTTTATGGTTAATCAACATAAATGACCTTTTAGAAATGGATTTTGGTGAAAATTGTACGATTCAGGCATATGCTGACGATGTCACTGTAATTTTAACAGGTAAAAATATTCTGTTTTTAGAAAATTTGGCGGAAAAAATATTTCAGAAGTTTGAAGTGTGGGCTGCAGAAAACAAACTTACTTTCGACCAACGTAAAACAGAAGCTGTATTGTTCACAAACAAACACAAAGTTCCTGTTGTAAATCTTTTTTTTGGAGGAGAAAAAATTAATATACAACAAAAAGTCCGTTACTTAGGAATTATTTTAGATAGGAAACTTTTATGGACTGATCATGTCTCTTCCCGAGTTACTGCTGCAAAGCAGTATTCGACGAGACTCCTTTGTGCAGCGAAGATGACATGGGGTCTCAAACCACAAGCTTTAAGAAAATTATATAAATCAGTTATAGAAAGTACAATTTTGTATGGGGTATCAGTTTGGTTTTCAGCTCTTAGAAAGAAAAATATTTTACAAATGCTACAGTCTGCTCAAAGAACTTCAATGATAATAATCTCAAAATCTTTCCGTTCTGCCCAAAATGACGTAATTACGGCCATTGCTGGGGTACTGCCAATTTCTTTCCGAGCGACTGAGCTAGCGACATTGCGCTATGCGAAAAAAGGCCGTCCCAGTCACTGGCCAAATTTCACTTCTCCTGAATTCCCCCTTTCTAAACGCTCATCCAATCATAGTACTTTCACTGATGAATCATTAGTAGATATCTTAGGCCTTTCGACAGTACGAGAAATCCATACTTCAACCTTTCATATTAATAGAAAGGCATTGAAAAATATACTTTACGGACGATGGTATGAAGAATTTAAGAATAAAGCTAGTTCTTGGTCAATTCGCTTTTTTGCTTCAACAGAAGATTTATTAGCTGTTAGCAAAGTTCAGCCCTCCTACCATCTAACGCAGATTATTACGGGTCATTGCAGGCTAAATTTCTTTCTTCGCCGAATAAACAAAATTGATACGGAGTTGTGCCTTTGCGGTGTAAATGAAACTTGTTCCCATTTTCTTTTTGAGTGCCCTATTTATGCTCGTGAACGTTTAGAATTAATATTTCACCTTTATAGTATCAATGTTCCTTTTCCGTTTAATCTTGATTTGATTTTTAAATTTAGGAATGTTAGAAATATTTTACTGAAATACATAAGAAAAACTAAACGTTTGGATTTGGGGTTATAATCTTATTTTTTAAAAAAAATATGTGGATTTTTTTTTATGTCTGATAACGGAATTCATTGTGTATTATTTAGTTTGTCTTTTTGTTTTTGTTTTCTCTTGTTTAGTTAGATTGTATGTACAAAATTATGTGTTTTGTAGTTTATTTTAGATGTTTAGTTTTGTCTCTTTGTTAGTCGTGAAATGCCGTAAGGCTAATTTTTTTTTTTTTTTTTTTCTTTTTCTTTTTGTCCATAGTGTTTAGCTTTAGAATAGAAAGTGAAATACTTTTTTTAAGTTGAATCACTAAATAAATTCATTCATCCCAGCCTATTATATAAAACATGTTTACAAATGGAATATTTCTTATTAGTTATGCAATTATTTAACCACGAAAGCAAAATGTTGACATTATCATTAATTTCATCCCATGAAAAAAGTATTACCATCTCATAAAAGGTGCTATTTTTTTAAATATATTTTTCAAATTTGATGGGATGTTAAAAAAATCCTAGTAAAAGAATAGCCTACTAAACTGTTCAGTTTAATTATTCTTATTGTGAGAAACAATCAATGTTTTGATTGACAATCTATATTGTTTTTCTTTATATTATGGGATTTTGAAAAGATTGACAAGCTTTACGGGCTAAACGTAAGAAAATATTGCCATCGAATATCATAAAGAAACCAAACTTTGCGCAGTATATGAATAAAGGGTAGATATATTACCATTTTTTTGGGGGGGGAGTGCAGAATTTTTTCCTAATATGCCTTATTATAATTTACCTGGTCTTCCAGTCTTTCCCATGAAAAAATCAGAACTCGTGTGTTTTTGGGACCTATGTGAGAAACTACCATTAAGAGTTAAAGACTAAATAAGACATAAAAATTAGGATTTGTTTCATAAAAACAAATCCTGCCATCTAGAGTAACACAAAATAAATTTTTTTTACAAATCCAAGTGCTAAGATCCATCTCTCTACTCTGATTATATTTGTCGCTTAATCAAAATGCTAATATATCAACTCACAGCCAAACGAATCGTTGGGGAGAGCTTGGATGACAATTTCAGCTTTGACCACTGATCAGAGTAGAATGAAAAAGCATTTCCTCAAAAGAAAGGCCCAAGAAGTAAGAATAGAATCCCTTGATATTCATCGAAGTCGTTCTCTGTCTAGACTCAGAGCCCCGGGACATCGGTGGTGAGTCATGGTATGATGTTTGGGGTTTACTTTTCAAAAATACAAAGTATTTGGGTGAACCTTGCACAGAATGTTTGGGAAAATTTTGAACTAGATCAAAACAGTTTATGCGTATGTGGGTTGTCAAAACGGTGTAACTCAGGAATGACTGAGTTTTTTTTTAATCGGAACTTTCAGGGGACGACGAGGGAGACTGATGCAACTACCACCACTTCTATTGCTACCAATACTACTTTTACTACCATCACTAAAATTACTGCTTGTGTAGCGACTTCTGTGCATATTGAAATATATATCTTAGAAAATGTATAATGGAAGTTGAACTAGATCGAAACATGCTAACTTCATAAAAATACCTAATAAGGGCGTATTGACAATAATTATGGAACGGCTATCAAGAAGAAACTTCTTGGGTATTGTGAGTTGGATGTTGAAATGGCAAAGGGTCAAAAAATACCCACTACTACTGCTATTAATACTGAAACTACTAATGATCCCACTACTACCACTACTGCTATGATTCTAGTACAATTCAGACTTCGCGTGTGAATGTGACAATTTGACAGATTATCGAGGGGGAATTTGAACTAAATCAAAACGTACTTTTTGCGTTCAGAATGTCAAGAAGGTAAATCTAAAAAACAGATTTGGGTATTGAAGTAAAGATGACTTGACAAAAAGATAATACGCAATTGCCACTTTTTAACGCTGCTGCCACGCTATTAATGCTAGTACTGCCACTACTGCAACTAAAATTAGACTATTAAGATGAAAAGGGCATAAAAAGGGGTTCAAAAACTTACATGAGCAATGTTTTTGGTACGGCTAACCCTATCAAGGTAAATCGTCCACGGTCTGATAAGGGTTATGTTCAACAGACCAATAGACAACCTGTACATGTGCATGCTGTTATTAATACTGAGCCATCCTCAGTTCTAAAAAAGAGAAGAATAAACTAGCCTTTTCAGTGATTGACAGATTTGACTTTTGACGATTGACTTAGCTTGCCTACCGACCCGTTTTTCTTTAAAAGTGATGTTAGATGTTCTTTATTTAAGCTGAAAAACATGTTTTTGTAAGAACTTATTTACAAAACATTACAAAGATGTATTTACATCATATTATGATATATTTGCAAGTACTTACAAGGGGCTTTAGAAGACATCACTGCTATATCAGGCATCATTGTTCCTGAAGGCATGATCTTGTTTTCAAACAAAGTTGTATTGTCCACACAATCAGCGCTTCCAGCTTCATAACTCCCATAGCTATTGTAGGGGCAGGTTGAATAGGCAGGTGAACCACCAACATAGCTAAAACTAAATAAGACAATATTTTAATAAAAATAAAGTTTAAGATATTTCCCATTATCTAAAATGGGGGCACCGGCTCACACAAACATGGGGAAAATGACGGGGCAGGAAATTTTTCAAAAGAGACTTGAAAAAAGAGAAAAGAGAATATTTTTTCGAGATGAGAAAGAGACTAATAGAAGACAACTGGGAAAGATGCAGCCAACAGATTTAAGTGGTCGTTGGAAGTGATCCCCAAGTCCCTTTGTTCCACACAGAACGATTCCACGTCTAGCTCCCTATAAAACTAAGTAAGTCAGTAGCCCCCAGTATGGATGTCTCTACAATATGTCTCAAATTTGAACCATTGTCTCTATCAAACTTGAGACCAGCTGTTTCAAAGTGGAACCAACGGTGGAGTCCTGGTTTTACTCGCGAGATTGAAGTTTTCATGGCTGCCAGTGAAGCTTTAACAAAAGGCTGATGGTACCACAATTCTTTTAAATTAGTCTACGCTAAAGGGAAAAACCCTTTAAATACTAAATAAAAAAAAACTAGTTTTTTTAACTGAAAGTAAGGAGCGACGAGCGACATTAAAACTTAAAACGAACAGAAGTTACTCCGTATATAAAATGGGTTGTCCCCTCCGCAGTCCCTCGCTCTTTACGCTAAAGTTTTTAATTGTTTTAAAAAGTAGAATTGTGGCAAAGAGTCAAACTTTAGCGTAAAGAGCGAGGGACTGCGGAGGGGACAACCCATTTCATATACGGAGTAATTTCTGTTCGTTTTAAGTTTTAATGTCGCTCCTTACTTTAAGTTAAAAAAACTAGTTTTTTTATTTAATTCCTGAACGTTTTTGAATTAATGCTTGTTTGATTTTGGCTCTCCGCATATAAATTATTGAAATGAAATTAGAATATTAATTTTTTTTTTGGCTAAATGGCTTTCTCTTAGTTTCGATCAGACGATTTTGAGAAATAAGGGGTGGGGAAGGAGGCCTAGCTGCCCTCCAATTTTTCGATTACTTAAAAAGGCTACTAGAACTTTTAATTTTCAACGAACGTTTTTATTAGTAAAAAATATACGTAACTTAAGAATTAACTTACGTAACAAACTTTTATATTCTTATATTTTTATTATGTGTACGAAGGGGTTTGTACCCTCGTTAATACCTCGCTCTTTACACTAAATCGTAAGTTTTGTCCCAATTCTTTAAGAATGACCCCTGAATCAAAAAGGCCGTAGAATAAATAGTTGAAATTACTAAAAATATTTTAGTATAAAGAGCAAGGTATTTATCTCCTCCTAAATACCTCGCTCTTTATGCTAAAGTATTTTTAGAACCCCTCATATGCGTAATAATCTCTGTTCGTTTTAAATTTCAATGCTATTCCTTACTTTCATTTGAAAAAACGTTTTCATGTTTATTATTTCATTGTTTTTTTATAGTAATGCTAGAAAATCCTGCGCCCTTTTCATTGAATATTTCTTCCCCCATGACATATTCCTCAAAGGAAAGATCCTCCCACAAAGCCCTCTCCCATCAACTCCACCCCTCAAACCAAAAAATCCCCCTGAAAACGTCTGTACACTTCCCAATAACCATTACTATATGTAAACACTGGTCAAAGTTTGTAACTTGCAGCCCCTCCCCCAGCAATTGTGGGGGAGTAAATCATTCCCAAAGACATAGTTATAATGGTTTTCGACTATGTGGAACAAAATGGTTATCTCAAAATTTTAATCTGTTGACTTTTGGAAAAAAATCAGCGTGGGAGGGGGCCTATTTGCCCTCCAATTTTTTATCACTTAAAAAGGGCACTAGAACTTTTCATTTCCGTAAGAATGAGCCCTCTTGCAACACTCTAAAACCACTTGGTCGATACGATGACCCCTGGGGAAAAGAAAAAAAACAACAAACAAACAAATAAACACGCACCCGTGATTCTTGAAATAGATAAGAACTTGAAATTTTTGCTATGAAGTTCTCTGATATGCCGAATGCAATAGTGTGATTTTCGTTAAGATTCTATGTCTTTTAGGGGATGTTTCCCCCTTTTTTCGAAAATAGGGCAAATTTCCTCAGGCTCATAACTTTTGATGACAAAGACTAAATTAATTGAAACTTATATATTTAGAATCAGCGTGAAAATTCGATTCCTTTGATGTATCTTTTAGCATAAAATTCCGTTTTTTAGAGTTCCGTTTACTATTGAGCCGGGTCGCTCCTTACTTCAGTTCTTTACCACGAACTGTTTGAAAAGAAAATAATTCGGTATTTCGTGGCTTCTGACATTATTACTCCTTTGCGGAAGTTAGGCTCAAAATTAGAAAAGGATTATATTTTTTCTCTGGGCCCCTTCCCCCTCTTAGTTCGTTTATTTTCCTGTTAGTTTTCACCTGTTTTCGCTTTATAGTTGTGTTATCTCTTAGCAGTTCTTTCGTTAGTTGAGTTATGGTTGCGGTATATATGTTTTATCGCTCGTATAGTTGTGTTATTTTCAAATTATACTCCATAATAGAGAGGCTCCGAACACCCAACATTGTATATTAAGCTCTGAATTTGACGTTTTTTCTAACGTGACCAAATTCGTCCTGCGCCCTTTTCATTGAATTTTTCCCCATGACATATTTCTCCAAGGAAAGATCCTCCCACATAGCCCCCTCCCTCAACCCTACCCCCAAAACAAAAAAAATCCGACCTGGCTCAATAGTAAACGGAACTCTAAAAAACGGAATTTTGATGCTAAAAGATATATCAAAAGAATCGGATTTTTATGCTGATTTTAAATATATAAGTTTCATCAAATTTAGTCTTTGTCATCAAAAGTTACGAGCCTGAGAAAATTTGCCTTATTTTGGAAAATAGGGGGTAACACCCCCTAAAAGTCATAGGATCTTAACGAAAATTACACCATCGCATTCAGCGTATCAGAGAACCCTTTAGAAAAAATTTCAACGTCCAATCTACAAAAATGTGGAATTCCGTATTTTTTGCCAGAAGACAAATCACGGGTGCGTGTTTATTTGTTTTTTGTTTGTTTTTTTTCCCCAGGGGTCATCGTATCGACCAAGTGGTCCTAGAGTGTTGCAAAAGGGCTCATTCTAACGGAAATGAAAAGTTCTAGTGCCCTTTTTAAGTGACCAAAAAACTTGGAGGGCACCTAGGCCCCCTCCCACGCTCATTTTTTCCCCAAAGTCAACGGATCAAAATTTTGAGATAGCCATTTTGTTCCGCATAGTCGAATACCATAATAACTATGTCTTTGGGGATGACTTACCCCCCACAGTCCCTGGGGGAGGGGCTGCAAGTTACAAACTTTGACCAATGTTTCAAACAGTTCGTGGTAACGAACTGTAGTAAGGAGCGATCCGGCTCAATAGTAACCAAAACTCTAAAAAATTGAATTTTGATATCAATAGCTACATCAAAAGAATCGCATTTTAATGCTGATTTTAAATATACAAGATTTTAAATATGCAAGTTACAAACTTTGACCAATGTTTACATACAGTAATGGTTACTGGGAAGTGTACCGACGTCATCAGGGGTTTTTTTTTGTGTTTGGGTATGGGGTTCAGGGGAGGGGGCTATATGGGAGGATCTTTCCTTGGAGGAATATTTCATGGGGGAAGAGAGATTCAATGAAAAGGGCGCAGGACTTTTTAGCATTACTATAAAAAAAAACAATGAAAATGTAAACATGAAAAAGTTTTTTCAATTGAAAGTAAGGAGAAGCATTAAAACTTAAAACGAACAGAGATTATTACGCATATGAGGGATTCTAAAAATACTCTAGCATAAAGAGCGAGGTATTTAGGAGGAGATAAATACTTCGCTCTTTATGCTAAATTTTTTTTAAATAATTTCAACTATTTATTCTACGGCCTTTCTGATTCAGGGGTCATTCTTAAAGAATTGGGATAAAACAAGATTTAGTGTGAAGAGCGAGGTATTAACGAGGGGACCAACCCCCTCATATATATAATCAAAAATATAAGAATATAAAAGTTTGTTACGTAAGTTAATTCTTAAGTTACGTATTTTTTTTTACTAATAAAAACGTTCGTAAAAATAAAAGATCTAGTTGCCTTTTTAAGTAACCGAAAAATTGGAGGGCAACTAGACCTCCTTTCCCACCCCTTATTTCTCAAAATCGTCTGATCAAAACTAAGAGAAAGCCATTTAGCCAAAAAAGAATTAATATGCAAATTTCATTTTTATAATTTATGTACGGAGAGCCAAAATCAGACATGCATTAATTCAAAAACTTTCAGAAATTAAATAAAAAAACAAGTTTTTTTATATGAAAGTAAGGAGCGACATTAAAACTTAAAACGAACAGAAATTACTCCGTATATGACAGGGGCTTTTCCTCCTCGACACCCCGCTCCTTGCGCTAAAGTTTGATTCTTTCTCGCAACTCTACTTTTTAAAACAATAAAAAACAATAAAAGGAGCGACCCGGCTCAATAGTAACCAAAACTCTAAAACATGGAATTTTGATAACAATAGCTACATCAAAAGAAACAGATTTTAATGCTGATTTTAAATATATAAGTTTCATCAAGTTTAGTCTTACGCATCAAAAGTTAAGAGCCTGAGAAAATTTGCGTTATTTTAGAAAATAGGGGAAAACACCCCCTAAAAGTCACACCATCACACAATCACACCATCAGATTCAGCGTATCAGAGAACCTTATTGTAGAAGTTTCAAGCTCCTATCTACAAAAATGTGGAATTTCGCATTTTTTGCCAGAAGACAAATCACGGATGCGTGTTCTGGGTCCAGGAGGAAAAGAATGGTCAGTGGGAGGGAGTATTTTTCCGTTGAGCTGCGAGCCGGATTTTACAGAATCAAAAAAAACATCAGAAATTACATGATTTTTTTCCAATTTGTAAAGCAGAAAGCAAAAAGGGTCATATCAAACAGTTCGTGGTAACGAACTGTAGTAAGGAGCGACCCGGCTCAATAGTAACCAAAACTTTAAAAAATGGAATTTTGATACCAATACCTACATCAAAAGAATTGCATTTTAATGCTGATTTTAAATATATAAGTTTCATCAAGTTTAATCTTACCCATCAAAAGTTACGAGCCTGAGAAAATTTGCGTTATTTTAGAAAATAGGGGAAACGCCCCCTAGAAGTCATAGAATCTTAACGAAAATCACACCATCAGATTCAGAGTATCAGAGAACCCTACTGTAGAAGTTTCAAGCTCCTATCTACAAAAATGCGGAATTTTGTATTTTTTGCCAGAAGGCAGATCACGGATGCGTGTTTATTTGTTTTTTGTTTTTTTTTTTCCCAGGGGTGATCGTATCGACCCAGTTGTCCTAGAATGTTGCAAGAGGGCTCATTCTAACGGAAATGAAAAGTTCTAGTGCCCGTTTTAAGTGACCAAAAAAATTGGAGGGCACCTAGGCCCCCTCCCACGCTAATTATTTTACCAAAGTCAACGGATCAAAATTCTGAGATAGCCATTTTATTCAGCGTAGTCGAAAAACCTTATAACTATGTCTTTGGGGACGAATTACTCCCCCACAGTCCCCATGGGAGGGGCAACAAGTTACAAACTTTGACCAATGCTTACATATAGTAATGGTTATTGGGAAGTGTACAGGCGTTTTCAGGAGGATTTTTTTGGTTGGGGGAGGGTTGAGAAGAGAGGGATATGCTGGGGGAACTTTCCATCGATAATTTGTCATGGGGGAAGAAACTCTCCATGAAGGGAGCGCAGGATTTACTAGCATTATTTAAAAACACAATGAAAAAATAAATATGAAAAAGTTCTTTCAGCTGGAAGTAAGGAACAGCATTAAAACTTAAAACAAACAGAAATTATTACCCATTTGAGGGGCTCACCTCCTCCTAATACCTCGCTCTTTACGTTAAAGTATTTTTAGTAATTTCAACTATTTATTCTACGGCTTTTGTGATCCTGGGGTCATTCTTAATGAATTGGGACAAAATTTAAGCTTTAGTGTAAAGAGCGAGGATCTGACAAGGGGGCGAACCCCCTCATATATGTAATAAAAATATGAGAATACAAAAGTCCTTTACGTAAGCTAATTTATAAGTTACGTAAATCTTTTACTAATAAAAATATTCGTAAAAAATTAAAAGTTAGTTGCCTTTTTAATTGACCAAAAACTCGGAGGGCAACTAGGCTTCCTCCCCCGCTCTTTTTTTCTCAAAATCATTCGATCAAAATTATGAGAAAGCCATTTAGCCAAAAAAAAATGCAAATTTCGTTTTAATTATTCCTCTGCGGAGAGCCAAAATCAAAACATGCATTGATTCAAAAACATTCAGAAATTAAATAAAAAAAAACAAGTTTTTTTAACTGAAAGTAAGGAGCGACATTAAAACTGAAAACGAACAGAAATTACTTCGTATATGAAAGAGGCTGCTTCCTCATCAACGCCCCGCTCTTTACGCTAAAGTTTTTTACTGTTTTAAAAAGAAGAATTGAGAGACAGAGTCAAACTTTAGCGTAAAGAGCGGGGCGTTGATGAGGAAGCAGCCTCTTTCATATACGAAGTAATTTCTGTTCGTTTTCAGTTTTAATGTCGCTCCTTACTTTCAGTTAAAAAAACTTGTTTTTTTTTTATTTAATTATATGTAAACACTGGTTGAAGTTTGTAACATGCAGCCCCTCCCCCAGGGACTGTGGGAGAGTAAGTCATCCCCAAATACATAGTTATTATGATTTTCGACTATGCTGAACAAAATGGCTATCTCAAAATTTTGATCCGTTGACTTTGGGAAAAAACTGAGCGTGGGAGGGGGCCTAGATGCCTTCCAATTTATTTGGTCACTTAAGAAGGTCACTAGAACTTTTTATATCCATTATAATGAGCCCTCTTGCGACATTCTAGGACCACTTGGTCGATACGACGACCCCTGGGAAAAAAAATAAATAAACACGCACCCGTGATTTGTCTTCTGGCAAAAAATGCAAAATTCCACATTTTTGTAGATGGGAGCTTGAAACTTCTACAGTAGGGTTCTCTGATACGCTGAATCTGATGGTGTCATTTTCGTTAAGATCCTACGATTTTTAGGGGATGTTTCCCCCTATTTTCCTAAATAAGGCAAATTTTCTCAGGCTCGTAACTTTTGATGGGTAGGACTAAACTTGATGAAACTTATATATTTAAAATCAACATTAAAATGCGATTCTTTTGACGTAGCTATTTATATCAAAATTCAATTTTTTAGAGTTTTGGTTACTATTGAGCCGGATCGCTCCTTACTGCAGTTCGTTACCACGAACTGTTTGATTGTCCTATTATAATCTTGATCGCTCCTTACTGCAGTTCGTTACCACGAACTGTTTGACTAAGGTTAAGTCATGTGATTACATTCGTCAAATTAAAGACGATTGCATGCCACCGCAGTGTTTCCACTTTTCTTTTCAAACAATCTGTAAAACTTTGGCAATTTTCGGTAGAAAATCGGTTGATGGCTCTCAGCATTGGATAGAATTTTCAGTAAGAATATTTTTTTTTGTAATATGTTTTTGAAGGTTTCCGAGTGATTTGTGAATAAAACATTCTAAACGTTCAGAGAGTAGATTTACAAGAGCCACATCCAATTCAAGAAAGAAAAACAGGATTTCATCAATCAATTTTTTTCAGACTTGAAAAAGGGAAGTAACTAAAGGCTAAAAAAAACGATATTTGAAAATGTTCGAATATTTTCAATTTTTCTTCGTTCCACGGTGAATTTTCGACGAAGAAAAAAAATCAGAAATTGAAATTGTCTCACAAATAGTCGAGATGAACAAAATAATGTATTCAATCGCGTAACTATGATACTTTATAGCGTCATACATAGCTGTATCCATAAGTCGGCATAGCTTGTTCTCAAGATCAAACTATATTTAGGGAAGGTGGATCCTCAAATGTTGATGAGGACCCCCAAAATGCTTGGCCAGTATGGTGTCTTACAGGCTTAAAAATCTTGGTTGGGTTACACCCGACGATTGCCACATACTTTAATGCACGATTAATGAGAATGTAAACTTTCCCTGACAATCGTCCTCAAGTTGAGGGTAAATGAGCATGGGGCTGGTCCTTACTTTCAGTTGAAAAAACTTTTTCATATGTTTTTCATTTTTTTTAAATAATGCTAGAAAATACTGCGCTCCCCTCATAGAATATCTCTTCTCCCATGACAAATTCCTCAAAGGGAAGAACCTCCAAAAAACCCTCCACTCAATTCCCTTCCACCCAGCCAAAAATCCCCTTGAAAAGGTCGATAAACTACCCAATAACCATTACTGTATGTAAACACTGGTCAAATTTTTTAACTTGCAGCCCATCTCCCAAGGACTCTAGGAGAGTAAGTCAGCCCTAAAGACATAATTATTATGGTTTTTCGACTATGTTGAACAAAATGACTTTCTCAAAATTTTGATCCATTGACTTTGGGAGAATAATGAGCGGGAGAGGGGGCCTAGGTGCCCTACAATTTTTTGCTCCTTGAAAAAAGCCCTAGAACTTTAAATTTCCGTTAGAATGAGTCCTCTCGTGACAATCTAGGACCACTTGGTTGACAAGATCACACCTGGGGATAAAACAAACAAACAAACAAACAAATAAACACGCACCCGTGATGGGTCTTCTGGCAAAAAAAAATATTAAGTTCCACATTTTTTTTGATGGGAGCTTTTGATGAGCAAGACTAATTTGATGAGAGTTTAACATTTAAAATCAGCATAAAAATCTTTACAGTGTACATAAGCTAAGAATCAATGGGCCATGACTCAGTTCAGAAGAGAATCACACAGAATATTAATACAAAGCTAGCCTTGAAGATAGAATTTGAAGCGTAAATTAAATAAAAAAACAAGTTTTTTTTAACTAAAATAAGGAGCGACATTAAAACTTAAAACGAACAGAAATTACTTCGTATATGAAAGAGGCTGCTTTCTCATCGACGCCTCGCTCTTTACGCTAAAGTTTGACTCTTTCTCTCAATTCTTCTTTTTAAAACAGTACAAAACTTTAGTGTAAAGAGCGGGGGGCTGATGAGGAAGCAGCCTCTTTCATATACGAATTAATTTCTGTTCGTTTTAAATTTTAATGTCGCTCCTTACTTTCCTTTAAAGAACTTGTTTTTTTTATTCAATTTCTGAACTTTTTTGAATCAATGCATGTTTTGATCTTGCCTCTCCGCACATAAATAATTGAAACGAAATTTGTATATTTTTTTTTTGGTTAAATGGCTTTCTCATAATTTTGATCGAATGATTTGAGAAAAAAAGAGTGGGGGAGGAAGCCTAGTTGCCCTCCGATTTTTTGGTTAATTAAAAAGGCAACTAGAACTTTTAATTTTTTACAAATCATTTTATTAGTAAAAGATTTACGTAACTTATAAATTAGCTTACGTAAAGAACTTTTGTATTCTCATATTTTTTATTACATATATGAGGGGGTTCACCCCCTCGTCAGTACCTCGCTCTTTACACTAAAGCTTAAATGTTGTCCCAATTCATCAAGAATGACCCCTGAATCACAAAAGAAATATTTAATTTCTGAACGTTTTTGAATCAATGCATGTTTTGATTTTGGCTCTTCGCAGAGGAATAATTAAAACAAAATTTGCATTTTTTTTTTGGCTAAATGGCTTTCTCATAATTTTGCTCGAATGATTTTTAGAAAAAAAGAGCAGGGGAGGAAACCTAGTTGCCCTCCGATTTTTTGGTTAATTAAAAAGGCAACTAGAACTTTTAATTTTTTACGAATCTTTTTATTAGTAAAAGATTTACGTAACTTATAAATTAGCTTAAGTAAAGAAATTTTGTATTCTCATATTTTTATTACATATATGAGGGGGTTCAACCCCTCGTCAGTACCTCGCTCTTTACACTAAAGCTTAAATTTTGTCCCAATTCATTAAGAATGACCCCTGAATCACAAAAGCCGTAGAATAAATAGTTGATATTACTAAAAATACTTTAGCGTAAAGAGTGAGGTATTAGGAGGAGGTGAGCCCCTCATATGGGTATTAATTTCTGTTTGTTTTAAGTTTTAATGCTGATCCCTACTTCCAGCTGAAAAAACTTTTTCATATTTATTTTGTCATTGTTTTTTTAAATAATGCTAGTAAATCCTGCGCTCCCTTCATGGAGATTTTCTTCCCCCAAGAAAAATTATCGATGTAAAGTTCCCCCAATATATCCCCCTCTTCTCCCCCCCCCAACCGAAAAAATCCTCCAGAAAACGCCTTTACACTTCCTAATAGCCATTACTATATGTAAGCACTGGTCAAAGTTTATAACTTGTTGCTCCTCCCATGGGGACTGTGGGGGAGTAAGTCGTTCCCAAAGACATAGTTATAAGGTTTTTCGACTAACTGAATAAAATGGCTATCTCAGAATTTTGATCCGTTGACTTTGGTAAAATAATTAGCGTGGGAGGGGGCCTAGGTGCCCTCCAATTTTTTTTGGTCACTTAAAAAGGGCACTAGAACTTTTCATTTCCGTTAGAATGAGCCCTCTTGCAAGATTTTAGGACAACTGGGTCGACACGATCTCCCCTTGGGAATAAAACAAACAAAAAAACAAATAAACACGCATCCGTGATCTGCCTTCTGGCAAAAAATACAAAATTCCACATTTTTGTAGATAGGAGCTTGAAACTTCTACAGTAGGGTTCTCTGATACGCTGAATCTGATGGTGTGATTTTCATTAAGATTCTATAGCTTCTAGGGGGCGTTTCCTCCTATTTTCTAAAACAACACACATTTTGTCAGGCTCGTAACTATTGATGGGTAAGACTAAACTTGATGAAACTTGTATATTTTAAATCAGTATTAAAATGCAATTCTTTTGATGTAAGTATTGGTATCAAAATTCCATTTTTTAGAGTTTCGGTTACTATTGAGCCGGGTCGCTCCTTACTTTCGTTACCACAAACTGTTTGATAAAGTTAACTAGGTTAACTTGAATGTTAAACGTGGAAGTTAACATGGAAGAGGTTAAACTTGAAGCTATTATTAGTTGTATCAAAGATAACCTGTTAATAACCATCCGTATACAATAGGCTATGATACTTCTAATAGGGTTGGGGGGGGAAATCCAAAAGGACATATATATGCTACAGCTTTTCCTGGGGTTCATAGGGAGGTGCTTAGACACAAATTCTATAATGCGCGCTTATTGCGGCGAAAAAATGATTGCATTTTGGAAGGCTTACACTTTTACATAAACTAGAAAGAAGCACTGACAAATATAAAACGCCCTTTATTGATGTTTTAACACTCTCCACCCTCCTCGAATGCAAGTCAAAAAATCTCTTCGGGAAAAAGTGACCCAGAAAAGATTTTTTCTTATTTTTAACTCTATTCGCCATAGCACTGATAAACAGCCTATGATTAGGCGGGGATTTGAAGGTAAGATGGAGGAGGAGTCACGAGTATGCTGGCCTGGACAAAACAAAAACTACGCAGAAAAACATAAAAACTTACGTCCCAGTAAGTTGCTGATGGGATGTAGAATGTTGCTCATTATCATGTGATGGTTGTTGATTCCCCCTTATTAGGGCCCTTTTGACCCTGACTTCCTCTTCAACCTTTTCCTTTTGCTGTTTTGACATTCGACCAAATTTCACGGCTAAAAGTAGAATATAGTATTTTAGTACTTTAAGATCTCAAGAGTTTTGGGAAGTGAGTCTTCTGAAATTTTTTTTTATTCATAACTGTATTCGTATATAGAAATAATCAAACATGGATATACGTGAAAATAATAAATCATATCCAGCTAAAAAATTGTGCTTAAATGCTTGAGGACAGCAGAATATATTTTTGAACACCTCGACTTAAAGGGTCGGATGTTTCAAGTACTGCTTTTCAGAAAATTAAAGACATAGGTCTATTTTCAAAATATTTAGCAACACTTTAGTAATTATTTGTTTGGATGAAATAGATAGATAAATAAATAGATAGATGGATATTTATTGCAACGAAAGCCACATATGGGCCATGATAAAAAACAACAAATAATACAAAATAATACCTCATAACAGGGTATATAATGATAACTATGATAAAGCATCACAAAAACAAAAATAAAAAAAGCACATAATATTATAAAAGTCACATAATTCCACAAAATATCAAACACATGATCAGTATATATTAAATGTTTTAAAGCTACATGGATCATTGTTACAAAAAAAAGAAAAAAGAGAAATTTCAAGCTTAACATATAAAATAACTTTCTATATTTTTTCTTGTCCCACCTATCTTCTACCCAGCAAAAATCTCTCTCTCTCTGCTGAATGGCTACCTCCCCACATTCTTAATATACACTTTAAGCTTACTTTTTAAAATTCTGACTATCCAAACTTTCCGATTTACCTCAATCCCAAAGGTTTCTATCCTCAAATCCTTTAACTCATTAAAATTGCACATAAAGTGCTCTTAGTCCTAATTTTCTTCACACATCAGGTAAAAATACGGGCCCCTCTGTGACCTGAACCTCCCCAAATACTTCCTTCTTTCACCGAAAAGCATAAAATTTCCCCTTATATAGGCAAATAGTTACCAGCTAAATTGTAAAATTAGTTTTACCAGGGACAAATACGATAAACAAGAATAAGGGGCCAGCTATAATCATAATTAAACAAAAAAGAGTTTACACAAAATTTGGTTATTTGTTTCGATTTTTTTGTGTTTAATGATAAATATGCACCATATTTTAGTAAATCTAAATCATAAAATTCAAATGCTTAACGAGCAAAGGGAGGGGAACGATGCTATGTGATTTGGCTAAATCAAAGAGCAGAAATTTGAGAGAAGGAAAAATTTGGTATTTCATGGTCTTGACTTTAAGCTTAAGAACTACAAAGAAGAGCCAAAGAAAGTTGGTGAAACTTAAAACCAAAAGAATTTAACTCATTAAATCTTTATTTTTGGTAAATATAGTGATATATGTGGTAGAAACGAGGAGCCCTTGACGCATATGGCTTCTCCAAAAACAGGTCATTTTTTTCTAGAACAGGAAATCCTTTCGTGTTTTAGAGTCAGACATTTCCCAGCCTATTTCAAAAAACTTGTTTACAAATGAAAGATTTCTTATTAGTTATGTATATATTCCACCAAGAAAGGAAAATATTGACATGACCGTTAATATTATCCCATGAAAAAATATTATTATCTAATAAAAAGTACAATTTTTTAAATTTATTTTTTTTAAATTTGACGAGATTTCAAAAATAAAAATCCTAGAATAGCTAACAAAACTGTTCAATTTGATTAATCTTATTACGACAAACAATCAAAGTTTTAATTGACAATCCAGATTGTTTTTCTTTATATTATGGGATTGTGAAAAGATTGACAAGCTTTACAAGCTAAATATAAGAAAATATTGCTATCGAATATCACAAAAAAAAAACTTGGCGCAATATTTGAATGGTAGATATTCAAATTTTCCGGTGAATATTCGCCATTTTTAGGAAGTTCAGAATTTTTTTCCTAATATTGCCTTATTTTAATTTACCTGATCTTCCACCCTTTCCCATAAGAAAATCAGACCTTTATGAGAAGCTATAATTAAAAATCAAAGACTAAATTAGACATACAAATTAGGATATCTTTTATAACAACAAATCCTGCCTTCTAGAGCAACACAAAATGAACAATTTTTTCTTACATATTCAAGTCCTAAGATCCATCTCTCAACTTTGATTATATTTGTTGCTTAATGAAAATACTAATATTTCAACTTACAGCCAAACTGATCGTTGGGGAGAGCTTTAATGACAATTTCAGCTTTGACCACAGATCGGATGACCCGGAAAAAGATGCACTCAGAAAAAGTCCCGAGAAGTAAGAATAGAATCCCTTGATATTCCTCGAAGTCGTTTTCTGTCTAGACCCAGAGCCCTGGGACAAGGGTGGTGAGTCATGGTATGATATTTGGGGTTTACTTTTCAAAAGGACACGGTATTTAGATGAGCCTTTCAGAGAATGTTGAGGGGAATTTTGAACTAGATCAAAACTCTTTATGTTTAAAGGGGTTATCAAAAGGGTATAGCTCAGGAATGACTGAGTTTAATTAAATTGGAACTTTCAGGGGACGACGAGGGAGACTGCTGCAACTACCACCACTTCTACAGCTACCAATACTACTTTTACTACCACCGCTAAATTACTGCTTGTGTAGCGAGTAAGCCTACTGTGTACATTAAAATACAGATCTTAAAAAATATTTAATGGAAGTTGAACTAAATCAAAACTTGCCAACTTCATAAAAATACCTAATATGGGTGTATTGGCCATAATTATGGAACGGCTTACTGAATCAGGAGGAAACTTCTTTGGTATTGTGAGTTGGATGTTGAACTGGCAGAGAGTCAAAATGTACCTGCTTTTATAGCTATTAATACCGCTACGACTAATGATCCTACTGCTACCACTACTACTATGATTCTAGCACAATCCAGACTTCGCGTGTGAATGTGACAATTTGACAGATTATCGAGGAGGAATTTGAACTAAATCAAAACGTACCATGTGCGTTCAGATTGTCAAAAGGGTAAATCCCAAAAACAGATATGGGAATCAATGTGAAGATGACTTGACAAAAAGGTGATCCGTGCTTGCCAATGTTGATACTACTGCCACGCTATTAATGCTAGTACTACCACTACTGTAACTAAAATTAGATTATTAAGATCAAAAGAGCATCAAAAGGGGTTCAAAAAGCGTACATAAAGCAATGTTTTTGAAACGACTTCCCTTATCAAGGTAAATCGTCCACCGTATGATGAGTGGGATGTTCAACTGACCAAAAGGCAACGTGTACATGCTACTGCTGTTATTGATACAGCTGCCTTTACTCTTACTGCTACTACTACTATTGTAACACTAATATTACTACTATCTCTCCTACTACCACCACACCTATTGTTAGACACCTACTGGTATACACCTACTATTAAGGTATGTCCCAATTGTAATCAAAATTTGTGCTTTACGGAAAAAGTAAGTGAATGTGCATTGTCAGCACCTATGATGATATTTATCACTTAAATTTTTAATAGCTTTCAACTTGCTAAAGTTAAAAAATTCAAAATTTAAAATGCACTTTCTTTTGAGTAAGGAGCAAAACATACCCTGGTCTTGGATAGATATGGGGGCTTTCAGCCTAACTCATGTTAATTTCTGTTGCTTTTGAATTTGATTCGTTTTCTTTTCGTTTTGGATTTCATTTATTTATTGATAGCATTTTATGGTAGTTTTATGCTTGGTAGATTATTCGATTTTAAATCTGCTCATTTTTGGAGGAAAAATTTTTCCTAAAAAAAAACTTTTTTTGAGGATAATAATTTTAAATTAATGTTTATTTAATGCTCATTCTGACCTTACGATTTTTCACTAGTGAATTTCTAAACACTGATGAATTTTTAGTGACAGCCCTGATCAAGTGTTAC
The DNA here is from genome assembly GCF_032884065.1 of Artemia franciscana. Lineage (NCBI taxonomy): Eukaryota > Metazoa > Arthropoda > Branchiopoda > Anostraca > Artemiidae > Artemia > Artemia franciscana. The sequence continues at coordinate 18,329,733 of NC_088865.1, read as the reverse complement.
ATAATGCCTTTTTTATCTTCCAGCATTGCAAATAGAAAATGACCCTTCTTTCCTCACTGGAAATAGTGAGAAAAAACTTTATTGGTACCAGAGCCCATTTCTCTCTTTGTTTCTGCTTGAAGAATAAAAGGCTTTTAACGGCACTTATCTGCCCTCTCTTCAAACTGCAAACCTAGAATTTTGCTCATTTTAATACAAAGCCAAATATAAAGTTTGCTCAAATAGAGTGGCTAACTAAAAGAGATAAATATGGTTGCACTGTTTAAAAAAAAAACAATCTACACCATCTAGTGTTTGGCATCACTTGTCATTTTTTAATAGTAAACTGAAATCAAACCCTTTAATTCTAAACTAATTTTGAAAATTAAAATAGTTACATTACATTTGCCTTATTACTAGACTGAAAAAATACCAAGAAACGTCAAACGCTAGATGAAATTAGTTGTTTAGGGGTCACCACCAGAGTTAGTCACTTCCACAGGTCAACCATAGTCTAAAGACTGGCCTAAAGAAATTGAATAAAAAACAATTTTTTTTAGCTGAAAGTGAGGAGCTACATTAAAACTTAAAACGAACAGAAATTATTCTGTATATGAAAGGGGCTGTTCCCTCATCAAAGCCCTGCTCTTTACGCTAATTTTTCTTATTGTTTTAAAAAGTATAGTTGTGAGAAAGGATAAAACTTTAACGTTGTAATAAATTGATGTAACTTACAAATTAACTTACAAATTAATTTACATAACGAAGTTTTATATTTTTATATTTTTATTACGTATATGATGGAACTCAACCCTTCGCCAATACCTCGCTCTTTACGCGAAAGCTTTAATTTTGTTCCAATTCTTTAAGAATGACCCCTGAATCACTAAGGATGTTTAATTAGAATAATTATCTGTTTTAAAAGTTAAAACAAAACCTTCTACGTAAAAGCGAGAAATTGAGAAGAGGAAACCCCCCTCAAATATGTAATATTTTCTGTTCGCATTAAGTTTATTACCACGTATTATGCTGTTGTAGATACAATTAAATGCTTAAGTCTAGCTGAAAAATAACACAAGCAAATTATTGTCTATATTGGCCATTATTAAACAAAATTTGAACTTTAGCGTAAGAAGCGAGGTATTGATGAGGGAACGAATTAAAAATATGCGTAATGTGAGGGGGTTAGCCCCCTCGTTAATGCCTCGGTCTTTATGCTAAAGTTCGAATTTTGTTCCAATTCTTTAAAAATGACCCCTGAATCACAGCGGCCGTTTAATTGAAATAAATAGCTCTTTTCAAATTAATATTGATTATGATTGATGATAATTAATGAGTATTGATTAGGGGACAAACCCCAAATATACGTAATGTCTCCATTCGTTTTAAGTTTTAATGTTGCTCCTTACTTTCAGTTGAAAAAGTTAGTTTTTTATTGAATTTATTATTTTTTTTAGCAATCAGATTAAGCCATAAACAATTAGGTCATCCTCAAAGAAATAATTGTTAGATTTTTCGATTATGCTAAACAAATTGGATATCTCAATATTTTGATCAGGTGACTTTGGGAAAAAATGAGCAAGGAAGGGGACCTATAAGACCTTTAACTTTTTCTGTCACTTAAAAAGGGCACTAAAAAAATTTTTCCTGTTTGAATGAGCCCTCTCGCGATATTCAAGGACCGCTGGGTTGATACAATCATCCTTGGGAAAAAAAATAGACACGCATCCGTGATTTTTCTTCTGGGAAAAAATACAAAATTCCACGTTTTTGCAGATAGGAGCTTGAAACCTGTACAGTAAGGTTATCTGATACGCTGAATCTGATGGTGTGATTTTCATTATGATTCTATGACAGGGAGTATTTTCTCTTTTTTCGAAAATAAGGCACATTTTCTCAGGCTCATAACTTTCTATGGGTAAAACTAAATGTCATGACTTTTACATATTTAAAATCAGCATAAAAATCCAATTCTTTCAATGTATGTATTGGCAATAAGCAATCATTGCTTATGTAGGCATTGGCATTATGGTTTTTAAGAGTTTCTGTTACTATTGAGCCGGGCTGCCCTTTACTTAAAGTCATTACCACAAACTATTTGATTTGTTACGTTCCATCTTTTCCTGTCGTTTCACAAAGAGAAATTAAGAAATTGTTACTTTTAATTAGACTAACTGCTCAGAATTAATGTACCGACGTCGCTTACAAGGTGTTTATTAATGGAAACTTACCATTAAATTTCTATAATAAAATTGTACACACAATTATAATTTTACCTACAGTTTAATTGGAATATTAAAGCAAGTTTTAGCATCTAGTTAAAAAGAAGTTCTAATAAACTCATGAAATGAAATTAAAACTAAACTTATCGTCAAAAATATATTAAATAAAGCCACATTTTTACTTTCCTTGAGCTCCTATAGAAGTACCACAAGCCATGCCAATCATTAAAAAATTTTACCCTTATATAATAACTGGAATTGTAATTTTACTTACAACTTCATTGGAATTTTAGATCAAATCTTAAAGTTAGATTAAAACTCAATTACAGTGAAATAAAAAAAATAATTAAAATTAAATTATATTACTTAGATATATATTAATTACTTGAAAAACAACGTGATTGTACTTACGTGTGACAAGCAAGAAAAGAAAAGGAAACCTGATAGCTGAAATAACGAGGAAAATATCATCAAGTATACAGACAAAAAGCAAAAAGGACAAAAGATGACATTTTGGTAAGAATCTCTGCCAAGCAATCCTCAATTCTAAAAAAGGGAAGAACAAACTAGCCTTTTCATTGATTGACAGATTTGACTTTTGACGATTAACTTAGCTTGCCTACTGATCCGTTTGTCATTAAAAATGCTGTTAGATGTTCTTTATTTAAGCTGAAAAAAATATTTTTGCAAGAAACTATTTCCAAAACATTACCAGGATGTATTTAAATCATATGAGGATATTTTTGAAAGTACTTACCAGGGGTTTTAGAAGGCATAACTGGTATATCAGGCATCACTGCAGATGATGGCATTATCTTATTTTCAAACAAAGTTGTATTGTCCACGCAATCAGCGCTTCCAACTTCACAACTCCCGTAGCTATTGTAAGGGCAGGTTGGATAGGGATTGATATTCCCATCAACATTGCTAAAACTAAATAAGAAATTATTTTAATAAAAAAAATCAAGTTTAAGGTATTTTTCATGGTTTAAAATAGGGACACCAGTTCACAAAACATAGGGAAAAGGAGGGGGTAGAATTTATTTTCAAATGAGACTGGAAAAGAGAGATTTTTTTCGAGATGAGAAAGAAACTACTAGAAGGCAGGTTTTACTCGTGAAAATGAAGTTTTCATTGGCTGCCAATAACGCTTTAGCAAAAAACTAATGGTACCACAGTCCTTTTAAATTAGTTTAAGCTAATGGGAAACCCCTCTAAATAGTAAAATTATGTCATGCCACTACATTCATCCAATTAAAGATGATTACATGCCACCGCAGTGTTTCCACTTTTCTTTTCAAACAATCTGTAAAACTTTGGCAGTTTTCAGTAAGAAATCGATTGATGGCTCTCAGGATTGGGTAGAATTTTTAGTAAGAACATTTTTTATTTTGTGTAATGTTTTTGAAGGTGTTCGAGTGATTTGCAAACAAAGTACCACATTCTAAACGTTCAGAGAGCAGATCTACAGGAGCCAGATGCGATTCCGGAAAGAAAACGATATTTCGTCAATCAATTTTGTCAAACTTGAAAAAGAGAAACAGCTATAAGCTCAAAAAATTTTGAAGTGGGTTTGATTTTGAAAATAAGTGTAATCGTATTTTATCCAGACTTTTAAGCTGTTTAATTAAACAAAGATGTCTAAAAGATCAAAAACAGAAAATTAATCATACATGCGCCAACAAGTTCAAATTGTGCTGTCTCTAGTGCTGGGCGAAATATGGCATTAATATTGATATATCCATACATCGAACCGAACATCGATATCGAATGTCGAGACACAAATATCAACATTGAAAACGATATTTCGAAATGTCTGAATATTTTCGGCTTTTTGTTTGTTCCCCCAGGAATTTCCAAAATCCAAAAGAGAAAAATGTCTCACAAATGGTCAAGAAGGAGAAAATAATGTATTCAATTTTGTGACCAAGCTGTTTAATAGTATCATTTATAGCTGTATCCAAAAGTTGGCATAGCCTGTTCTCAAATTAAACTATATTTAGGGAAGGTGGATTCACAAACGTTGCTGAGGACCCCCGAAATTATATCGTCGGATATAATAATACGATTGCTACATACTATGCATCGGCACTGTTTCTGTTTTCTGTTTCTGTTTCTGTTTTTTCTTGCCTGTTTCTGCCTGTTTCTGTTTCTGTTTTTACAAAAAACAGAACAGAAAACAGAAACAGGCTACCTGTTTTTGTTTGACCTGTTTCTGTTTCTGTTCTGTTTTTTTTCATCTGTTTTTTTCCGTTTCTGTTTTTTTTTATCTGTTTTCTGTTTTTTTTTTCTGTTTTTTTTTTTTCAAATGCCGCGCTATCTAGCGGGCATGATACCGAAACGCATGATACCTACCCGTACCTACCGTACCGAAACGCATATCTAGCGGGCATGATACCATGATACCGTTGATTTTTGAATTTAAACAAAAAGGGAATACTTGTGGGAAAAGTCAAAGTCATGGCCAATTGTAGAAAAAAGCTAAGACAGATTGTCCAATTAAGTGGGCAACCCAGTCAAGGTTAATTTTACCCCTTTGATTGCCGTTGTGACTGTCTCCCATTTATGCTACACCTCTCCGTGCATGTATGTCCCTTGACAATGCCGAAATAGAGTCAACCTGTTGGAGGTTCTCCTTGGGGAACACACGCGGGTTGACTACGGGTTGACTACTTGAAAATTTTCCTCTCATGCATGTCACTCCACAATGCTCAACTAGAGTCAACCGCTCATGCTAATTCACGCCGGGGTAAATCTGAGCGAAAGAGAGAGATAGAGAAAGAGAGAGAAGCTTGAATGCTATACAGTGGACATGGGCTAGATGGGAACCCCATATGACAATGTCTCTACTGTTGGTATATGTGTAGCGGATGGCTATTACCGCTTGAGCAACGGTCTAACCATTGACGGCTTTAAGGATTCGTGCTTTAAGCAGCAAACATGGGCTCAATGAAATCCCATATAAAAGAGGAATATAGCGTTGGTATTTACTTAGAGCAATGGGTTACCGCTAGAACAGCGGTCCAACAAGCCACGGCTTGAAGGCATCCGTACTTTAAGCGGTGAACCTAGGCACCTTGCTATGTGTGTAGCGGAGGGTTATTACCACTTGAGCAATGGTCTAACCATAGAGCGTTATAGAGCGTTGGTATTTGCTTAGAGCAATGGGTTACCGCTATAGCGACGGTCTAAATAGCCTCTAACTTAAGCGGTGGACATAAGCTAGATGGGATGACTCTGTGTCTGTCTGGTATATATTAGCAAGCAGCGGTCTAAGTAGCCTCGGCTTGAAAGCATCCGTGCTTTAAGCGGTGAATATAGTGTTGGTATATGCTTTGAGCAATAGTTTACCGCTAAAGCAACGGTCTAAGAGCAACTAGGGTAAATTGTCAATTATAAATGACATTTAAGCTTGAAAGGAATATAGCGTTGGTATCACCCGATTGGACACATTTTATGACAAATTTCGCCCCCCCTAAAAATACGCTAGTGTGTTGAATTGCACGAAGTTGCTCATCTTTTGTATGTGACTAAAAGGATTTAAGAAGAAGATGTTTTCTTTCCTATTAGAAATAGAAGAAGTAAGAAAAAACAGCTGTTAAAACAGCTGTTTTTTATTTTTAAACAGCTGTTTTCTGTTTTTTCGAAAAACAGAACAGATTACAGAAACAGGTCACCTGTTTTTGTTTGACCTGTTTCTGTTTCTGTTCTGTTTTTTTTCTAACTGTTTTTTCTGTTTCTGTTTTTCTCAAAAACAGAAACAGTGCCGATGCTTACTACATACCTTAATGCACGATTGATGAAAATATATACTACCCATGACAATCTTCCTCAAGTTGAGGGTAAATTAGTAAGGGGAATGGATTTGGCTTTGCTGACTCCTAAAGATGTATCAACAAATGCAAGAGTGGTGACAGTCCCTGTGATTCAGCCACCACAAAGTTAAGCCAGTTTGTGGGGATCACGTGATGAAGTTTCAATGGCCAATGCAAGATGACTTCGCCAGTAGCCGAATCTATCATGGCTCTGCAGGTAATCAATAAGGAGTCCTTAGTTCCAAGCAAAACTAATTCACTCAAGTCGTTGAAGTCGTATGAGCTGGGTCTCAGAAATACGTGGGGAAAGAAAAAATTAGAAAAAAATCAGGTATTCGTAATTTACGACTGGGTGATCGGATCTTACTGAATTTTGATATTTAGAAGGGCCTCGTGTCTCAGAGCTCTTATTTTAAATTGCGACTGGAATTAAGCCTCTGATTTTCCTTTTAAATCAAGCTATTGATTCTCATAATTTTGGCAGAGCTCATGCCATATGAGATCTTGGCTCTTCTGGCCTCGTCATAAGTGTCATATGAGCTCTTAGCTATTGATTTTTATTGGAAAACACCGTTTTTGTGATTTTCTATTTTAAAACAGAAAAAAAACATCCCAAGCACACTCTTTGGGCGCTCTTTGTCACTTTATGATTGCTTTATAAGGTCAAATTTATGAAGAGCAATTAAATATAAAAATTAGGTTATAAACGAGCCCATAAATAACTCTAGTCACTCTCCTTAAAACCCCCTAAGAGTCATAGAACCTTAATAAAAGTCACATCATCAGATTCAGCGTATTCAAAACCCTGCTGTAGAAGTTTAAAGATTTCATGAGCAAAAATGTGGTACTTTTTATTTTTTGCTTGAAAAAAGATCACGGATGCGTGTTTATTCGTCTGTTTTTTGTTTGTTTGTTTTTTCTTTTTTTTTACGCAGGGGTGATTGTATCGACCCAGTTGTCCTAGGATTTGACAAGAGGGCTTATTCAAACGAAAAATAAAGTTCTATTTTTAAGTGATCAAAACAATTGGATGACATCTAAGCCCCCCTCCAACGCTCAGTTTTCCCAAAGTCAAGAGATCAAAATTTTGAGATAGCCATTTTTTTCAGCTTAGTCGAAATAGCTAATAACTCTGTCTTTGAGGACAACTTAATCCCCCACAGTCCCTGGGGGAAGGACTGGAAGTTATCAACCTTGCCAATTGATTACACATAACATTGGTTATTGGTTTTCAGGTAATTGGTTATTATATAGACGTTTTCAGGGGGATTTCTTCTGTTGGGGGGTCTGGGATTTGGCTAAGAGGGAGACTCTTTCCATAGAGGAATGGGGAAAAAGAATTTTCATGAAGGGGCGGTGTATTTCCGAGCATTATTTAAAAAAATCATACATTAAATAAGAAAACAATTTTTTTACAACTAAAAGTAAGGAGCAACATTAAAACTTAAAAAAACAGAAATTTTTACGTATACAATGGGGTTTGTCTCCTCGTCAATACCTCGCTCTTTACCTAAAAGTACTTTCATTAATTTCAAAAGAGTTAATTATTCTAATTAAACGGCCTTTGTGATTCAGGGGCCATTCTTAAAGAAATAAAACAGAATTCAAACTTTAGCGTAAAGAGCGAGGTATTGACGAAAGGAAAACCCCTCATATTACGTATTTGAGGAAGTCCCCCCCCACTCGTCAATACCTCACTCTTTAGGCTAAAGTTAGAATTTAGTTAAATAATGGCCGATATAAGCAATAATTTGTTAGTGTTGTTTTCTGGCCAATCTTAGCATTTAATTTTATCTTAAGCAGCTTCATAACTATGATTTTATGTGACAATAAACTTGTATTAGTGTGTGTCTTCGGCTTGTTGTTGTTATTAGATAAAAGAACTAGGTTTTTTTTCCAACTGAAAGCAAGGATTACAAACAAAACGGAAAAACAACATAAATTATTTCGTATATCCTTTGAATATCTTTTCTTTCATTCATTTCAGTCATTCGAGAATTGCTCAACTTGTGACTTTCCTTTTCATGAAAATAGTATTGACCTGTATGGCCGTTTTGTTACTATGCCTTACAAAAATACTTCCGAAAATATCGCTAATTTAAGTTACGAGGGAAAATCTTTCCAGGGAGATATTTCTCGTGGGGGAAAGGATTTATCCATGGAGGGAGAGCTGGATTTCCCGACATTATTTAAAACACGACCAGCAATTAAATAGAAAACAAGCTTTTCAACTGAAAGTAAGAAGCAATATTAAAACTAGAAAACAAACAGAAAATATTACATATATGAGGGGGTTTGCCTCTCCTAAATAGTTTGCTCTTACGCTAAAGTTTCTTTTTTAACTTTTAAACGAGATTATTCTTCTAAAAAGCCTTTGTGATTCATGAGTCATTCTCAAACAGCTGGAAAAAAATATTAATACTTGAACAAAAAGTTAAAATAATGCGCAAATTCCATTTTAATTATTCATATACGGTGGGTTAAATTTAAAATATAATTTGAGTCAATTTTAATTGGTTCTAACAGGCTAATAAAATCAGAGGGTAGAACTCATTGCTTTCTTTCTTCGGCCCAGAACTAACTTTGTAAAGTAACAGAAATTAGAACAAGAAGAAAAAGGTATTGGAAAGGGATTTGATTCCCATCTACGTCTTCTTATAGTAACACAAGAACAAAAGCGAAGGCAATCTTAACTCTGAAAGTCACTCAATTTGTACTGAATTAATTAAGAAACATGATCAAATTAATGGTCCAACTTAAGCTTTGGTGTCATATTTGTGATGGCCTCTTTAAAAAAAGAGACTTGGTTTTCCCTTAGATTAACAGGAGAAAATTTGGAACAGATTCATCTGAGTTTTCAGACATCTTTAAAAATAACTTAGGTTTGTGTTTTTCACAAGTTTTCCCATACCCATTTTTACAAAGATGGTTTTATAGGAGCCGACTGGGAGCACTCGCCCCGGCCGCAGAAATCTTAGCAGCGTGAATTTGAAATAAATAATCTATCATTTATAATCATTTTGAAGTTTTTAAAATTTGATCTTTATTAAATATAGTAGAGGTCGTAGTTTATGGTAAGTTAGCTCCTTACTGTAATACTTATATAATAATACTTAACACTTGCTGTAGGTATAAGCAAACTGAAGAAACCTGAACTGCCACTGTTTTCCCCTGAAAATTCTCAATAATAAAAATTCTCAAGCTACGCTCCTGTTTCTCTGTCTTGTTCTGAAGAGGTGTCTAGCTTCTTGAAAACTAAAAGTGGGGCAGGACCTCCTTCCCCTCCTTAATTAAATTGTTCGTCGATCATTATCATAGATTTCTAACTTATAGTTAGTACGTAGATTAATTTAACCTAATTTTTATTCATAGAATACAAAAAAAAAACAAAAACAATAATATACTCCTTTTAAATTCCAATCTATTGTTCCTTTTGGTACATCCAGTACCAGCACTGATGTATCACTGGTCTGATCCTCCAGGATATACAAGAATGACGGTAAACCCCAAATACTCTCTTTCCAACCCTCAAAGGGTATGGGGGATATCGTAGAAAATACTCACGATTATTGACCAACTTATGAAATCCAACACCACATTTTGTCAACTCAAAAACTACGGAGGTACCGCAGCTTACATACCAATCACAGCTATCTTGTCCATGAGATCTTTGGTACACAGCTTTGAACTTGGCACCTCCTCCAAGCCTGTGCTCCGACTTGTATATCGCACTACAACACCATAGGTGGGAATACAGTTATGAAAACTCCTATCTTGCCCATGAGAAGCTTGAATGGTTTTGTAGAATATTTGCCAGTTTCCTGTCTCCAGCCACTAGCATCGCTACCGCGCACTGTGTACCAAAAATAAATCGAGTTTTCATAACTGTATTGGTATCTGAGCTGTAGGAGGTACAGGTTAAAGACCAGAGACGAACTCCAGGGATAAACTAAAAGAAAAAGATATGTCTACAAAAGAAATTGACTAGTGTGAACCTGCGCAGACTTTAGCCAATCAGCAAATGAAACTTCTAACCAAATTTACAGTGAAATTTACAGCTAAGAATCAATGGGCCAGGATTCAATTCAGACGAATCACACAGAATATTAATATGGAGCCAAATTTTTTTCTTTTGTAGAATCAGTACATTTGAGCTGTCTTTGAAACTATGCTAACCCTCAAGAGAGAATTTGAAACGTAAATAAAATTAACTTGGAAGGGGCTAAACTTGAGCCATTATTAGTTATATGAATTTCAAGATTATTGAACGGCTATCAATTTCCTATTTGTATTTCAGTCATAAATTTCAAAATCTATGACAGAAATGTATCCGAGAAGCTTTCGATAATAACCAACTATCAACAAGAGGCTATGTTAGGCCTACTCTTAATAGGGCTTGAGTGAAATCCAGCTTATCCTGGGGTTCCATAGGGAGGTGCTTAGACACAAATTCTATAATGCGTACTTATTTCTGTGAAAAATAATTGCGTTTTGGATGGCTTGCACTTTCACAAAAAGTAGAAAGAAGCACTGACAAATATAAAACCTCCATTATTGATATTCTAACACACTCAACCCTCCTCAAAAACAAGTAAAAAAATCTCTTCAGGTAAAAGTGACCCCCAAAAGAATATTTTTGTTCTTATTTCTAACTCTATTTGCCGTAACAATAACAAACCAGCCTATGATTAAGCCAGAATTTGAAAGGGGTCACCACTATCCTGGCCTGGACAAAATAAAAACTACATAAAAAACATAAAAACTTACGTTCCAGAATAATGCTGATAGGATGTGGAAGTTTGTTGATTAACATAAATGGTGCTATCTCGTGAGCTCTCTGATGGTCGTTGGCCCCCCTTTATTTGGGCCTTGTGGACCCTGACTTCATCTTCAACCCTTTTCTTTTGCTGTTTTGACATTTGCCCAAATTTCATGGCTAAAAGTAGAATATAGTATTTTAATACTTCAAGATCTCAAGAATTTTGGAATGTGAGTCTTCTGAACTATTTTTCTTTTCCAAGTATATTTGTATATAGAAATAATCCAACATGGAGATACCTGCAAATAATTAATCGTATCCAGCTAAAAAAAATTGTGCTTGAATGCTTGAGGAGAGCAGAACATATTTCTGAACACTTCGACTTGGAGGGTCGAAGTTTGTAACTTTTCAGAAAATTAAAGACATGGGTCTGTTTTGAAAATATTTAGCAGCATTTTAGTAATTATTTGTTTGGGTGAAATATAGGCAAATTGTTACCAGTTAAACAGTAAAATTAATTTTAGCCAGGGACAAATATGATAAACATGAATAAGGGGCCAGCTATAATCATATTAAACAAAAAGAATTCATACAACAGTTAGTTTTTCACTTCAATTTTTCTCTAGCTATACATATGCAACCCTGTTTTAGTAAATCTAAAACATAAAATCCAAATTCTTAACAGGGCAATGGAGGGGAAGGATGCTTATGATTTGACTATATCACAGAGTTGAAATTTGAGAGACGGAAAAATTTGGTGTTTCACGGTCTTGACCTTATGTTTAAGTATTGCAAGGAAGAGCCACAGAAAGTTGATGAAACTTAAACCAAAAGTATTCGATTCATTATATCTTTATTGCTTGATCAATAAGTTTTTAGGTGTTACAGGTGATAGAGATGATGAGCCCTTGACGAAAATAATTTCTCCAAAAACAGGTCAGTTTTTTAAGAATGGGAAATCCTTTCGATTTTTAGAGTCAGATATTTCCCAGCCTATTGCAAAAAAAAATGTTTACAAATAGAATATTTCTTATTAGTTATGTATATATTCCACTTCCTAAGTAAAATATTGACATTACCATTAATTTCATCCAATAAAAAAGTATTACAAGGTAACATAGGTACTATTTTCTGAAATATATTTTTTCAAATTTGATAAGATGTCAAAAATAAACATCCTAGTAAAAGAATAGCCTACAAAACTATTCAATTTGATTATCAAACAGTTCGTGGTAACGAACTGTAGTAAGGAGCGACCCGGCTCAATAGTAACCAAAACTCTAAAAAATTGAGTTTTGATATCAATAGCTACATCAAAAGAATCGCATTTTAATGTTGATTTTAAATATATAAGTTTCACCAAGTTTAGTCTTACCCATCAAAAGTTACGAGCCTGAGAAAATTTGCCTTATTTAGGAAAATAGGGGGAAACGCCCCCTAAAAGTCGTAGGATCTTAACGAAAATGACACCATCAGATTCAGCGCATCAGAGAACCCTACTGTAGAAGTTTCATGCTCCTATCTACAAAAATGTGGAATTTTGTATTTTTTGCCAGAAGACAAATCACGGGTGCGTGTTTATTTGTTTGTTTTTTGTTTTTGTTTTTTTTTTCCAGGGGTCATCGTATCGACCAAGTGATCCTATAATGTCGCAAGGGGGCTCATTCTAACGGAAATGAAAATTTCTAGTGCCCTTTTAAGTGACCAAAAAAATTGGAGGGCATCTAGGCCCCCTCCCACGCTCATTTTTTCCCCAAAGTCAACGGATCAAAATTTTGAGATAGCCATTTTGGTCAGCATAGTCGAAAACCATAAGAACTATGTCTTTGGGGATGACTTACTCCCCCAAATCCCTGGGGGAGGGGCTGCAAGTTACAAACTTTGACCAGTGTTTACATATAGTAATGGTTATTGGGAAGTGTACAGACGTTTTCAGGGGGATTTTATTTTGTTTGGGGCTGGGGCTGAGGAGAGGGGGCTATGTTAGAGGATCTTTCCTTGGAGGAATCTGTCATGGAGGAAGAAAAATTCAATGAAAAGGGCGCAGGATTCTCTAGCATTACTATAAGAAAGCAATGAAAAATAAACATGAAAACGTTTTTTCAAATAAAAGGAAGAAGTAGCATTAAAACTTAAAATGAACAGAGATTATGACGCATATGAGGGGTTCTAAAAATACTTTAGCATAAAGATCGAGGTATTTAGGAGGAGATAAATACCTTGCTCTTTATGCTAAAGTATTTTTAGTAATTTCAACTATTTATTCTACGGCCTTTCTGATTCAGGGGTCATTCTTAAAGAATTGGGACAAAACTTACGATTTAGTGTAAAGAGCGAGGTATTAACGACGGTACAAACCCCCTCGTATACATAATAAAAATAAAATGTTATGAAAGTTTGTTACGAAAGTTAATTCTTAAGTAACGTATATTTTTTACTAATTAAAACGTTCGTTAAAAATTAAAAGTTCTAGTTGCCTTTTTAAGTAACCAAAAAATTGGAGGGCAACTAGGCCTCCTTCTCCGCCCCTTATTTCTCAAAATCGTCTGATCAAAACTAAGAGAAAGCCATTTAGCCAAAAAAAGAATTAATATACAAATTTCATTTTAATAATTTATGTGCGGAGAGCCAAAACCAAACATGCATTAATTCAAAAACGTTCAGAAATTAAATAAAAAAAATTATTTTTTTAGCTGAAAGTAAGGAGCGACATTAAAACTTAAAACGAACAGAAATTACTCCGTATATGAAACGGTTTGTCCCCTCCGCAATCCCTCGCTCTTTACGCTAAAGTTTGACTCTTTGCCACAATTCTACTTTTTAAAAAAATTAAAAGCTTTAGCGTAAAGAGCGAGGGATTTTGGAGGGGACAATCCATTTCATATACGGAGTAATTTCTGTTCGTTTTAAGTTTTAATGTCGCTCCTTACTTTCAGCTAAAAAAATTAGTTTTTTTTATTTAATTCTTATTGCGACACACAATCGACGCGTTGATTGACAATCCAGATTGTTTTTCTTTATGTTATGGGATTGTGAAAAGATTGGCAAGCTTTACAAGCTAAATGTAAAAAACATAATTTTTTTTCAAATATTGCCTTATTTTAATTTACCTGATCCCCCACCCTTTCCCATACAAAAATCAGAACTTGTGTGTTTTGGGACGTATCTGAGAAATTGCCATTAAAAATCAAAGATTAAATTAGACATAAAAATTAGGATTTGTTTTATAAAAACATATCCTGCCTTCTAGAGTAACATAAAATAAACAAGTTTTTAACAAATCCAAGTGCTAAGATCCATCTCTCTACTCTGATCATATTTTTTGCTTAATCAACATGCTAATATCTCAACTCACAGCCAAGCAGATCGTTGGGTAGAACTAACAAAAAAATGTTCTAAAAAAATGCCCAACAAGTAAGAATAGAGTACTTGGATATTCATAGAAGTCATTTTTTGTCAACCACCAGAGCCCTGGGAAAAGGGTAGTGAGTCATTGTATGATGTTTGGCTTTTACTTTTAAAAAGGATAGGGTATTTAGGTGTACCTTTCAGAGAATGTTGAGGGGAATTTTGAACTAGATCAAAATACTTTATGTGTATATGTGTTGTCAAAAGGGTGTAACTCAGGAATGACTGAGTTTATTAATTTTGTACTTTTAGGGAACAAAGAGGGAGACTGCTGCAACTACCACCGCTTCTACTGCTACCACTACTACTTTTACTACCACCACTAAAATTACTACTTGTGTAGTTAGTACTGTGTATTTTGAAATAACACATCTTAAAAAGCGTTTAATGAAAGTTGAACTAAATCAAAACATGCTAACTTCATAAAAATACCTAATATGGGCATATCGACAATAATAATGGAATGGCTTACTGCATCAAGAGGAAACTTCTTGGATATTATGAGTTGGATGTTGAACTGGCAAAGAGTCAACAAGTACCTGCCACTACTGCTTTTAATACTGATACAACTAATTATCCTACTACTACCACTACTACTATGATTCTAGTACAATTCAGAATACGCGGATGAATGTGACAATTTGACAGAATATTGAGGGGGAATTTGAACTAAATCAAAATGTACTATATGTATTCTGGATCGTCAAAAGGGTAAATCCCAAAAACAGATATGGGTATCAATGTGAAGATGACTTGACAAAAAGGTGATCCGTGATTGCCAATGTTGAAACTACTGCCACACTATTAATGCTAGTACTACCACTACTCCAACTAAAATTAGATTATTTAGATCAAAAGAGCATCAAAAGGGGTTCAAAAGCGTGAACCCCTGAACATGAGCAATGTTTTTGGAACGACTTACCTTATCAAGGTAAATTGTCCGCGGTATGATGAGGGGAATGTTCAACGGACCAATAGGCAACATGTACATGCTAGTGCTCGTATTAATACAGCTGGTTTTACTGTTACTACTACTACTGCTATTGCAACACTAATATTACTACTATTTCTCATAATACCACCACACCTGCTGTTATAATAATGCTATGTGCAAATTATAATCGTAATTTGTGCTTTACGGAAAAAGTAAGTGAATGTGCATAGTTAGTTTATTATATCTATGACGATATTTATACCTTAAATTTTTATTAACTTTCAACCTAC
The DNA here is from genome assembly GCF_032884065.1 of Artemia franciscana. Classification (NCBI taxonomy): domain Eukaryota; kingdom Metazoa; phylum Arthropoda; class Branchiopoda; order Anostraca; family Artemiidae; genus Artemia; species Artemia franciscana. Next base: position 18,314,326 of record NC_088865.1, on the reverse strand, counting down.
TAAAGTTAAAAAATTCGAAATTTAAAATGTAATTTGTTTTGAGTAAGGAACAAAACATATCCTGGTCTTGAGCAGACATGAGGGTTTTCAGCCCAACTCATGTTAATTTCTGCTGCTTTTGAGTTTTACTCTGCTATTTGTGACGATTTCCTTTCGTTTTTGGTTCCATTTATTTATTGATGGCTTTTTATGGTAGTTTTATCCTTGGTAGATTATTCGATTTTATTTCTGCTCATTTTTGGTTTAATAGTTCTTTAATAAGTTCTTTACTTTTCTTTGAATACCTTATTTTGAGGAAATTATTTTAAATTATTTTTATTTGATGCTCATTCAGACCTTACGATTTTTCACTAGTGAATTTCTAAACACTGATGAATTTTCAGTGACAGCCCTGATCAAGTGTAACATAATGCCTTTTTTATCTTCCAACATTGGAAATAAAAAATGACCCCTTTGTTTCTCACTGGAAATAGTGAGAAAAACTTTATTGGTACCAGAGCCCATTTCTCTCTTTGTTCCCGCTTGAAGAATAAAAGGCTTTTAACGGGACTTATCTGTCATCTCTTCAATATGCAAGCCTAGAATTTTGCTCATTTTAATACAAAGCCAGATTTAAAGTTTGCTCAAATAGAGTGGCTAACTAAAAGAGTTAAATATGGTTGCACTGTTGAAAAAAAAAAAAACAATCTACACCATCTAATGTTTGGCATCACTTGTCATTTTTTAATAATAAACTGAAATTAGTCCCCTTAAATGCTAAACCAATTTTACAAACCAAAATTTGTTACGTTACATTTGCGTTATTATTAGACTGAAAAATATACCAAGAAACGTCAAAACTAGATGAGATGAGTTGTTTAGGGGGTTACCGGAGCTAGTCACTTCCACAGGTCAACCATACTCTATGGAATGTCCTTAAAGAAAATGAATAAATTGACAAGTTTTTTAGCTGAAAGTAAGGAGCTACATTAAAACTTAAAACGAATTGAAATTGTTCTGTACATAAAAGGAGCTGTCCCTTCATCAAAGCTCCGCTCTTTACGCTAAAGTTTTTTTATTGTTTTGAAAAATACAGTCGTGAGAAAGAATCAAACTTTAAAGTAAAGAGCGAGGTGTTGAGGGGGGACAGCCCCTTTCATATACGGAATGATTTCTATTCGTTTTGTTTTAATGTCGCTGCTTTCTTTCAGTTAGATAAACTAGTTTTTGTTTTATTTAATTTCTGAATGTTTTTGAATTAATAGGGGTTTTGATTTTGCCCCACTTTATATGAATAATTAAACAAATTCGCATACTAATTATACTTTTTTTGGCTAAATGGACTTTCAGAAGACGATTTTCAGAAAAAAGGGGTGGAGGAGAGGGCCTAGGCTGCTCATAAGCCAACTAGAACTTTTAATTTTATTTATGAATGTTTTTATTAGTAATAAATATACGTAACTTACGAATTAATTTACATAACGAAGTTTTATATTCGTATATTTTAATTAAGTGTATGAGGGGGCTCAACACCTCGTCAATACCTCGCTCTTTACGCGAAAGTTCCAATTCTGTTCAAATTCTTTAAGAATAAGCCCTGAATCCCAAAGGCTGTTTAATTAGAAAAATGAACTATTTTTAAAAGTTAAAACAAAAACTTCCGGGTAAGACTGAGCAATTGTGGAGAGGCGATCCCTCTCAAATATGTATTATTTTCTGTTTGCATTAAATTTATTACTGCGTATTAAGCTGTTTTAGATAAAATTAAATGATGATGTCTAGCCGAAAAATGACACAAACAAATTATTGTTAATATCGGCCATTATTAAACAAAATTTGAACTTTAGCGTAAAGAGCGAGGTATTGACAAGGGAACGAACTCCTCATATAAGTAATTTAGGAGGTTAGCCCCCTCTTCAATACCTCACTCTTTATGCTGAAGTTCTAATTTTGTTCCAATTCTTCAAAAATTATCCCTGAATCATAAAGGCCATTTAATTGGAATAAATAGCTCTTTTAAAATTAATAATAATACTTTAGCATAAATTACGAGGTACTGAGGAGGGGACAAACCCCCAAATATACGTAATAATTTCCATTGGTTTTAAGTTTTAATGTTGTTCCTTACTTTTAGTTGAAAAAAATTATTTCTTTATTGAATTTCTGATTGCTTTTTTTAACAATCAGATTAAGTCGTCAACAATTATGTCGTCCTCAAAAAAAGTTATTAGATTGCTCGATTATGCTGAACAAAATGAATACCTCAACATTTTAATCCTGTGACTTGGGGGAAAAATGAGCGAGGAAGGACACCTAGATGACCTCTAAAATTTTTGGTCAATTAAAAAGGGCACTAAAACTTTTAAATTCCATTTGAATGAGCCCTCTCGCGATATTCTTGGACCGCTGGGTTGATACGATCATCCTTGGGAAAAAGAAAAAAAACAAACAAATAAACTCGCATCCGTTATCTTTCTTCCGGAACAAATACAAATTCCACATTTTTGCACGTAGGAGTTTGAAACCTGTACAGTAAGGTTCTCTGATACGCTAAATCTCATAGTGTGATTTTATTAAGATATAGGAAATATTCTTAGGCTCGTAACTCTTGATGGGTAATACTAAATGTCATAATTTTTATATATTTAAAAATAGGGAAAAAATCCAATTCTTTTGATGTATGAATTGGCATTAAAATTCCGTTTTTTAGAGTCTCGGTTACTATTAAACGGGGCCGCTCTTTATTAAAAGTTATTACCACAAACTATTTGATTTGTCACGTTTCGTCTTTTCCTGTCGTTTCACAAAGAGAACCTCAAGAGGTACTCTTAAATAGATTAAATGCTCAGAATTAATATACCGACGTCGCTTACAAGGTGTTTATTAATGAAAACTGACCATAAAATTTCTATAATAAAATTGTACCCGCAATCATAATTTTACCTACAGTTTAATTGGAATATTAAAGCAATTTTTAGCATTTAATTAAAAAATAATTCTAATAAACTCGTGAAATTAAATTACAACTAAACTAATCATCAAAATGATATTAAAAAAAGCCATATTTTTAATTTCTTTGAGCTCCTATAAAACTACCAAAACCCCTGCCAGTCATTAAAATTTTTTACTCTTATATAATAGCTGGAATTGAAATTTTACTAACAACTTCATTGGAATTTTAGATCAAATTTTAGTGTTTGATTAAAATTAAATTACACTAAAAAAAATAAATAAAATCAAATTATGTTACTTAGATATATTTAAAGTATTTTAAAAACAACATGTAATTACGTATGACAAGCAAGAAAAGAAAAGAAAACATAATAACTGAAATAACGAGGATAATATCAGCGAGTATACAGACGAAAAGTGAAAAGGACAACTGACCCGTTTTTCTACTGACAACTACTGACTCGTTTTTCATTAAAAGTGCTGTTAGGTGTTCTTTATTTAAGCTGAAAAAAATATTTTTGCAAGAAAATATTTACAAAACATTACCAGTATCTATTTACATCATATTAGGATATATGTACAAGTACTTACCAGAGGCTTTAGAAGGCATCACCGGTACATCAGGCATCGCTGTAGCTGAAGGCATTATCTTATTTTCAAACAAGGTTGTATTGTCCACACAATCAGCGCTTCCAACTTCATAACTCCCGTAGCTATTGTAAGGGCAGGTTGAATAGGGACTGATATTCCCACCAACATAGCTAAAACTAAATAAGACAATAAATTAATAAAAATCAAGTTTAAGGTATTTTTTATTATTTAAAATATGGGCACCGGTTCACAAAAACATGGGGAAAAGGAGGGGGCAGGAATTTTTTCAAAAGAGACTGGAAAAAAGAGAAATCTTTTTCTGGATAAGAAAGAGACTACTAGAAGACCACTGGGAAAGATGTAACCGACAGATTTAATTGGTCGTCGGACGTGATCCCCAAGTCCCTTGGTTCCACGCCTAGCTCCCTAAGAAACCAAGTAAGTCAATAGCCCCGGTATCGATATCCCTGCCATATATCTCAAATTTGAACCACCGTCTATGTCAAATTTGAGACCAGCTGTTTCAATGTGGATCCAGCGCTAGGGTCCTGGTTTTACTCGTGAAAATGAAGTTTTCATTGGCTGCCTGTGACGCTTTAACAAAAGACTGATGGTACCACAGTCCTTTTAAATTAGATTACGCTAATGGGAAAACTCTCTAAATAGTAAAATTATGTTATGCGACTACATTCATCCAATTAAAGACAATTACATGCCACCGCAATGTTTTCACTTTTCTTTTCAAACAATCTGTAAAACTTCGGCAATTTCCAGTAAGAAATCGATTTATGGGTCTCAGGATTGGGTAGAATTTTTAGTAAGAACATTTTTTGTTTTGTATTATGTTTTTGAAGGTGTTCGACTGATTTGCAAATAAAGTACCACATTCTAAACGTTCAGAGAGCAGATCTACAGGAGCCAGATCCGATTCCAGAAAGAAAAACGAGATCTCGTCAGTCAATTTTGTCAAACTTGAAAAAGAGAAACAACTGAAAGCTAAAAAAATGTAAAGTGGATTTGATTTTGAAAATAAATGTAATCGCATTTTATTCAGACTTTAAAGCTGTTTAATTAAACAAAAATGTCTAAAAGATCAAAAACAGAAAATTAATCATACATGTGCCAACAAGTTCAAATTGTGCTGTCTCTAGTGCTGGGCGATATTCGGTATTGATATTGATATATCTATATGTCGAACTGAACATCAATATCGAATATCGAGACACAAATATCAATATTGAAAACGATATTTGGAAATGTTTGAATATTTTTGGCTTTTTCTTTGCTTCCCCGGGAATTTCAGGCGAAGAAAAAAAAATTCAAAATAGAAAAATGCTCACTATGGTCGAGAAGGAGAAAATGATGTATTCAATCCTGTGACCATGCTGTTTTATAATATCATGCATAGCTGTATCCATAAGATGACATAGCCTGTTCTCAAAATCAAACTATGTTTAGGGAGGGTTGATCCTCAAATGCTGCTGAGCACCCTTGAAATGCTTGGTCAGATAAAGTGTCTTGCAGGCTTATAGGACTTGGTTGGATTACACCCGACGATTGTCACATACCTTAATGCACGATTGATGAGAACATATACTACCCATGACAATCTTCCCCAAGCTGAGGGTAAGTTAGCAAGGGGAATGGATTTGGCTCTGCTGGCTCCTGCAGCTATATCAACAAATGCAAGTGTGGCGACAGTTTCTGTGATTCAGCCACAAAAAAAAGCCAGTTTTGTTTGTATCACGTGACAAAGTTTCAGCAGCCAATGCAAGGCATGCTTCGCCTTTAACCGAATCTGTCAGGGCTTTGAAGGTAATCAATAAGGAATAGTCAGTTCCAAGTAAAACTGATACGCAGCATATTTCTACGTCTGGCTCCCAAAGAAACCTAACCTAACCTAAATCAGTAGTCCCCAGTATCGATGTCGAATTGAAAATGTCTCACAAATGGTCGAGAAGAAGAAAATAATGTATTCAGTCGTCTAATCATGCTGTCGTGTATGATGTTCTATAGCATCATACATAGCTGTGTCCATAAGTTGGCATAGTCTGTTCTCAAAATGGAACTATATTTAGGGAGGGTGGATCCTGAAATGTTGCTGAGGACCCCCGAAATGCTTGGCCAGATAAAGTGTCTTGCAGGCTTATAGGTCTTTGTTTGATTATGTTTGACAATTGACAGATAACTTAATGCACGATTGATGATAATGTATACTTCCACTGACAATCTTCACCAATTTGAGGGTAAAATAAGGATTTGGCTTTGGTAACTCCTGGAGCTATATCAACAAATGGAAGTTTGTTGACAGTCCCTGTGACTCAGCCACCACAAAATTAAGCCAGTTTGAAGGGCTCATGTGAAAAAGTTTCAGCAGCCAATGCAAGAGGTGTTTCGCCAGCAGCCAAATCTGTAACGGCTCTGAAGATAATTAATAAGAAGTCATTAGTTCTAAGCAAAACTGATTCGCTCAAGTCGTTGAAGTCTCATAAATACGTATACGAGGTTGGCATGAAATTAATGTCCATATCCTACACCAATCTCCCTTCTGAGTGTGTTTTCCGAAGCTGATCAGTTAATCAAGCAACCTCTAAAAATTAAATTTTGATAACAATAGACGCATCAAAAGAATCGGGTTTTATGCTGATTATATATATATATATATATATATATATATATATATATATATATATATCTATATATATAAAAATAAGTTGTCTGTCTGTGGATGTGTGGATGTGTCAGGTGACGTCACCTGAAAAATTTGGATCAGGTGACGTCAAAACTGAAAAAACTAAAAAAGGCAAAAACTACAAAAAAAACTAAAAACTAATAAAAAAAATAAAAAAGCTAAAAAACTAAAAAAACTAAAAAAAGGCAAAAACTACAAAAAAAACTAAAAACTAATAAAAAAAATAAAAAAGCTAAAAAACTAAAAAAACTAAAAAAACTAAAAAAAAGGTAAAAAAGAAAAAAACTAAAAACTAAAAAAAACTAAAAAAAAGGGAAAAAACTGAAAAAAACTAAAATAAAAAAAACTAAAAAAAAAAAAAAAAACTGAAAAAACTAAAAAAAGGCAAAAACTAAAAAACTAAAAAAAAACTAAAAACTAAAAAAAAGGCAAAAACTAAAAAAAAAACTAAAAACTAATAAAAAAAGTAAAAAAGCTAAAAAACTAAAAAAACTAAAAAAAACTAAAAAAAGGTAAAAAACTAAAAAATAAAAAATAAAAAAAAACTAAAAAAAAGGAAAAAACTGAAAAATAAGCTAAAATAAAGGTAAAAACCAATAAAAAACTAAAAAGAAAAAAAGGAAAAAACTAAAAAAAATTTTCATCTAAAAAACTAAAAAAAACTAAAAAAGGTAAAAACTAAAAGAACTAAAAAAGAAAAAAATAAATGACGAAACTCGAAGAGAAAGCGACCAGGACAAAAGGAATGTTCGATTAGCAATCAACAAAGCACCGGGAAGCACCGGGACACAGGGAGTATGAATGACGACCAGGACATAAGTAAAAAAAAAAATTAACAAAACTAAAAAGAAGTTAAAAACTACAAAAAAACTAAAAAGAAAAAAAAACTAAAAACTAATAAAAAAACTAAAAAATCTAAAAATCTAAATAAACTAAAAAAGAAAAAAAAAGGAAAAAAATAAAGGAGAAAAACAAAACTAAAAAACGAATGTATATACAGACCGGTACACCGGGATACAAATGACGACCGGGACACAGGGAATATAAATGACGACCGGGACACAGGGACACAACTACAACGGGGACACCGGGGGAAACAGGGGGATATAAATGACGACCGGGACAAAAAAACTAAAAAGAAAAAAAAACTAAAAACTAATAAAAAAACTAAAAAATCTAAAAATCTAAATAAGCTAAAAAAGAAAAAAAAAGGAAAAAAATAAAGGAGAAAAACAAAACTAAAAAACGAATGGGGGATGTAAATGACGACCGGGACACCGGGACAGGGAATGGTCGATTAGCAATCACCATCAACAAAGCTCAAGGGCAATCATTAGAATCATGAGGTATAGATCTGAATACAGATTGTTTTCCCATGGACCATTATATGTTGCATGTTCAAGAGTCGGTAAACCTGACAATCTATTTATATGCAAAGACAATGGGACAGCAAAGAATGTTGTATATTCGCAAGTTTTACGTAGTTAAAACCATATATATATATATATATATATATATATATATATATATATATATATATATATATATATATATATATATCTATCTATATTCACAGGTGGGACATAGGGACACAACTACAATGGCGCGTAACTATTATGGCGCGTAACGACTTACGCGCGCGGGGGGGCTTGGGGGGGGGCGCGAAGCGCCCCCACCAACTAGGTGTTGGGGTGGCGCGAAGCGCCACCCCAACAGCTAGTATATATATATATATATATATATATATATATATATATATATATATATATATAATATATATATATATATATATATATATATATATATATATATATATATATATATATATAAATATTCATTAAGTTTACCGTATCCATCATAAGCTACGAGGTTCGAAAACTCTGTGTGGTTTTCGAGAAAGAAGGAGGCAGGGGTTACTTAAAAAAAAGTAAAAGAACCTTCATGAAAATCACACTATCAGATTCGGAATATCAGGAAACCCTAGCTCTCTGATATTAAGCCGAGTTGTTGCTTCTTGTTGTTGTGTTGTTTTTTTTGTTTTGTTTTTTTTTTTTTTACCAGGATGATCTTACTGAACTGATTATCCTAGAAGATCGGGAGCGGTTTTGTTTGTTTACCTATTGTTTCCATGTAGAGTTTCTTAATTGGAAGTAAACGGACATTTTTCGGAACGGAGGACTTTCATGTGGGGGGGAGCAAACTTTACAACGAGGAATTCGCTAGGATTTCTGCAAGAAATTTTTTTTCTTGCAAGTAAGTCAAACAAGAGTGTTTGACTTACTTTGTTTATGCCAATGCAATTTTAAATATGGAGAATTTTTTCAAAGGGGTTGAAATTGTCGAGGGGGGCCTTTTGGTGTGGAGTATCACATGGCAAAGAACAAAAGCATCTTTCCTTTCTGTTGTTTCCAGAATACTGTTAGAAAATTGGGAATTTTTTTCCTGGAGTCTGGTCAATTAACCAGCCTGGATAATGGTTACTTATTAAAATTTCTTTCAATAATAATTCCCCCTCAATGAATTTCGGAGAACAAATTCTTGACAGATTTTTACTTGGCAAGGATAACTGGAGAAGAACGACAAAAGTCTATTATTGTTAACTTCAAATCCAGACTGTAGATGTCTTGTAAATTAAAAATCCAGACTGTATATGTGTTTGAAATATCCAGTTAAAAATTTTATATCTGTTCACCATCGATTAAAAGGTTTCATCTCTAATTTGAACTGTTATATTTTCGTCATGCAAAGGCAGTGTGGTCTTCGAAGTTATCAAAGGAACTTTTCAAGGAGTAATATCCGTCAGGGGATTTTCTACGGAGAAGAGAGGGAGATTTCCCACTGGTATTATTTGAGGGGGAGTCGACAGCGGGAGGGGAATTCCCCCCACCGAATAATTTGAAAGAAATACTATTTAGTAACTTTAAAACTGTTACTAAATTTCAGTTCCAACTTGGTTCTTTACTTTGAACAGGTAACTTTTTAAATTAATGCTTTCTCATTTTTAATGCAAAAAAAACGCGAAAAATATAGGTCCATTGCACTTCCCAATATGTTCCACATTAAATTGAAGAGGCCAGAACCACCCTTGCTTTCCCCTGAAGGATAATAACCTTAAAAACTAAAAGTGGGCCAGGACTTCTTCCCTTCCTTAGTTAAATTGTGCTTCGGTCATTATCATGGAGTTCTAACTTATTGTTAATAAGTACATTAATATAACCTCATTTTTATTCATCGACTACAACAACAGAAAAGCATAATATTCTCTTTTTAAATTCCCATCTATTTTTCTTTCTAGTACGACTTTGTTTCATTTCATGACTTGAAGAAATAAACGATTTTTTAGCCAATTGGTAGATTGGCTAATCAATCGGTAGATAATATTGCTATGTTGGCAGAGTCTATGTTAATGTTAACAACCTAGTGCCAGCAGCGCACATAGCACAACACAACCAGTGCCAGAACTAATGTGACTAGTGTAGGCATCACGGCAAACGGTCTCTCATGGACCATTTGGCCAAAGGTAACACAGGTCTAATCCTCCAGTGTATATATATATATATATATATATATATATATATATATATATATATATATATATATATATATATATATATATATATATATATATATATATATATATATAAGAATAACGGTAAACCCCAAGTACTCTTTTTCCAACCTTCAAAGGGTCTGGGGAAAATGAATAGCAATGGTAGAAAATACTTACGATTATTGACCAACTTATGAAATCCAAAACTATATTTTGTCAACTCAAAAACTACGGAAGTACAGACCAGAGACGAACTTTAAGAATAAACGAAATAAAAAAGTTATGTCTACAAAAGAGATTGACCAGTGTGATCCAGCAAAAACTCTTGCCACTCAGGAAATGAAACTTCTAAATAAATTTATAGCATAAATAAACTAAGAATCGATAGGCCAGAATTCAATTCAGACGAATCACACAGAATATTAACACGAAGCCAAATTACTTTCTTTTGTAGAATCAGTACATTTGAGCTATCTTTGAAACTATGGTAACATTCAAACGTAAATAAAATTAACTTGGAATGGGCTAAACTTGTCGCTATTATTAGTTATACGAATTTCAAGATTATTCAACGGTTATCAATTTCGTGTTTGTATTTCAGATATAAATATCAAAATTTATGACACAGATGTATCCGAGAAGCTTTCAATGATAACCAACAGTCTACAGGAGGTTATGATACTCCTAAAATGGCTGTGATGAGATCCAGCTTTTCCTTGGGTTCATAGGGAGGTGCTTAGACACAAATTCTATAATACTTGCTCCTTTTTTTTAATGATTGCATTTTGAATGGCTTGCACTTTCACAAGAAGATGAAGGAAGCACTGACAAATATAAAACTTCCTTTATTGATGTTTCAACACACTCCACCCTCCTCAAAAACAAGTTGAAAAATCTCGTCGGGCAAAAGCAACCCCAAAGAAGATTTTTTTTTGTTTCTAACTCTTTTTACTGTAACAGTAATAAATAAACTATGATTACGCTGGGATTTGAAGGTAAGACGGAGGAGGAGTCACCAGTATCCTGGCCTGGACAGAATAAAACTGTGTAGAAAAACATAAAACTTACGTTCCAGTAAAATGTTGATAGGATGTAGAAGGTTGTTGATTATCATAAATGGTGCCATCTCGTGAGCTCTCCAATGGTCGTTGGTTCCCCCTTATTTGGGCCTGGTGGACCCTGACTTCATCTTCAACCCTTCTCTTTTGCTGTTTTGACATTCGCCCAAATTTCATGGCTAAAAGTAGAATATAGTATTTTAATACTTCAAGATCTCAAGAATTTTGGAATGTGAGTCTTCTGGACTATTTTCCCTTTACAAGTGTATTAGTATATAGAAATAATCAAACATGGAGATACCTGAAAATCGTATCCAGCTAAAAAATTGTGTTTAAATGCTTGAGGAGAGCATAATATATTTCGGAACACTTTGACTTGGAGGGTCGAAGATTTTAACTATTACTTTTGAGAAAATTGAAGACAAGGGTTTTATTTTGAAAATATTTAGCAACATTTTAGTAATTATTTGCTTGAATGAAATATAGGCAAATTGTTACCAGTTTAACTGTAAAATTAATTTTAGCCAGGGCCAAAGACGATAAACATGAATCATTGGTCAGCTATTGTCATAATAAACAAAAAAGAGTTTACACACAAGTTGGTTTTTGTTTCGATTTTTTTTTCTATCTATACATAGGCACCCTGTTTTAGTAAATCTAAAACATAAAATCCAAATTCTTAACAAGAAAATGGGAGGGAAGGATGCTGTGTGATTTGACAATATAACAGAGCTGAAATTTGAGAGACCAAAAAATTTGGTATTTCACGGTCTTGACTTTATGTTTAAGTGTTGCAAGGAAGAGCCAAAGAAAGTTTATGAAACTTAAAACCAAAAGAATTCGATCCAGTATATCTTTATTGTTCGATCAATAAGTCTTTAGGTGTTATCAACAGTTTGTGGTAACGAACTGTAGCTAGGAGTGACCCGGCTCAATAGTAATCGAAACTCTAAAAACTAGAATTTTAATGCTGATTTTAAACATATAAGTTTTATTAACTTTTAATTTTATTTACTAGGACCAGTAGTTTGATACGATCACCCCTGGGGAAAAAGCAAAAAAAACAAAAGAATAAACAAATAAAGCGCATCCGTGATCTGTCTTGTGGCGAAAAATGCAAAATTCCACATTTTTGTACATAGGAGCTTCAAACGTCTACTGTTGGGTTTTTTGATACACTGAATCTGATGGTGTGATTTTCGTTAAAATTTTATGACTTTTAAGGGATGTTTCTCCCTATTTTCTAAAATCTGACAAATATTCTCAGGCTCGTAAATTTCGATGGGTAAGTCTAAACTTAACGAAACTTATATGTTAATTCAATGGTAATTTAATGGTAATTTCTCTGATTGGTCCAAAAAACCCACGAGTTCTGATTTTGTATGGTAAAGGGTGGGGGATCAGATAAATTAGTATAAGGCAATATGCTGAAGAAAATTGAACTTCCAAATAAAATGCTAATTGGTATATTTACCATTTTTTTCAAATATTGCGCGATGTTCAGTTTCCTTCTGATATTCTGTGGCGATATTTTTTTTACATTTAGCCTGTAAAACTTGTCAAAATACCACAATATAAAGAAATACAATATGGATTGTCGTTCAGAACGTCGATAGTTTGTCGCAATAAGAATAATCAAATTGAATAGTTTTGTAGGCTATTCTTTTACTAGGATTTTGATTTTTTTATATCTCATCAAATTTGAAAAAATATATTTCATAAAATAGTACCTTTTATAAGATTGTAATATTTTTTTTTCATGAGAACGAAAATTTTTATTAAAAAAAAATTAATGTCAATATTTTTCTTTCGTGGTTGCTTATATGCCTAACTAATAAGAATAATTCCAGTTTTAATCATATTTTTTAAATAAATAGTTGAAATTTACGAAGTTGCTTTAGTGTAAAGAGCGAGGTATTAGGAGGAGGTGAACCCCTCATATACATAATAATTTCTGTTTGACTCAAGTTTTAATGCTGCTCCTTATTTCCTTTTCTGGATGTCGTTCTTTCAAAAAAATGAAAAATAGTCTGAATTTTTAGATTTACAGAAAACCTACTAACAACAATAGATTTTTGTCGTTTTTCTCCGGTCATGCTCGCCAAGTAAAAATTGGTTTAATTATATCCTTACTTGAGTGCATTTTCAGAATTTGTTCTCCAAATTCATTGAGGAGGAATCATTGTTGTTAAATGAGATTTTAATAAGTAACCATTATTTGGGTAGGTTGATTGACTAGACTTTTTCGAAAGGAAGGAAAAAATTTCTAGAATTTTCTGACGATATCCTGGAAACAACAGAAAAGAAAGATAATATTGTTCTCTAACACATGTTCCAGGTTTGAGTGAAAAAAAGAATTTTACAAAATAATGGCTTAGCTTTAGGAGGTAGTAATACTTTGGCTAGTTTTTTTTAAATTCTGAAAAGGATCGGACTTCCGTAGAACAACAAAGAGGGATTTATAAAATCCCATGTACTTGTGGAAGCTCTAATGTGGGATGTACTAACCAGAATTTAAAAATGAGATTGCTACAACATCATAATTCTATTTCATCGTCTTTAAAGCAAAATACCAAACCTGAAGATTTCACGTCAGCCCTCTCGGAACATATCTTTAATTTTTATTAACTTATTAACTTTAAATTTTATTAACTTAATTTTATTAACTAGATTAAACATCCAAGAGTAAATTAGAGAAAAATAAACTAGTTATAAATTCTTTTCTTTAAAAAATCCTGCCTTTTAGAAGTAACTCAATAAGCAAGTTTTTTGACAAATTCAAGTGCTAAGGTTCTTCTCTCTACTCTGATCATATTTGTTGCTTAATCAAACTGCCAAGATCTCAACTCTTAAGTTGAGATCCCTCCAGTCTTCAAAGTAACTTACGTATATTTTTACTAATAAATTGTTCGTCAAAAACTAAGGCCACTCCCCCGCTCCATTTTTCTCAGAATTTTCCGATCAAAACTATGAGAAATCCATTTAGCCACAAAAATAAATTAATATGCAATTTCGGTTTTAATTATTCATGTGCGGAAAGCCAAAATCAAAACATACCTTAATTTAAAAAGTTCAAAATTAAATAAAAACAAGTTTTTTTTAACCGAAAGTAAGGAGCAATACTAAGGCTTAAAAGGATACTAAGGCTTAAATTACTCCATATGTGAAAGAAGCTGTTCCCTCCTCAACGCCTCACTCTTTACGCTAAATTTTTTTACCGTTTTAAAACTCAACACGTCGCTCTTTACGCCAAAGTTTTTCATTGTTATAAAAATTAAATTTGAGAGAAAAAATCAAACTTTAGCGTAAAGAGCGGGTCGTTGAGGAGGGAACAGCCCCTTTCACATATGGAGTAATTTCTCTTCGTTTTAAGTTTTAGTATCGCTCCTTACTTTCAGTTAAATTTTTTTTTATTTAATAGCTGGTAGAGATGAGGAGCCCTTGACGCATACGGTTTCCCCAAAAACAGTTCATTTTTCTAGAACAGCAAATCCTTTTATTCTTATTTACCGTTTTAAAACTAGAGTTGAGAGAAAAAGTCAAACTTTAGCGTAAAGAGCGGGGCGTTGAGGAGGGAACAGCCCCTTTCACATATGGAGTAATTTCTCTTCGTTTTAAGTTTTAGTATCGCTCCTTACTTTCAGTTAAAAAAGTTGTTTTTTTTTTATTTAATAGCTGGTAGAGATGAGAAGCCCTTGACGCATACAGTTTCTCCAAAAACAGTTCATTTTTCTAGAACAGTAAATCCTTTACATTTTTACAGTCCCATATTTCTGAGTCTATTTAAAAAAAATGTATAATTACAACGGGTGCAGAAACCTCTTGCTTACTTTAAATTTGAAATTGAAGTTCCATTTCAATATATCGAAATTATAAATCCACTAAATCAATCAGCAAACCATACTTGTCCGGCTAATTTCTAAGTTCTTTTATGTACACCCCTCTCCCAAGCATGTGTAGATATAGTCTAATTAGGTTGGTGATTGAACCTTTTTAGTGAGAAGGATGTGTGCATAAATATTTCTCGTGGAAGGCTCTAAAATAAAATATAAGAAATATGATAATCAAACAGTTCGTGGTAACGAACTGTAGTAAGGAGCAACCCAGCTCAAAAGTAACCAAAACTCTAAAAACAGATTTTGATACCAATAGTTACGTCAAGAAATTGTATTTTTATACTGATTTGAAATATATAAGTTTTATCAAGGACATATTGTGCATGTACTAATCCCTTTAATGTATGTTTCTTGTATACCATACAAGGACAAGACCTTTGCTGATTCTCCTCTATCAACAGAAACAAAAATTTACTCATAATCTATATAACTGAGGAATAATGGTCACTGATAACTCAGACACATCTCAGTTATCAAACAGTTCGTAGCAACGAACTGTAGTAAGAAGCAACCAAAACTCTAAGTAACCAAATAACCCATAGTAAGCTCAATAGTAGCCAAAACTCTAAGAAATGGTGATACCAATAGGTACACCAAGAGAATTGCATTTTCACCCTGATTTTAAATATATAAGTTTTATCAAGTTTAGTTTATAGGGAAAATGTACCTTATTTTAGAAAATTGGGGAAAACACCTTATACAAGCCATAGAATCTTAACAGAAATCACACCATCAGATTCAGCATATCAGGAACCCTCCTGTAGAAGCATCAGGGTCTTATCTACAAAAATGTGGAATTTCATAGTCTTTGTCAGAAGAACAGATCGTGGATGTGTGTGTGTGTGTTTTTTTCCAGGGGTAACTTTATCAACGCAGTGATCCTAGAATATCATTCAAATGGAAATTAAAAGTTTTAGTACTATTTTAAGTGACCAAAATAATTGGAGGGTACCTAGGCCCCCTGCCATGCTCATTTTCCCCTAAGTCACCAAATTAAAACTTTAAAAAGCATTATTTTAAAAAATACAATGAAAAAATAAATATGAAAAAAAAATTTCTTTAAAGCTACGTAGGTATATTATAATACTTAGATCAAACAGCTCGTGATAACGAACTGTAGTAAGGAGCGACCCGGCTCAATAGTAACCAAAACTCCGAAAAATAGAATTTTGATATCAATAGCTTCATCAAAATTTTAATGCTGATTTTAAACATATAAGTTTAATCATGTTTAGTCTTTAGTATACCCCCTTTAATATACGAAACAATTTCTGTTCGTTTTAAGTTTTGATGTCGCTTCTTACGTTCCGTTAAAAAGGCTTTTTTTATTTAATTCTGGTTGAAGTTAACTAAGAGTAATGAAGAAAAAGTAGGAATGCCTTACTTATGGAATAATGGTCTTTGTTCTAGTGATATACCAACATATACAGAAAGCCAAGTACAATTTATATTAGAGAGTCAAGAAATTCAGCATTGGCAAGGGCTAGTTTTATATTTTACAACTCTACGACATTGTAAACAGGCAAAGTCTAGTTTTGGAGAGGGGGTTTATTTTAAATTCAATTTATCAGCCATGATTCTACGTCGTTGGATTCAGCTTAGGGCGAATTGTCTTCCAGAACAGGCAAAAAACATTTGACAAAAAAAATAATGGTTGGTCCTGATAAGCGGTATGTTTGTCCCTTTTGTAAAGATGAGGTTGAAGGCTTGGATTATTTTCTCCAGAAATGTCCGGTGCTCTTGGATTTACGGGGAATTTGTTTGCATGGGATTAATTTGATGCTCCCGGGTATTCTGCAAAATAGTAATCCAACCGCAATGTTTCGAGTGGGAGTGTATATAGATAAATCCTTAATAAGAAGAAAAAGTTTTATATGATTAATTTCTTTTGTTGTTAAATTGGGCATTTTTGCGTTGTTTTCTGTTTTTGTGTGGGTTTGTAATTCACACCGTTGTTTAATTTCCTTACTTTTTGTTATTTATTTTTGTGTGTACATGGCCCATGGGCTTTTGAAATACACTTATCTATCCATCTATCTATACGTAATAAGAAGATACAAATATAAAAGTTCGTTACGTTAGCTATGTATATTTCTAACTAATAAAACCGTCCATTAAAAAAATTAACTTTCTAGTTGCCTTTTTAAGTAACCAAGAAATATACGAAGTAATTTCTGTTCGTTTTAAGTTTTAATGTCGCTCCTTATTTTCCGTTAAGAAGCTTTTTTTTATTATTTAATTTCCGAACGTTTTTGAGTCAATGCATGTTTTGATTTTGGCTCTCCGCAGATGAATAATTAAAACGTATGAAAAGAAAGAGAGGAAATAATAAATGAAAAGAGAAAAAACAAATAGGTGAAAAACGAGGATTTTACCAGCCAGTAGCAAAATATGAAAAACAAGCAAATATTACGACAAGGATCTCCGCCAAGTCGTCCTCTGTGCGCAAAAAAAAGAAAGAGGAAAAAAAGAAACAAAGAAGAAACAACAGCAAAATATAACCTTTTTAATTGAACTGCAAGAGAGGAAAAAAGACACTGAATCAAACAACAAAAATCAAAAACCAACTTGAAATCAATGGAAGAGAATTCATTGAAGTCAATTTTCTCTTTCATTGATTTCAAGTTGGTTTTTGTTGTTTGATTCAACGACCCCTTTCATATACGGAGTAAATTCTTTTCGTTTTAAGTTTTAATGTCGCTCCTTACTTTCAGTTGAAAAAGCTTGTTTTTTAATTTAATTTAAGGACCATATTAGAGTTTCTGTTTCAATTTGTATAAAACAATCGACTCTCCGTGCCCAATAAAACGATGGTATATAAAATTGTACAATTGTCAAGAATCGCTTATGCGTAAAAAAAAGGAAAAGGGGAAGGAAAAAGCAACTCAGTTTTTGAGCAAATCTAGTTGGAGCCTGTTATTTCAAATCGTGGTTGTCAATTGCGTTCTTCTCAAATTTTATTTATTCACATCAGGGGTAACGATGCATCATTTGTTACTTTCTGACTGGAATCATGCATTCTAAATATTAAGTCTGATTATTAAATAAATATGTCTCTGCAATCGCTGCCAATGTAAAACCTATCTGAAGCCAAAATAAGAAAGATAACTAGAAGATAACCATTCTCTTCTTGAAAAGAATGAAATATTCCTTTTTTTATATCTAGGCCAGCTGAATTGTAAATATTGTTCAATCTTGTTCAGAGGCAGACTGAATCGCTGGTCACCCTAAGACCTGGCAGGTTTGTCCTCAATAAAAAAGTGGCACTCGAGCCTGGTAGGAGGGTGCTTTATATGATATTTTAAATTGTTTTGGTGTACCTTGCCCCCTCCCTGATTATGACCCCTTAAATCACTACTGATAAAATATCAAACTAAATTCTTAATCCGAACAAAAACAGAATCTTCTCCTCCCGGTTGAAAATTGCTTCTGTGGCTGATTTCACTATGAAGAATTTTTTACCGTAGATATTTCCTCCTCCCACGGAAATATCTTGCATACAATTGTAATCCATATGAAACTTTCCCCAGGCAATGCCTCCATAACACCCCTACATATAAAATTAAGCCATACAAGGAGAAAGTTAGGCAAATAAAAATAATTTTATATTGGAACATTTAGATTTTTTTGTTTTAAGCCATGGCTATTACCTTCATTGTTTAATCAAATACATTGTCACTTCTAGGCTTTGTTAGGAGGGGGATAGGACTTATCCCCCCTCCCTGGTTATGAGGTGTAAAGCCACTACTTATTAAATACTACAAAAAAATCTTGATCAAAACAATCAAATTACTGATAAGTTATTGCTTGTTTTAGATTGAGCGATCCTTTGCTGTTTATTTTTTCTCCAAGTCATTTTTACATGATTCTCTCAGCAGTCGATCTCAGACGTGTCCGGCCTGACTTAACCTCGTGTATGTTTTCAGAAAGGGGGTGTAAAGTGGGGTTATGTAGGACAGCAGATGAAAAATAAAAATTGATTTGCTTTATAAATAGATATAAAATTAAGAACTCGGATTAGAAATGTGAAAAGTTTGGGATAGACTAAATATAAAAGAGAGCTACAATTTGAAGTTCATATTGAGTTCGTCACTTTTATCCATAAACTACTAGTGTCTAAACTGCGGAAAAGCATAAACAATCACAAAGGAATAAATTTTAAAATGTATTATTCTCAATCCGGCCAATTGATTATAAATTTATAGTTCTTTCAATTTTTTCAAAAATTTATAGTAGGTTACTTTCAACTTGAGGGGATTTTTGCCTCGTCGTAAAGACTTGTTAATTTGACATGTATTTTCCGCTTACGAGATCTAAAAAAGCTCTGAAATTTTACAACAGAAAATCCTAATCTCTGACAATCTAACAAATGAAACGGCTTTAGATATAGCAAAAGCTACCACATACGAAATTATAATTGCATGTTCTGAATATGCATCATAATCTTTTGAATGTACAAATATAGTCTATGTAACTAATTGCCTAAACAACTACAAAGGAAGTTGTTTCAGCTGTAAGGTCGATATCAACATATCAAATTTATGAATTTCAAATAAGATAACTTATTCACAGCAAAGTTCACATGTAAATAGATTCATCCATATCAGATAACCTCACTGACGACTACCGACAGGTAAGAAGAAAGTTGAGCGGAAAGTTGAAAGTAAAGAAGAGGGCATAGTGGACAGAAAGTATTTGCAAATTGAACCCAAATTTTTTTCCCCATTTACAGAAGTAATATTTAAATAAATGAGAACTGTGTTAAAATTTTGCTAGAAACTTCTTAGGAGACTAGGGGGCACTCATCATATTTTGCCCCGGGTACAAGAGAGATAGGGCAATATCTAGGATTATATGCCTAAAAAAACAAAAGCCAAGCAAAAAAAACGATATTGGATTAGAAGTGAATAGTGAGTACGTAGTGTCACAACAACGAACTAATCTATAACACTTTTCATAGTCGTATACCTACTGTGACATCAGTAAGTCTCAGTATAGAATTGAAATTACGTTAAAAACTTTTTTCAACTGAAAGTAAGGAGCGAAATTAAAACTTAAAACGAACGGAAATTATTCTGTGTATGAAAGGGGTTGACCCCTCCTCAACACCTCGCTCTTACGCTGAAGTTTAACTCTTTCCCACAACTCTACTTTTTTAACAAGCAAAAACTTTAACGTAAAGAGCGAGGCCCTGAAGAGGGAACAACCATTTTCAGAACCACTGAGTCGATGCGATCCTCTCTGGGAAAAAAGATGAAAAACAAATACACACGCACCCGTGATCCGGTCTTGGCAAAAAATACGAAATTCCACATGTTTGTAAATAAGAGCTTTAAACTTCTACAGTTGGGTTTTCCGATACGGTGAATGTGATGGTGTGATTTTTAAGATTCTTTTTCTTTATTTTTTTTTTGGGGGGGGGGCTTGCATCCTATTTTCAGAAACAAGGCAAACTCAAGCCCACATCTTTTGATGGATATGACTAAACTTGATGAAACTTATATATCTAAAATCAATACAAAAATCCAGTTCTTTTGATGCATCTGTTAGTATCAAAATTCCGATTTTAGACTTCCGTTTACTATTGAGTTGGGTCGCTCTTTACTACAGTTAGTTACTGTGAACTGTTTGACTCGGTTCATTGAGCAGAAGTGATGCTAAATTAAAAAAAGAAAAGCAATAATCCAAAAAAGTTATTATTTTTACATTGTTAAAAAATTCCTTGAACAGTTGGTTTTTGCTGTACCAAAACTCATATATGCTTTCAGTAAAGCTCTAGTCATTCTTCTATAACATTGATAGAAATAGTGAACTTTTATAGCGCTAAAAGAGGACACAACCATATACCAATTCCCAAACGTGAGACCAGCTTAGAAAAAGGAATAAGCTTACCGTTTCTAGACATTCCAAATGCCAAACATCTTTGCAATCTGCAATGTTGGCATCGATTTCGGTTGCCCTTATTTACGTCGCACATCTTCTGTCTTATGCATTTGTAGTTTATCACCCTTTTCAACGCTCTTCTGAAAAATGCCTTACATCCCTCACAGGATATTACACCATAATGCACTCCACTTGACTTATCCCCGCAAATCTTGCATGGGATAAAATCAGCTTCGGCTAGAAACCGAAAAAGAATTTTATTAAATCGTTGGATTTGAAAAAAAAAACATTCCTAAAACATATTAGTTCCTTCCCTCCTGAAGTTGCATTTCATATCGCCACTCTAACGAACACACTTAATTTATCTACTATGATAATTATAACACATTTCCCTCCTGAAGTTGCATTTCATATCGCCACTCTAACGAACACACTTAATTTATCTACTATGATAATTATGACACATTTCTACCATAGTTGGTGCTTGCCACATTGCATACACGATTTTAACAGTTTAAAAAGTTTGAGTCTTTGTAATCTTAGCCTTAAACACGAAGTTGAAAATGGAGTTCAAAAATGAAGAAATCCTTACTTCAGTTTGTTCATTTTTGTGTCCGTGTTTGTTTTTTACATACCATACTATTGTTCACATACGACGTTTTTTTCTTCTTGCGCGTGTTTGTGTGTGAGCAATGTCAATTTTTTCGGGATAATACAATCATTTTGCCATTCATTCATGACTGTCATTACAGTATTCCTTCGGAATCAAACAGTTTGCGGTAACAAACTGTAGTAAGGAACGACCTGGCTGAATAGTAACCGAAACTCTAAAACACGAAATTTTGACACTAATAGTTACATCAAAAGAATCGAATTGTAATGGTGATTTTAATTATACAAGTTTCATTAAGATTAGTCTTACCCATCAAAATTTACGAGCCTGAGAAAATTTGCCTCATTTTAGAAAATAGGGTAAAACACCACTTAAGAGTTATACAATCTTAACAAAAATCACACCATCAAATTCGGTGTATTAGAGAACCTAATTGTAGAAGTTTCAAACTCCTATCTACAAAAATGTGGAATTTTGCATTTTAGCCAGAAGACGGATCACGGATATGTGTTTATTTGTTGTTTTTTTTTTTTTCCCAGGGGTGGTCGTATCGACTCAGTGGTCATAGAATGTCGCAAAAGGGCTCATTCTAACGGAAATTAAAAGTTATAGTGCCCTTTTTAAGTGACCTAAAATTGGAGGGCACCTAGACCACCTCCCAAGCTCATTTTTCCCCCAGAGTCAATGGATTACAATTCTGAGATAGCTATTTTATTCACCATAATCGAAAAACCTAATAACTATGTCTTTGGGGACGACTTACTCCCCGCAGTCCCCGTGGAAGGGGCTGCAAGTCACAAACTTTGACCTGTGTTTACATATAGTAATGGTTATTGGGAAGTATATAGACGTTTTCAGGGGGATTTTTCGGTTCAGGGGGAAGGATTGAGGGGGGAGGGGGGTACGTGGGAGGATCTTTCCATGGAAATACTTTTCATGGGGGAAGAACCTTTTAATGAAGGAGTGCAGGACTTTCTAGCATTATTTAAAAAAACAATGAATAAATAGATATGAAAATTTTTTATACTAGAAGTGCGGAGCAGCATTAAAACTTAAAACGAAAAGAAATTATTACGCATGAGGGCTTTACCTCCTCGTAATACCTCGCTCTTTATGCTAAAGTATTTTCAGTAATTTCAAATGTTTATTTTACAGCCTTTGTGATTCAGGAGTCATTCTTAAGGAATTGAGACAAAATTTAAACTTTAATGTAAAGAGTGAGGTATTAACGAGGGGTGACCCCCCTCATATACACAATAAAAACATACGAATACAGAAGTTCGCTACGTAACTTAGTTCGTAAGTTACGTATATTTTTTATTTATGAAAACGTTCGTAAGAAATTAAAAGCTATAGTTGCCTTTTTAAGTAATCAAAAATATGGAGGGCATCTAGGCCTCCTCCCTCGCTTTTTTTCTCGAAACCACCTCCCATGCTCATTTTTCCCCCAAAGTCAATGGATCACAATTCTGAGATAGCTATTTTATTCACCATAGCCGAAAAATCTAATAACTATGGCTTTGGGGACGTTTACTCTTCGCAGTCCCCGTGGGAGGAGCTGCAAGTCACAAACTTTGACCTGTGTTTACATATAGTAATGGTTACTGGGAAGTTTATAGACGTGTTCAGGGGGATTTTTTGGTTTGGGGGAAGGATTGAGGGGGGCGGGGTTACATGGGAGGATCTTTCCATGGAAATACTTCTCATGGGGGAAGAACCTTTTAATGAAGGAGTGCAGGATTTTCTAGTATTATTTAAAAAAACAATGAATAAATAGATATGAAAAGTTTTTTATACTAGAAATGCGGAGCAGTATTAAAACTTAAAACGAACAGAGATTATTATACATGTGAGGGCTTTACCTCCTCTTAATACCTCGCTCTTCATGCTAAAGTATTTTTAGCAATTTCAATGTTTATTTTACGGCCTTTGTGATTCAGGAGTCATTCTTAAGGAACTGGGATAGAATTTAAGCTTTAGTGTAAAGAGCGAGGTATCGACGAGGGAGGAACCCCCTCATATACGCAATAAAAACATACGAATACAGAAGTTCGCTACGTAAGTTAGTTCGTAAGTTACGGCTATTTTTTACTTATGAAAACGTTCGTAAAAAATTAAAAGTTATAGTTGCCTTTTTAAGTAATCAAAAATATGGAGGGCATCTAGGCCTCCTCCCTCGCTTCTTTTTTCTCAAAATTTTCCGATTAAAGCAATGAGAAAGCCATTCAGCCAAAAAAATAATTTGCAAATTTCGTTTTAATTATATATGCGCGGAGAGCCAAGGTCATACATTAATTCAAAAACATCCAGAAATTAAACAAAAAAACGAGTTTTTTTTTAATGAAAGTAAGGAGATACACTAAAACTTAAAATGAACAGAAATTACTCCGTATTTTAAAGGGGCTTTTCGTCCTCAACGCTCCGCTCTTTATCCTAAAAGTTTTTTAATATTTTTAAAAGTAGAGTTAAGAGAAAGGGTCAAACTGTAGCGTAAAGAGCGAGTTGTTGAGGAGGAAAAGCCAGCTTTCATATAAGGAGTAATTTCTGTTCATTTTAAGTTTTAATGTCGCTCCTTACTTTCATTTAAAAAAACTCGTTTTTTTTTTTTTAATTCTTTAGTCAAAGACGATGGTACTATTATAATATAACTTAAAGATATAACATTAATTTTAAGTAATTAATCAAGCCTACAATTAAGAACTTATTAGCATGTTGAAGCCCAAACTAATCAAACAGTTCGTGGTAACGAACTGTAGTAAGGAGCGACCCGGCTCAATAGTAACCAAAACTCTAAAAAATGGAATTTTGATACCAATAGCTACATCAAAAGAATCGCATTTTAATGCTGGTTTTAAATATATAAGTTTCATCAAGTTTAGTCTTACCCATCAAAAGTTACGAGCCTGAGAAAATTTGCGTTATTTTAGAAAATAGGGGGAAACGCCCCCTAAAAGTCATAGAATCTTAACGAAAATCACACCATCAGATTCAGCGTATCAGAGAACCCTACTGTAGAAGTTTCGAGCTCCTATCTACAAAAATGTGGAATTTTGCATTTTTTGCCAGAAGGCAGATCACGGATGCGTGTTTATTTGTTTTTTTGTTTTTTTGTTTTTTTGTTTTTTTTTTTTTTTCCCCAGGGGTGATCGTATCGACCCAGTTGTCCTAGAATGCTGCAAGAGGGCTCATTCTAACGGAAATGAAAAGTTCTAGTGCCCTTTTTAAGTGACCAAAAAAATTGGAGGGCACCTAGGCCCCCTCCCACGCTAATTATTTTCCCAAAGTCAACGGATCAAAATTCTGAGATAGCCATTTTATTCAGCGTAGTCAAAAAACCTTATAACTATGTCTTTGGGGACGACTTACTCCCCCACAGTCCCCGTGGGAGGGGCAACAAGTTACAAACTTTGACCTGTGCTTATATATAGTAATGGTTATTGGGAAGTATACAGGCGTTTTCAGGAGGATTTTTTTGGTTTGGGGGAGGGGTTGAGAAGAGGGGGATATGCTGGGGGAACTTTCCTTCGAGAATTTGTAATGGGAGAAGAAAATTTCCATGAAGGGAGAGCAGGATTTACTAGCATTATTTAAAAAAAACAATTAAAAAATAAAAGTGAAAAAGTTTTTTCAGCTGGAAGTAAGGAACAGCAATAAAACTTAAAACAAACAGAAATTATTACCCATATGAGGGGCTCACCTCCTTCTAATACCTCGCTCTTTACGCTAAAGTATTTTCGGTAATTTCAACTACTTATTCTACGGCTTTTGTGATTCAGGGGGTCATTCTTAATGAATTGGGATAAAATTTAAGCTTTAGTGTACAGAGCGAGGTACTGACGATGGGGCGAATCCCCTCATATATGTAATAAAAACATGAGAATACAAAAGTTCTTTACGTAAGCTAATTTATAAGTTACGTAAATCTTTTACCAATAAAAAGATTCGTAAAAAATTAAAAGTTCTAGTTGCCTTTATAATTAACCCAAAAATCGGGGGGCAACTAGGCTTCGTCCCCCGCTCTTTTTTTCTCAAAATCATTCGATCAAAGTTATGAGAAAGCCATTGAGCCAAAAAAAAAAAATATGCAAATTTCGTTTTGATTATTCCTCTGCGGAGAGCCAAAATCAAAACATGCATTGATTCAAAAACGTTCAGAAATTAAATAAAAAAAACAAGTTTTTTCAACTGAAAGTAAGGAGTGACATCAAAACTTAAAACGCACAGAAATTACTTCGTATATGAAAGAGGCTGCTTCCTCATCAACGCCCCGCTCTTTACGCTAAAGTTTTTTACTGTTTTAGAAAGAAGAATTGAGAGAAAGAGTCAAACTTTAGCGTAAAGAGCGGGGCGTTGATGAGGAAGCAGCCTCTTTCATATACGAAGTAATTTCTGTGCGTTTTAAGTTTTGATGTCACTCCTTACTTTCAGTTGAAAAAACTTGTTTTTTTTATTTAATAATTTTAAGAGTCATAGTGAGTTTTCTCTTACTGTCAATCATGGTTCTTTTTTTTACATTTAAACGAGCAAAATACACAACACACTACAGGGAGACCACCGGTTTACTTAGAATACTAGGATATGCTTCGCCCTTTGATTGAAACACTGTCATACGGGAAAGATTCTAGTCAGATTTCTAAACTCAGCTAAAGTTGGTCAAACCGAGCATGTTGTCATTTCTTTTCAGGTCAAGTTTTCTTAGTGCCTCAGTAAAAATTATGGTTACAGCTGGAGCAGCTCAACTAACTACAACTACCCCACCTACTTGGTGCAAATATGTGCCCTTGGTTACATATATAAAATTATGAATCTGAAGATGTCTTATTTCGTAACTATCTCACTAGTCAGAGGCGTGAATTGCTAAGGAATGGGCGGGGCAGCTGAACCCCCCATAACTCACTTTCCCCCCAGATCAGAGTTCACTCCCTCAGCTGAAATTTAGTTTCTTCAAAATTATGTCAAAGCAAGGATGAGCCTCCATAATTCAAGAAACTACCAAAACGGGTCAGTTTTTCTTTGGCGTATCTTTCCCTCTATGATACTGTATGGCTCATTTTTTTAGTTTTCACTATCTTTTTCGATTTATTTGGGAAAAACACCTCCAAATTCAACCTAGTGCCCCCTTCACATTTTGACAAAACTATCAATCAGAAAATTATCCAGGTGGCCACTTTTCTGCAATCCCTGATATATTTGGGGGGCTTTGACAAATCAAACAAATTCGGTTGAAGTGTTCAGTATTATTCAATTTTTTATCCAAACATTATGTATACAACAAACACGTTAAATACCAGTTTTTTGCTACATTTTGACCTTTACTCAAGTGGAAGTTATTCACTTCGTTAGTTAAGCTGCTTATTCCAGAATCCTCTATCAGAACCATAAAATAAAATTAACCCTTACCAGAAGCAGGCGCTTGAGCTGCATGAACGGGACCTGAGATATTCATCGAAGGAGTAAAATGATTTACTGTATTTGTAGGTGCGGTGTGACTACCACTGCTGAAATGTGAACTGCCAATAAATGCAGGAACTTGATCTGAATAAATAGGACATCCCTCCATAGGACCTGGAATATGTATCCAAGGAGTATATTGATTCACTGTATTTGGTGGGGCGATGTGACTTTCAGCGCTAAAACTTGACCAAGTGTTATGTTGACTTTTTGCGATTTCAGGAGCAATATAATTGCTAACGCTATCGTTAAGTGGCCTAGAATTGCCAACACTATCATTACATTGCCTAGAATTGCCAGCACTATCATTTTCTTGCAAAGAGTTCTTTTCCAAATCTTGCACAATTTTCTCTAATTCGTCGATGCTAAAATCGTCAGTGCTAAAAGACTCTGCCATTCCTGCACTATTAAGAACTATTAGCATAAATATCAATATGCTTTTTTGAACTGAGTTGCTGAAAAAAGCAACGTCACTAGATTAGCCTCGTATATGTCACACCTTCCACTTTGAAAATGATCAGGAGAACGTCCTCCCTTTTAATTGGTTAAAAACCTCGAAGGTGGGTAGTTGATTTGGGAATCCGGAAATTACATCAATTTACGTCAAATATATGTGTAATTTGACCTGTTTAGGAAATTTGTGATAATACAAGTAGAGAACAGGCGCGTAAAAATAGAGGAAAATTTGAATCAATGAAATTATTAATGATGGTAAACACACGTAGTTACTCATGATTGATAATATAATTGAAAATATTGCTAAGAGCGTAAACCCAACCGCACAGTTTAATGCACTGGCCCAGTTCGCGAACCAGCACTGCCACATCTTTGAATGTTCCCTTAAGACATTAAAATGTCCATCCAGAACTTTTGAATCTATCCCTGGACTGATGTTCTTCTTGCGAGGCATCATCGCGACGTTTTGGTGGACCTTAAGGAATACCCCCCCCCCCAGAGAATACTATTGCCCGCTTGCTGACAGCATTATATTAGATTTTAGGTAATAGACAGTTATTCGTTGTTTTTTTTTTTTGCTTTTAGCTGTTATTATATTATCTATTACCTTCCTATCTGAGTGTAAGGCTTGAAGTCATGAATATTTAATAAGTTGGAGGTAGTTTGCATGGAAAATCCTCTATAGGACATTAAGTCTTATTTGTAGGAGTGTCTCTCCAAGTGCTAAGGACTGTTTGCGACCAAGATTGACCCACGCTTGCAGAAATTATTTTGAAATTATAGGTCCCAGGGACTGCTCGCTACTCCATTATAAGTCGCTCAATAGAAGAATAATTTATTGTTCCCTTTTTTGCACTGGTGGTACTTTTCTTTGGTTGAAGACTTATCTCTTTCTGTAAATTAAACGAATCAAAAAATATGAAATGAGGTACTACGACATTAAAACCAAATTACTTGTTGACATTTTAAAAAATGAGGTCGGATATTTTCTCGAATTGTTTAGAGTTTGAAACCTGCCCCCCCCCTCCATGGGGTAGAAAACATGAAAATAATTGACAAAAAATGTTTTTATCCAGATGCATAGACACGCCTCATGATGAAAAAGAAAGACTAAGTCTTGTTTAGGGTAAGAAGGCTATATATATATATATATATATATATATATATATATATATATATATATATATATATATATATATATATATATATATATATATATATATATATATATATATTACTAAATAACAACTCACTGCTGCACCAAGCCGCCTGAGGCCAACTCAGCTACATACACTCCTCCTCCATCACAATCTATAAAGGAGGATAGAACAAAATCCTGCTAAACTCATAATTTTATACAAAACAGGCCGCTAACCTCATTTCCTACCTTAGTCGGAGCATTATTATTCGCGTACATGGCACTGATCATTTTAATGTATTTGTCTGGTATCAAGCAGTTCGTGATAAGGAACTGTAGTATGGAGCGACCCGGCTCCTTATTTATTTGTCTGTGTTTATTTGTTTTTTCCCCAAGGGTGATCATATCGACTGAGTGGTCCTAGAATGTCACAAGAGGGTTCTTTCTAACAGGAATTAAAAGTTATAGTGACCAAAAAAATTGCAGGGCACCTAGGCCCCATCCCACGCTCATTTTTTCCCAAAAGTCACCAAATCAAAATTCTGAGATAGCCATTTTATTCACCATAGTCGAAAAACGCCCCGCTCTTTGCGCTAAAGTTTCTTACTGTTTTAAAAATAGAGTTAAGACAAAGAGTCAAACCTTAGCGTAAAGAGCGGGGTGTTGAGGAGGAAAAGCCCCTTTCGTATACGGAGTAATTTCTGTTCGTTTTAAGCTTTAATGTTGCTCTTTACTTTCATTTAAAAAAAAAACTTGTTTTTTTTATGTAATACCATATAAAGATAATACCTTTGCAAAAGCTCTTCCATCAACGGAATTGAAAATTGCTCATAATCTATAAAATGAGGACCAAAGGCGTTTGACAACTAAGACACTTCTCAATTGTTAACCTAAGAGTAAAAAATTTGTCGCCACATCCTCTACCTTTTCTGAAACCGCACTGTTTTTCTCTTAAAATATGTCTACAGCTTCTCTCAGTCTAAAAAGCATCTAGTTGCTAAATAATTTCCTTTCTACAGAGACCAGACTAATGCCTCAATAATTACGACACTCACTCTTATCGCCTTTCTTATACAGTGGTTTAATTAAGGGTTTTCTAAAATCGTTATGTACTTCCTTTTTCATAAAATCGTTAAAAATCCTATTCATAACCTTCAATAGCTTATTTCTAACCTCGGAGCCACCATATTTAAGAAACTCTTTTACCATACTATCAGCACCTGGAGCCTTATTACTTTTTAATACTTTTCGCACTGTCGCTAATTCTTCCAGACAAAAGAATTCTTGCTTCACGTCCAAAGTTTCATATATTTTTTTTTTATTTCCCTCCAAATTTTTTCCTGCAACTGAATTTCGGTATAGCGTGTTCTCAAAATGCTCCACCCATCTCTCTATTCTTATTACTAATTGTGGCCCCGTTCCTATCTTTAACTGGGCAATTTCGAATTGACCGTTCCCTCTCAATTTATTAACATGCCAGTACAACATGCTACTATTATGCCATCTAGCGGTACCTTCCAGATCCGCGGAAATTTTATCCTTGGCCTCCACTTCGCACCTACTTATTTCATATTTTAGTGCTTTCTCTACTTCCTTTAAATTCTTTTCTTTTTCATATGATCTACCGCTCAAATAACACTTATACAAACCACTTCACCTCTCTATTAAACACAAAGCCTTTTCACCAATATTCCTATCTGTTGTCTTAACTTTCTTCCCTAAGACGCCATCAGCAACTTCACAGACTGTTTTTTTTTTTTATTATTCCAACCATCTTCCACATTGTCAAATCTTAAAGTCTCAACTTTAGTATTCACTTGGTCCCGGAAACTTTCCCTCAAATTCTCATCCTGGAGTCTATCAACATCATAACTCTCGGGGAGGTAGCTACCCTTCCGAAATTTCAGCTTTAAATTGACCCTAGAGACTACTAGATGGTGATCTTTACTTTTGACATCAATAACAGCACTCCTATATACCTTAGTATCTTGTATTGATCCTGCCAGTCTTCAGTTTATTATAACATAATCTATAAGTTTTGCTGTCTTACCATCACGTGAGTACCATGCCATCTTAGGAATCATTTTATGACCAAACCTACAAAATTGTAAAAGTCTGTAGCCATTACTGTTTTATTTTCCTACACCAAATTTACCTAGGCTAGGATAGCATCTATTCCTATTTCTACCGACCTTGGCGTTAAAATTTTATTGTTAAAAAATTATATTTCTACCTGGGACCCTGTCTATTGGCTCCTGTAACTGCAAACTAAATTCATCTGAGTCGCTAGACTTTTTTATTCACCTAAACTTTTTAGTCGCAAAATGAGCAATTAGTATTTTTCTATTAATACCTTCCCAGCCTAAACAAGACTTAGCAGCCTCCTTATTCATCATGATCCCTACTCCCTGCCTATGTACTCTATCCTTCCTGCCTGAGTAAACAAATTCTAAATCCCCTAATTTCATGCTTCGTACCCCTGAGACATGAGTTTCTGTAACTCCTAATAAGTCCAGTTCGAATCGTCTGAATTCGTCAATCAAAATGTGAATACGATAGTCATTTTTAATTTCATAGCATTTAAAGTTCCAATTTTCATGTTCTTTATATATTGTAATTATTATGGCCTATGGAAAAGCAATGATCCCAGGTACCAGTGCTGGGCGAAGACCAACATATCTTCTCAAGTCAACACCTAAGCGCTTAAGCTGGCTTAGAACCGGAAAGCAAGAAGTCCCTGGGAGCTCCAGTATGAATGGAGGTTTTGTGCAATCTTGGGCCTGTCTTGGTCACAACATGGGTTTCAGCACTCGGTGATGCTCCTGTATCAGCAAGAGTCAATCTTGCAGAGACAGTCCCAAGCCTATTACTTTCAATCATTATATATTCATGTCTACAAATATTATACTACTACGGGGAGGCATCCCATAGTAAATAAATTAGCTAGGAAGAGATTTTTCAGCCCAAAAACGTCCGTCAAAACAGACTAAGCCCAGAAGAATTAATGATAAATCAGAATCCCTTGCGAATGCTGTGTCGTTAACTAGGCTATAATTTCCTCGAGGGGTATGTCACTTCTCAAGGGGGAATATAGTCGACCACAAGGTCAATATAACTTCGCATTTTGGAAAGTTTCATATGACTCTTGCCTGGGGCCGAAAATCCATTGTTTCTACCCATTTCTGTTCGCGATTTCAGTTTATCATTCGTTTTTTGCAATTAGGACTACGGTAGAGAAATGGTATCAGATTTGCCTCTTAAACTTTAAAAGTTTTCTCATTGCTAAAGAAATTAGAATTTGTTCTTTTCTAAGTGATGACGGCAGTTTTCGATGGCAGTTGATACCTCTTGATGACCTGATCAAGTATATGTTATCCATTTTTTGGTAGAAAAAATTCCTTCATAAGATATACCAGTTTGAAAGTTTATGGAGTTGACAACGTTAGTAGTAAGGTACACACTGAAACCAAAAATAGGCCAATACTAATTATAAGACATAGAGGGGATTTTCAAGCAAAAGTCGGCTGTTAGCTCACAACCAAATTCGGCAATGAAGGGCATGTAACATTTACTAGTTGGTGTACCTATTATTTGATTCCGTTGTATTTTATGGTAAGAACAATTTTGTTCCAGCTGTAAGACTTGTAAGGGACTAGTAAGTAATTAAATAAATAAAAAGTTTTATTAACTGAATGGAAGTAGCGACATTAAAACGAACAGAAATTACTTCATATATCAAAGGGGCTGTCCCCTCCTCAAAGCCCCGCTCTTTACGCTAAAGTTTGACTCTTCTTCTCAACTCTACTTTTTAAAACAGTAAAAAACTTTAGCATAAAGAGCGTGGCGTTGATGAGGGAACAGCCCCTTTCATATACGGACTAATTTATGTTCGTTTTGAGTTTTAATGTCGTTCTTTACCTTCAGGTAAAAAAAAAACTTATTTTTAATTTAACATTTTTTTAATAAATTTTTCGAATCTATCTATGTTTTGATTTTGTATCATTTTGATCTAATCTATGTTTTGATTTGGGCTCTCTGCACATGAATAATTAAAGCTAAATTCGCATGTTATTTTTTTGTGGCTGTAGCTTTTTTGTGGCTTTCTCATAGTTTTGATCGAACGATTTTGAGAAAAACGACCGGGGGAGGAGACCTAATTGCCCCCCAATTTCCTGGCTACTTAAAAAAGCAACTAAATTTTTAATTTTTACGAGTGCTTTTATTAGTAAAAAATATACACAACTTACGAATTAACTCACTTATCGAACTTCTATATTCGTAGTTTTTTATTAATTATATGTCTCCCCCTCTTCAACATTTCCCTCTTTACACTAAAGCTTCTATTTTGTAGCAATTCCTTACAAATGGCCTCTAAATCACAAAGGCCGTGGAATAAATAGTTGAAACCACTAAAAATACTTTAGCGTAAAGAGCGAGGTATTAGGAGGAGGTGATCCCTATATGCGTAATAACTTCTGTTTGCTTGAAGTTTTAATGCTGCTCCTTACTTTCTGGTGATAAATCTTTTCACATTTGTTTTTTCGATGTTTTTTAAGTAAGTCAGTAATGTGTTGATGCCCACTCATACAACATGAAAAAGTGGAGTAAAATAAAAAGAAAAAGATAATAATATGACTTTTAATACAACTTAACTTC
This sequence comes from Artemia franciscana, assembly GCF_032884065.1. Classification (NCBI taxonomy): domain Eukaryota; kingdom Metazoa; phylum Arthropoda; class Branchiopoda; order Anostraca; family Artemiidae; genus Artemia; species Artemia franciscana. The sequence goes on along the minus strand of NC_088865.1, from coordinate 18,281,411 downwards.
AAAAATCGCAATCATACAAAATATGTACAGATAAGAAACTTGCCAGTTTACGAAGGGACTTGGACCTTGCCAACTCTTCTACCTCAGGTATCGTATGTAGAGGATCAGGTATATACTATAAACTGATGGTCCAGATTGCCGATTTTCACATCTTATCAGGTTTGATAGTTCAGGTGTTGGTTACAAAGAATCACCATTTATAGTAATTCCAATAGCAACTTTTCGGTTTTTTCGCCTTCCAGCAGATATTACATTTTATAAATAACAGATGCGTTGGAAACTCAACAATGTTATTTTTTGTATGCATGACATCACATAAGAAAATGATTATATAACGTTATATATGATGTCATGCGAAACGCGATATTATAAGACCAACAGAGGACGACCTGTTTTCCGTTTAGCCCTTTACGATTGGCTGAAAAGAATCATCTTTGGTAATCTGTCATCTTCTATCCACCGATCGTGCCCTAGCCATATCGACCTTTCTCTCATATTAGCCCTAAAAAGTGGGATTGAACTCCTCTTTTTGTGCAACTAACAGTTTGAAAAATGGTCAGTCGTTTGGGCAAAAACAATATTCCGCAGGTAATTCCCTAGAAAATATCTACCAAATATTCATTAATTTTTCGGAGCATCCACAATTCAGAACAATATTCAACTTGTGCCATCAGCCATCACTGTAGCTTTCAATATTATAATCTTTGTTCACAGACTTGCCTTCCTCAACCTCCAGAAATCTTGGGTCTGGGCTATTCTACTTTTAATATTGTACCCAAAGTCGGTAATCTAAGGAAAAAACTCCAAGTACCTAAGCACAATAAGCTGTAATGGTAGCAGAGAGTTTTTCATGGGGTCTCTCACTCTCGGTTCATGATTTACCCATATTGAATTTTCTAAGGGGTGTACCTATATTGAAGTCTAGATGGTTTTTTCTTACATTGAGGGTTTGCAGGAGGTTAGAAATAGGAGGTATGTTGAGCAAATTGCTGTTGTGTATTGCGTGTAATTTGAAGCATGTTTTGCATTGCATTCACTATCCCCCGCTTTCATTGTTTTTAAAAGTAGGTATCTTAATCAATCAACCTAAGAGAGTCTATCTAATAAAACCTTGTGCATACGTCAGCCTAAGACAAAATTTTATGTCTTATATGTGCATCATATACGCAAACTTATACATATCTCATGGGGTTTCATCTAGCCAGTCCATCTACAATATACACACAAGATTTATTGCCACGGATATGGTTTCATTAGCTAATTAAAGCTTAATTAACAAGCATTAAAGCTTGTTTTGCTAAGCTTAGTATTATGTTAATCTTAAAGGTTTTATGGTAGATTCAACCAAACCCACACTCCTTCATTTTCTATAATGTATGATTTTCTAAGATATTTCTGTTAATTTCCCCCTCGGATCCTTAAGGGATTTAGGTTCTCACCTTAACTTCAACATTTAGGATTTTCATTAGACTTTACAGTCCCTATTAGCGCTGTTATTTTCCAGTTTGAGTGAGGTTGGGGGACACCTACCCTCTAGGGCTATTTCTGTTTTAAGACTTTTTTTATTCATTAAGAAATTGACTAATTTCTTGTCTTTTAAGCTAGTTTGGTTCTTCTCAGTAAAAATTTTGGAAATGCTTATCGTTGGATTAAAACGAAAATACCAATGGCGTTTTATGGTTAGCGAAAGTTTTTTTGTCTAACTGGTTCCGATTATATTTTGTTCATATTAGATCATATGTGTATTTTTCTGATGGAAATGGTAATATGGGATCGTTATATCTATGGGCCCTTTTCCTAACTCCAAGGGGGAGCTGGAACAATTCGGTCTATTTGATTTGCTTTTAATTATAATTTTTTTCTAATTTATATTTTTGAGCTTAGAGCAGCCTCTTGTATGTTAGTGAAGTTCCTATACATAGTGAAAACTTTTTCTGACCTTTGTTTTATTTGGTTTTTTTTGTTTGCGTTTTTATTTGGGAGAAAGAGGGGTTTCACCTCCGGATAGTCAATGAACATGGGTTATCCTTTAACCTCTTTAGGGGAAACAAGAAGCGGTTTTGGCCTCTTTAATTTATGTATACATACAGTAAGTATTAAGTACTATTATATAAGTATAACAATAAGTAACTTACTTGCTGTCAACTATGACTTCTACTTTGTTTTAATAAATATAAATTTTTTTAAACTGAAAAATGATTATAAATGTTCGATTCAGTCTCCCCCCTTTTTGTATGCAAGTCTGGTCAACATTGTCCGTCGTGAGTCAACCCAAAAATATGAATTCCTAAAGTTCTGTGACTACCTTAGTGATGCCTTAAAATGGATGATAGACTATTTATCAAACAGTTCGTGGTAACGAACTGTATAAGGAATGACCCGGCTCAATAGTAACCGAAACTCTAAAAAGCGGAATTTTGATACCAATTGTCACATCAAAAGGATTGCATTTTAATGCTGATTTTAAACCTTTAAGGTTTCACCAAGAGGGCTCATTCTAACGAAAATTAAAAGTTTGAGTGCCCCTTTTTAGTGACCAAAAAATTGAGGGCACCTAGGCCCCCTCCTACGTACATTTTCCCCAAACTCACGAGATCAAAATTCTGAGATAGTTATTTTATTCAGTATGTTCGAAAAACCTAATAATTATGTCTTTGGATACGATTGACCCCTCCACGGTCCCTGTGGGAGGGGCTACGAGTTAAAAACTTTGACCACTGTTTACATACAGTAATGATTATTATGAAGTGTATAGGCATTTTCAGGGGAACTTTTTCGTGTTGGGGTAGGGACGGGTTGAGGGAGGGGGCTATGTAGGAGTATTTTTTCATGGAGGAATTTATCATGAGGGAGGATAATTTCCATGAAGGGGTGCAAGATTTTCTAGCATTATTGAAAAAAAACAATGAGAAAATAAATATTTTTTTCAACTGGAGTTTACTTGGGAGGATCTTTCCATTGAGGAATCTATCATGAGGGAAGAGAATTTCCACGAGGGGGCACAGGATATTCTAGCATTAAAAAAAACAATACGTAATAAAAATACACAAATATAGAAGTCCAATACGTAAGTAAATTCGTAAGTTACGTATATTTATTTCTAACAAAAATGTTCATAAAAAAAATTCTAGTTACATTTATCAAAATAGTCCGATCAAAACTATAAGATAGCTATTTAGCAAAAAAAAAAAATTAATGCGGAGATTTCGTTTTAATTGTTCACGTACTGTGAGCCAAAATCAAAAAATGTATTAATTTAATAACGTTCAGAAATAAATAAAAAAAAAACAAGTTTTTTAACTGCAAGTAAGGAGCGACATTAAAATTCAAAACGAACAGAAGTTGTTCCATATATGAAAGGGTTGTACCCTCCTCAGTATAGGAACTCCATACAGCGAGAGTGAAAGACACCCTAAGCCTTCCTTGTATCATTGCAGCATATTCAGCTTTGGTCTTCGGAGTGTTGCACCTATACCACTGATGGAGGGTACAGTAAAGATCAGGGGTGAACCTCTAGTGTTTTATTGGGGGGAAAGAGGGGTCCATATCCTGATATTCAAGGGACATGGAATATATATAATATTTTTTTTCTAAATACTATTAGGGGGCCAATAGTGTGGCCCCCCAATAGTGTGGGGGATAATAGAGCCCCTTTCCCCACCAAAGCCCCTGGCGAAGATATTAGAAGTAGAATAGCCAAGACCAAGGTGTTTTTGCCTTAGTTGACACAAGTCAAAAACGTTAGTGAAGCATGGGCGCTCCGAAAATGGAGAATTATTTACTAAATATTTTCAGAAAACTTAGAAGTAGCCTTCTCATTGACCGTTTTTCTAACTGCATGCTGCACGAAAAGTAAGGCTCAGCCCCGTTTTCTGGGGCTATAAGGAAAGAAAGGTTAATATGGCTAGGGCAAATTCAGTTAATGAAGGAAAACATATCGCTAAAGAATTTATTTTCAGCCAACCGTCTAGGGCTAAATGGAAAACAGGTCGTACTCGGTGGGGGGGGGGCTAAGATGTCGTAGGATAAAATGTAAGGGAAATGAACACTTCCTGGGTGGACTTAAAGAGGGAGGTTTTAACTTTGATTAAGTTGGAGGAAGAAAGTAAATAGTTGTGTTGACTTCAGGCCGCTTGGTGCTCGGTGAGATATTAGTAGTAGTAGTTTTGAAAATATATGTATATACTAACTGATGTGTTTCCTTTTAACCAATTCGAACAATCCTTGGTACCAGTATCCATTGTGTTAGTAACATTTCTAGATTCTCATACAAAAATTCCCAGGGTCCTAAAAGATGAGTGTTTAATATAGACACTTCCTAATGTTCGAAGTATATTAATTGTATCAAAGTGCATTAAACCCTGCAAATTGTAATTATAAATTTTCTACGTTTATAATTATCACATATTTTATTAAAGGTCTTATAAAAATTATTTTAGGGTCGAATTGCACCAATCTTGAGGCTAACCTAGATGTAATTTCCGGGTCGGCAAATCGCCTAACGACCCGACCCGGGTTACTTTTAACAAATTAAATACAACGACTTTCCCGACATTTGATAAATACGAGGTTAATCAAGTTATAAGTTTAGTTCAAACAAAGCTAGTGTCCACAGCAAAGACATTCGTATTTATGCTGTGGCATCCAATCTTAATAGTGTGGTAATGAAGAATGTTTTAGCATTGACGATTTTCGGCAGTCTCTCTTTTTCAATTCTTTGCAATTAAATGATAGTATTGGCAATTCTGGGCAATTTTATGTTAGTGTTAGCAATTATATGCTCCTGACAATGCAAAAAGTCAATATGACAATTGAACAAATGATAGCACTGGTAGTCGCATCGTCCCTGAGAACATACTAAATCAATATACCCCTTGGATAAATAGCCCAGGTCCTCTTGGTAGATGTCAGGTTTGTTCAGCTCAACTTCCTTCTTCAAGTTGCAGTTCAATCTCCAGCACTGGCAATCACATCGCCCCTAAAAACACAGTAAAATAAATTTACGCCTTGAGTGACCACACATGTATTTACATGTATTTAAGGTCCCTTAGATGAATATCCCGTTCATTCAATTCAAGTTCCTACTCCTGGTAAGAGTTAGTTCTATTTTATGGTTCTGGTTCAAGACTATTTTCCTCAATATAAGTAACTTAAATAACGAACTGAATAATTTTCACACGAATAAAGGAAGAGTACCTACCTCTGGATATTAACCCTTGAATCCAAACAATTTATTTTAATTTTTCTTAAACTGGGCTTATGGACTAACTAGAGCAGAGAAAGAAGTAGCCTGCAACCAATAATTCAAGCCAGAAAATTCGGGAAACGTGTGTAAATTAACTAGGGTAATCTTGTAGTTGGGCCCTTCTTCCCCCTCAGCGCCAAGGTTTTGATTTGAAAATACCTCCAATGCCCAAACTGAAATTAAAACTTGTTTTCTTTAACTATTTGAATTTTTGAATAAAATTGTTTATATGCAGTCATAGGCATAATTTTTTCAGGGAAATTTACAAAAAAAAAATTAGAAAAGACACATAAAAAAAAGTTACAAGTACTTTGCTTTGTATTACTAGTTAATGTCTTTATGGGGAAGGGGGGAGGGTTAAGACCTCGCACCTTCTCTGGATACAGCCTTAGCTATATAAACAAGTGACACTGTAAAAGTCAGTTATGGATAAAATTAAGTATCTTGGATGTATTTACAAAGTAATGGAAGATAGAACAGGATATTACGAGATATAACAGAAATTGCGAGGTGTAAGTGGGGGATATTCACTCTGATCATAATTTAAAAAAGGGCACTAGAACTTCGTACTAGAGTTGGAGGGGCTCATAAACCCTACAAAGTTTATGCGACCACCCTTTCTATACATACCTTATATGTCCCATGGGAATAACTTACAACCCTTATCTTGAGGGTTCTAGGGGGGTTGTCGTCCTCAAATACGTAATTTCTAGACTTTTCAACTACCAAGAACAAGATAGTCATCTCAAAAAATTTTATTGGGTGTGTTTTTGGAGATGGTGTGGGTAGGAGGGGGGTTTGTTGCCCTCCAATCACTTACAGCCTCCTTACTACAGTTTGTTACCACGAACTGTTTGATTTGTCAAACACAAGCTTTTATCTACTGACCAAGTTTAGAAATACAAAAATACCCTTGATGACAGGGATTCTAAAGTTATTATTTTACTTGATAGGAAAATCGCATAAAGATAATCAGAGTATGCCTGAATTATTACATTAGGGATATTTAGTTCTAGAAGATCATTTATATTAACCGACCATAACAATGAGAATAATATTCCACCTAGAGGATATGATCGCTGTAAAATGCAAGAAGTTCCACCCTTAAACGTAGCAGCTCCCTCTGAAAAGCAACTATGCATTAAAATTAAACGCCCATCAGGGCAAAATTTTACTTATAAATTGTTCAATTTTCCAGGGTGTCTCGCGGCGTCAAATGCACCTTTTTATGCTCAAAAATATGCATAACGTAAAAAATAAGAGCTAAAAACTCATATGGCACTTGTGACGAGGCTGGAAGGGCCAAAAGCTCATATTGTATGAGCTCTAGCAAAATTCTAAGAATCAATAGATTGATTTAAAAGAAAAATAAGAGGCTTAATACCAGTCGGGGTTTAAAATAAGAACTCAGAATCACGAGGTCCTGCTGAATATCAAAATTCGTTAATATCCGGTCATCCACTCGTAAGTTATAAATACCTCATTTTTTCTAATTTTTTCTCTCCTTTCAGCCCCCAGATGGTCGAATTGTGAAAAACAACTTTATCAAGTCAATTTGTTCAGCTCCCTGACACGCCAACCAATTTTCATCTTCCTAGCACTTCCAGAAGCACCCAACTCCACCCCCTATCCCCCAATGAGAACAGATCCAGTACGGTTACCTCAATCACGTAGCTACGACATTTGCTTATTCTAAACACCAATTTTCATCCCGATTTCTCCACTCTAAGCGTTTTCCAAGATTTCCAGTTTCCCTTCCTATTCTCCCCAATGTCAACAGATCTGGTCAGAATTTGAAAAAAGAACTCTCAGGCATGAGTTCCTTCTAAATATCGAATTTCATTAAGATCTGGTCACCCGTTCTTAAGTTAAAAATGTCTCAATTTTTCTAATTTTTCCACATTAAAACCCCTAGCCCCCCCCCAAAAAAAAAGAGAGAACAAATATGTTCCAATTATGTCAATCACGTATCTATACCTTGTCCTTATTCTTCCTATCAAGTTTTACCCCGATCTCTCCACTCTTAAGCGTTTTCCAAGATTTCCAGTTTCCAAGATTTCTGTTTTCCCCCTCCAGTCTCTTATGTCCTCGGATCTGATTCGAATTGTAAATGGAGCATCTGAGACATACGATCCTTTTAACAAATTTCATTAAGATTTGATCACCCATTCGTAAGTTAAAAACACCTTTTTTTCTAATTCTCCCTAATTAATCCCTCCTCACCACTTCAACAAAGAGAGTGGATCCGGTCCGGTTATGTCAGTCACATGTCTTGGACTTGTTTTTATTCTTCCCCAGTTTCATCCTCCACTTTAAATGTTTTCCAAGATTTCCGGTTCCCCCAACTCCCCCCCCCCTCAATGACGCTAGATCTGGTCGGAATTTAAAATAAAAGATCCGAGTTGCGAGGTCCTTCTCAATATGAGATTTCATTAAGGTACGATCACTCTTTCGTAAGTTAAAAATACCTCATTTTTTCTATTTTTTAGAATTCCCCCCTCAACTCCCCCAAAAAGAGCAGGTCCGTTTCGGTTAAGTCGGTCCCGTATCTAGGATTTGTGCTTATTTTTCTCTCCAAGTTTCATCCCGATCCCTCAACTCTAAGCCTTTCCTAGACCTCCCCCCAACTTCCCCTTCACCGGATCCGGTCAAGATTTAAAATAAGAGCTCTGAGACATGATATCCTTCCAAACAGCAAATTTCATTAATATCTGCTCACTTTTTCGTAAGTTAAAAACACCTCATTTTTCTAATTTTTCCGAACTAACCATCCCCCCTCCCAACTTCCCCAAAGAGAGTGGATCCGTTCCAGTTATGTCAATCATGAATCTAGGACTTGTGCTTATTTTTCCCACCCATTTTCATCCCGACCCCTCCATTATCTGAGACACAGGTCTGAGACACGATATCATTCCAAACTTCAAATTTCAATAAAATTCGATCACTCCTTCGTAAGTTAAAAATACCTCATTTTTTCTAATTTTTCAGAATTAACCCTACCCCAAGCAGAGCAGATCCGTTCTGGTTATAAAAATCACGTATCTAGGACTTCTGCTTATTTTTCCCACCTTGTTTCATCCCGATCTATCCACTCTAAGCGTTTTCCAAGATTTTAGGCTCCCCCCTCCAACTCCCCCAATTTAAAATACGAGTTCTGAGACACAGTATCCGTCCAAACATCAAATTTCTTTAAGATCCCATCACCCGCTCGTAAGTTAAAAATATTTAATTTTTTTCGAATTAACCGACCTCTCACCCCCAGATGGCCAAATCGGGAAAGACGGCTATTTCTAATTTAATCTGGTCCGATCCCTGATACGCCTGCCAAATTTCATCGTCCTAGCTTACCTGGAAGTGCTTAAAGTAGCAAAACTGGGACAGATCGACAGAATTTTCGATCGCTATATGTCACTTGGTTAATACCAAATGCCGTAAAATTTTCTGAATGTTTTCTTCCACTGCGGTAACAATAAAATACCATCAATTGCATCAATATTACTTCTCCCACAACGGAATTTAAATTGTAGGGGCGAAAGCCAACTATTTTCACTGCTAATCGCAATCAATCGATAAGTAATAGCACGATCATATATTTTACCACGATTTCAGAGTAAACTAATCGGACGAAAGGAAGTTGGATTGTGTCTGGGGCCTTCTATAGCATTGAACCTTAAATCATATCTTTTATTTCATTCAAACAGACTTCGGTAGTACCTGATGTGCTATTAGTTGAAAAATCATTTCTAGTTTCTTCATAGCAATTACCATCGATTGTTTGATCATCCTTTAAAAACTGCTTATTTAGCAATACCTCTCCGGTTTCTGTCATGGGGTTAATCTTACTGCAGTCGTTAGTGCCTGAACAACGGCATTACTATTTTTACAGACTTAGTGGATTGTATTCTATGGATCTAAATTCGGTTTATCTGCACAAATTTATTCGAGTCGCTCTTTTTGACATTTAAAATGCCCAGTTTATATTTCTTTCTTGGCCTACTTAAATTAACCGCATTTTCGAGAGAATTACAGGATTTAAAGATCCTTAGCAAGCGTCTACATCCTTTTCTAAGGCGACTTAGTTAATTCACTAGTAGCTTTTTGTATTAAGGCTGTTAAAGCAGCCAGAGCTTTATCGATTTCTTCAGCATCCGTAGTAGGAGGGAATGTAAACTATGTATTCCATTTAAGACAACCTTACTAAAACCTTCCAGTTAGTTTTTCTTTAATTATGCTTGACAAAATCTGGATTGACTAAAATCGAAAGGATTTCCCGAGTCGAAAGGTTCTCACGGACATTTCCAGATGGAAAATTTTTCTTAGCTCACTTTCATTTGAAAAATACTTTAATTTCTGATTGTTTTTAAAATCATGCTGGAAACCCACCCCTGGTATAAGGTTCCCTCAAAAATACGATCCACTTGGAAAACTCCCCTATGGAAAATTTCTCTTTTGGAAAATCTTCCTCTACTGAAAGATACTCTAGACAAACCCAAACCGGTAAAAATTTCTCCTGGACGATTCCCCAACATCTTCACACGTTAAATTGTATCGGTAATGAGATAGTAAGACAAATAAAAATAATTTCGTATAGGACTTCTGGCAAATTCCCCGAGCGTAAATTGACTCTTGGAGACACCCCCCCCCCCCCAAAGAAAAGAAAACCTCACGAAAAATTCTCCACGTGAAAAATCCCCCACAAAGCAAAGTGTCAACTTGCTTCCCAATAACAAACACTATACCTTAACAATGGGTAAACTTAGTGTAAAACATACCTTTCCCCAGGGGCTTTGGTGGTCATATTATCCCAAGAACCATATTACTGGAATTTTGAACTATGCTGAACAAAATAGATATCTCAGAATTTTGGTTGGTTGATATTGAGAAAATTAGGGATGGTAGGCGGGCTAGTTGCCCTCCAATCTTTTCGGTCACTTACAAAGGGGACCCTAGAACTTTTAGTTTCTATTAGAATGAGTCCTTTTCTGATATTACAGCACTATCGGTTCGATGCAATTACCTCTGGGGAAAACAAACAAATGAATGCGCATCCATGATCTTTCTTTTGACAAAAATTTCACATTTTCACAGGTGGGAATCTGAAACTTATGCTAGAGGATTCTCGGATGCGCTGAATTTGATGATTGAATTTTCATTAAAATTCTTTGGATTTATGGGGTGTTTCCTCCTTTTTCAAAAATCAAACAAATTTTTTCAAGCTCGTAGCTTTTGCTTGGTTACACTAAACTAGATGAATCTTTTACATTACGAATCAGCATAATAAGCTAAATCTTTTGGTATACCGGCTAAAATTAAATTCCTTTGTTAGAGTTTCGGTTAATATTAAGCCATGTCGCTTCTTACTTATATTTAGTTACCGTGTCCTGTTTGACTAATCTCCACTCGTTAATTACCACATTTAGCCAGTTGAGTTTTTTTTCACTATGTTTTTTTCACAATATAAAACCAGTATTTACTGTATTATGTTTTATAAAAATTGTCAAAATAAAAACCTAAAGAATACTCAAGGGGTCACTGATTGATGAGATAGAGGGGCAGCTTTCCCTGCCAGATTTCTCCCCCCAGACTCCAGGTTGCCCCTCCCCCAGCTTAAATCTAGTTTCTTTGAAAATGTTGTCAACTAAACTAAGCCTAAATAAATTCAAGCATCCACAAAAGTGAGGGTGCTTTCTTTAGCATGTCTTTACCTTTGCGGTCTCACTCGACACATTTCTCATTTTGTTTTTCACTTGATTTGGGAGGATAAGCTTCAACTTTGCCCAACCCCCCCCCCTCCCTTTGACTTTAACAAAACTATCCCACTGAATAGGGTGTTTTAAACCCTGCAAAATCTAAGGGTTAATTTTCGATTCACTGTAATTTTTCTACTTGTTTCAGGCTCTTTTTTGGTTTCTTTAAAAATGTAATTTTGTTTTCCATTTAAAGGAAACCAACTTCAAATGTTATTTCTTTTTTATTAGGTAATTTATTTCAAAACTTTTTATTTCCAGGGAACATCTCCTATGGACACCAATGCCTTGTATTGCAGCTTCCACTGATACCAATGCAGAATTTTACCAATTTTGATACCAATACCAGTGATGATACCAATTTTGAATTACCAATGCAGAATGCACAATTTTCCACCTTCGATTTATTTTTACTGACATCATTTATTTATTAATTTCTTAGCCAGCTTAGATTTCGTTTGGCCAAGTTTTAATGGTGATGAAGAGGCTTTGGTTTTTCTTCAATAAAACATTTGTTCATTCTTGGTCAATATTTTAGCTGGAATGTATAGTTCATTAGATCTGGATGTTGCAAAAGTTTCTACTCTCTACCTGGCTGTAATTTTGTTTAGGTCCTTTATGTTACTTAAGTTTGTTTCAGTTCACTAACACCAGAGAAGTGCCAGAAAACCAGAAGAAGTAGGATAATAATTCAGGAAAGCTGAAAGGGATGTTTCAATTTTCTACCAGCCTAACATATTTAGTACTTTTGTTCAAGTCCTTCATATCATTTTGCAAAAGTTTTCGTGAGCATAAGCTTTCAATTTGACAAATATGTACAGTATATTTTTTGCACCATAAGAACTATGTTACAAATATGTTCCATAGTTCTAACACTGGTTGAGAAAACTAAGTTATTGATAAATCCCTCAGAATGTATCCTTTGATGAAGTTCCAAATACAAACATAAAAAACTTACTATTTCAAAATGACTTAGAAAAAAATTAGGCTGTAAGCATATTTCTTAGACAGGGGCTATGAAAAGGGTTTTTGTTGTTTCACTTCACTAGAATTAGAGTAGTACCTAAAATAGAATTTTAAGGGGGAGGATAATTATTCAGGGAAGCATTTTCATACAGACATTGCACGCTCAAAAATTGGATATGTTTCCCAACGTAATTTTCTTTTCTTTTATTGGTCACAGTTGATTCAGTTTACGGATGGAAAATCTTGAAGGCGGGGGAAATTAACCAAAAATGGGAGGGCAACTAGGCCTCCTCCCCCACCTCTTTTTTACCAAAATCGTCCGATCAAAACTATGGGAAAGCCATTTGGCCAAAAAATAATAATATACCAATTTATTTTTAATTATTCATGTGCATTGAACCAAAATCAAAACATGCATTAATTCAAAAAAGGTCAGAAATTAAATTTAAAAAAAAAGTTTTTTTAACTGCAAGTAAGGAGCGACATTAAAACTCGAAACGAACAGAAATTTTTCCATATATGAAAGGGGTTGTACCCTCCTCAACACTTTTTTCCTTGCGCTTAAGTTTTTTTTATTAATTTAAACAGTAGAGATGTGACAAAAAGTCAAAAAAAAGTTTTTCCAGCGGGAAGTAAAAAGCAGCATTATAACCTAAAACGAACAGACATTATTACTTATATAAAGGGGTTTGTCTCCTCCACAATACCTCGTTTTTTACGCTAAAGTATTTTTTAGTAACTCCAACTAATTATTCTACGGCCTTTGTGATTCAGAGGTCATTTTTAAAGAACTGGGACATAATTCAAGCTTTATTGTAAAGAGCGAGGTATTGTGGAGGATACAATTAAAAATAAACAAATATAGAAAGTTTGTTACGTAAGTTACGTATATTTATTACTAATTAAAACGTTCGTAAAAGAAATAAAAAGTTCTAGTTGCCTTTTTACGGAGCCAAACACTGGATGACAACTAGGTCTCTTCTCCCGCCCCCTTTTTTTTTAATCAAAATCGTCCAATCAAAAATATGAGAAAGCCATTTGGTCAAAAAAAACAAAACAACAACAATAAAATATTATGCAAACTTAGTTCTAATTATTCATGTGCGGTGAGCCAGATTCAAAACACACATTAATTAAAAACGCTCAGAAATTAAATAAAGAAAAACAAGCTGTTTTAACTGCAAGTAGGGAGTGACGTTAAAGCTTAAAACAAACAGAAATTACTCCGTATATGAAAGGGGTTGTCCCTTCCGAAACGCCTCGCTCTTTACGCTAAGGTTTGACTCTGTCACATCTCTACTTTTAACTTGCCCTCCACTTTTTGGCTAGTTAAAAATGCAATTTTTGTACGAGCGATTTCTTAGTAATAAATCTTACGAATTAACTTCTATATTTGTGTGTTTTTGTTACGTATATGAGGGGGCTTCCCCCTCGTCAATACCTCGCTCTTTACACTAAATTATTCCGTATATGAAAGGAAAAACTTTGAAAAAGAGTCAAACTTTAGCGTAAAGAGCGAGGTGTTGATGAAGGGACAACCCTTTTCTATACTGAATAATTTCTGTTCGCTTTAAGTTATATTGTCACTCCTTTCTTGCAGTTAAAAAAAAAAAAAAGTTTTTTATATTTAATTTTCGTAGAGCTCATCTGCTCAACTTTCTGCCGGTAGTCGTCTGCACAGAACATCAGATTGGGATGGAACTATTTACATATGAAATTTGTTGTGAATACGACACCTTATTTTATTGGAAAGTTATGAATTTAATATTGACCTTATTGCTGAAATAGCTTCCTGTACAGGGAATTGGTTGATTAATTACGTAGAATAAATTTTTGATTTCAAAAGGATATAATGCATATTCACTACATTTAATTGCCATATATTATATGCTAGCTATTGATTTCGCTATGTCTAAAGCAAGAAAATTCAAAATATACAGCTTCAGTTCCGTTTAGTTGTTTGTCAGCGATCTTAATTTTTCTCTTGTGGAGTTGAGAACTTTTTTTTGATCTTGTAAACGGAAAAAAATAACGAGAAAGATTATCAAATTTACAAAATCTTCGGTTAATTTCTATTACTCCCATTAATGGAGGTGTTCAAGGCGTCTGAACAGTGGCGTCATTAAGGGGGTTATGCGGTAGTTACCTTCCCCTATTACTTGGAAAAAACTATAGTTTCTTAAGTACCTTTAAAACTAGTTAAAAGCTTGTTTTAAATGTCAAAGTTTCTCTTTGCTTTGAGTAAATATTTTTTTATATTTAATCAATGCTCGTTTTAACATAAGGAAAACGAGAAAAATATGGTGTCCATTACACTTTTTAATATGTTCCATATTAGTATGTTTGGTACTTCCTTGTTAGCTAGCGGCCTAAACACTCGAGAATTGAAGTTAGGTTAATCATAATGAAATGCACCTAAATATGATGAAAATATAATATTTTTGCAACAAATTTAGGGAACAACCAAAAGAATTATAGAGGAGGCCGTCCAGAACGCATTCTATTAAATATGTAACCTAAACCAAAAGAGTAATTAAATATTTAAGTAGAATGTTGCTACAGTGTAGTTTTGCCACCGAGCCGAAGCTAACTGTCTAGTATAAAGGCCGTGAAAATCGGTTATTGTCTGATTTTCACTATCCAAATTCTCGAGTGTGTACTAGCTAAGAGGGAAGTGCCATATATATTTTTTTAAATGTACTGCCTTTGAAAACTTATCGTTAAGTAAAAATGTGAGCCTATTTAGTGGCAAAATTAAAAAATGTTTCAAACTTCCAGTTTTGCCACATTTGCTCAGGTAATTTTTTCCCCTAGATATTTAAGGTGCTTTTACTTTCTAAAATCTATCAACTCAAGACTAGATTCTTTTGTTTTACGCTTTCAAAGGTGGAAATGAATTCACCCTCTATATCTGCAAAGAGGACAAAAATGGAATCATCGAAGAATGAGAAGGTATATACAGTGAACATAATTTCCTGAATGAAAAAGAAAATAAGAGCGAATGATTTTTATAATGATATTCGTGCTATAACTATATAGGGCCAATCAGATGTAGTTTGGTAATAAAATATGGTACAGAGCGATCCGCTCCAGGAATCAATTAATTGTTTAAGTTTTATTTCCAGTATTTAAGTAAATCTCAGGTCCTCTTATGTTTCACAGTCTCAAAAGCACTGATATCGTCTTATTCCTCAGGTTCAGATTCACATACTAACCCGTAAATGTAGAACTGCCTCATTGTATCATACTGACTTCTTGTTATTTTGTCTGCTGAGAATAGTGTGAATTGAAACAAAATATGTACATTTTTCTCAAAATTTAGAAATCTTGTGCGCACGTATAGGCGGTACTAGCCCATTCTCTTTTTCTATTGTTACCGGTTTTATCACGCATCACTTGGAACCGTTCTTTGTCAAACAATACGGTAACCCCATGACAAAACGGCCACTTAGAATAAAATAATCATAAATTAAAAATATTCACATGAAAGAATCCTGCAAAATGACTCAGTATAATAGAATGAAACTCAGGTAAACATATCAGTCAAGGCACGTACGCAGGAACTTATTTGGGGCGGGGGCAAAACCTCCGAAACAGCAGATATAAAGTAGCGCTTTTTTTATTGCAACTAAATAAATGCAAAAAGCATGTATATCGGAAAATACAGATTAACTTTAATCAGTAGTGTGGTAGCGGATGGGGGAAGGAGACTGGGGCCTCAAAAGTACGTTTTAAAATCAGGTTATGTTCATAGCGATTTAGAACCAGTGATTAACCTATTATATCCCACTGAAAGGGACATTTTAGGGTTAATAGTGCAATATGGGTGCTCTGGGGGTAGTTTGCTATTGCAAAAACGTCGATTTTAATGAAAAATTATATATTTCCAAAATTGATCCATTAAAAGCTGTACAATCGCTAATTACTTCAAAGAGGGCAAAAAGTTAGTCAGAAAATGGGTTAATAATTGGGCAGTGACTTGATCAGATAATTGCATGCTGTAAAATCCTCACCTCCCAAAAAAAATCTTCATACATGTATCTAGATTCTTAAAAAATGTCCTACTTTTGCCAGAAATCCTAAGAAACCATGGAAAAATTAAACATTTTGAAAAATTTCAGGGGGGGCGAAGGCCACCCCTGAGTATGTGCCAGTATCAGTCCTTTACTTTGGAGAAATATATTTGGAGAAAAACCCGACGAAATATCTGCCAAAACATGTGTGCAAAAAAATAACGAAAAAAGAACACTTAATGGTTATTTATTGTAATTTCCGTTCGTGTTGTGTTTCATTTGTTTATTGATCTCGAGTTGCTTTACGCTTAAAAGGCTATTCGACTTTATTTCTGCTTATTTTTGGCTTAGTGGAACTCACTATTTTTCTTTGGAAATATTGTTTTGTGGAAAAAGTTTTTCAAATCAATTTTTGTTCCTTTTTTATTGACATTGTCTTTTCCATGAAAAAAAAATAATATTTCTATCTTTTCGTTTTTTTCTAAGATTTCATAGTTTAGCTTGCTATTTGTAAGTTAGAGAAACTTTCTCAATAATTTTTAATCCTGAAACAAATAGTATTGCTTAACTTATTTATCTACTGTTTGAAATTCGGTCAGTCAGCCGGGTACCCAGAACAAACCATTGGCAATTTTTCTGGAAAACATCTAGTAAATTTTAATCCGCTTTTTGGAGCGCCCATACCTCAAAGCTATATTTGACCAATGTCATCACTGTGGCTTCCAATATCCTAATCTTGTTTGCACACTTATATTCTTATTCTTCCAAACTTTTTTTAACTGTGAAATAAAAACACTGAGCCTTGGATATTCTACCTTTAACATCTTTACTGCTCCCACCGTCTTTACTGATAGTATTACCAATATTTCAACCATACAATATCTAACGATGTATTAATTATTTCAATTCGCCACCATTTTTCTACTTGTTTTAAACTGTTTTTTTTTTTTTTGGTTTTTCAAAAATTTGCCCTTGCAAATACTTTTTCCAGATAAGAGAAACCAACTTGCCATACCATTTCTTTTTTATTAGGCAATTTATTTCAAACTATGGACCACACTTTGCTGTATTGCAGCTTCTGCTGATACCAGGGCAGTATCCATGGGTAGGGAATTAGGGTTTGAACACCCTATAATTTTCCACCTTCGATTTATTTTTTACTGACATCATTTATTTATTAATTCCTTAGTCAGCCTAAATTTCACTTAGCCATGTCCCAATAAAGGTGAAGAGGCTTTGATTTTTCTTCGATAAAACAGTTTTTGTTAAAAATTACCTAGCTGAAAATTGTATTTGAAATGATCGGAAGTCCTCTTTATGCGGGGTCAATATTTTCTAAAGGTAGAAAAAATAAATTTCATTTGAAGAATTGTAATGTAGCTCCTTAGACATAGATGTTGCAATTTTCAATGTTAAAACTTTCAATTTTTTACCAGACTGTGACGAAGTCTAACATATTCAGCAGTTTTGTTCGAGTCCTTTATATTATTTTGCAAAAAATTTCGTGAGTACAAGCTTTCAATTTGACAAATATTTACAATATATTTTTTGCACCATCAGAACTATGTTACAAATATGTTCTATAGTTCTAGTACTGGCTGTGAAAACTAAGTTATTGATAAATCCCTCAAAATGTCTCCTTTGATGAAGTTCCGACAAGAGATATATAAAAAACCATTTGAAAATGGCTTTGAAAGAAATTAGGGTTAGTCTATAAGTGTGTTTCTTAGAAAGGGGCTGTTACCATAATCTTTTAATCGTTTTCGTTTCAACTCATCTGCTCAACTTCCTGCAAACCTTTTATCAGTAGTCGTCTGCGAAGGCTATTTGGTTTGGACGAAGACTATTTACATATGAACTTTAATGTTAATAAGAAGCCTCATTTCAATGGAAAGTAATGAATTTGATATGTTGATATTGACCTTATTGCTGAAATAGCTTCCTGTACAAGCGTTTCGCTAATTAATTACGTAGAATAAATTTGTAATTTCAAAAGAATATAATGCGTATTCAGAACATTTAATTACAATATATTATATGGCAGCTGTTATATCTAAAGTAAAAATAATTCAAAATATACAGCTTGAATTTTGTTTTTTTGATTGTCAGCGATCTTTATTTTTCTTTCAGATATTGTACGCAGAAAAAAGACGAGTAAGATTATGAAATTTACAAAATCTTCGATCAATTTTCATAAGTCCCATTTTTGGAGATCCTTATGGCGTCTGAGTAGTGACCTGGTTGAGTGGGGGGCAGTTGTCCCCAAACTATTTGGAACAAAACTGTAATTTCTTAAGTAGCTTTAAAGCTTCGTAAATATTCGTTTAAAGTGTCAAATTTGCTTTTTACTTTGAGCAGATATTTTTTTAATTAATCCTTGCTAGTTCTTAACATAAGGAGAACAAGAAAGACATGGGTCTATTAAACTTCATAATATGTTCCATATTAATATTTTCGGTACTTCCTTGTTAGCTAGTACACACTCGAGAATTGAAGTTAGGTTAATCATAATGAAATACCTTAAAATAAGATGAAAATATAACAGTTTAGTAACAAAAATATGGAAACTACAACAAAGAATTATGAAGGGGGACGCCCAGAAAGCATTATATTAATTGCAATACTTGACCTAAGCCAAAATACCAACTAATTGTTTAATTAAATTGTAGCTGCATTGTAGTTTTACACAGAGCCGAAGCTAATTGTCTGGCACATATACCGTGAAAACTGTTTATTGTCTGATATTCGTGATCCAAATTCAGGAGTTTGTACTTGCTAAAAAAGAAACACAAGATTTTTTTTCAAATATACTGCCTTTGAAAGGTCTTGTAAACCGAATTTAGAGGAATCTCTGAAGAGAGAGGGTGTTTTTTACTCGTTATTATCTACATAATTACAGTATCAACGTAATCCTATCATCAAGTAGAAATGTGAGCCTAGTTAACGGCAAAACTAAAAAATGTTCTGTGCTTCCTGTTTCGTCAAATTTGCTTCAATCAATTTTTTTCCAGATATTTAGGGTGTTTTATCTTTCTAAAATCTAACAGTTCAAGATTCGATTCTCTTGTTTTAAAAAGTTTATAAGTGGAAATGAATACATCCTCTATATCTGCACAAAGTACAGAATGGAATCATTGAAGAATAAAAAGATAAAATATACAGTGAAAATTTTTTCCTGAATTAAAAAAAATCATTGAAAAAGAAAATATGAGTTAATACTTTTTTTAAATGATATTCATGCTGTAATTAGATAGGCCAAATCGGTTGTATTTTGGTCAAAGAATTTGATAGAGGTGGATTTGCTCCAGGAATCGTTTAATTGCTTAAGTTTATTTTTCCCGTATCAAACAGTTCGTGGTAACGAACTGCAGTAAGGAGCGATCCGGCTCAATAGTAACCGAAACTATAAAAAACGGAATTTTGATGCCAATACTTACATAAAAATAATTGCATATTCATGTTGATTTTAAATATACGAGTTTCATCAAGATTAATCTTACCCATCAAAAGTTACGAGCCTGAGAAAATTTGCCTCATTTTAGAAAATAGGGGGAAACGCCCCCTAAAAGTCATACAATCTTATCAAAAAACACCGTTTTTTGGATAGACAACAAATCACGGATAGGTGTTCATTTGTTTGTTTTTTTTACCAGGGGTGATCGTATCGACCCAGTGGTCCTAGAATGTCACAAGAGGGCTCATTTTAACGGAAATTAAAAGCTCTAGTGCCCTTTTTAAGTGACCAAAAAACTAGAGGGTACCTAGGCCCCCTCCCACGCTCTTTTTTCCCAAACTCACTGGATCAAAATTCTGAGATGGCCATTTTATTTACCATAGCCGAAAAACCTAAGAACTATGTCCTTGGGGACGACTTACTCCACCGCAGTCCCCGTGAGAGGGGCTGCAAGTTACAAACTTTGACCTGTGTTTACATATACTAATGGTTACTGGGAAATGTACAGACGTCTTTAGGGGGATTGGGAGGGAGAATTGGGGGTGTGGGAGGATCTTTCCATGGAGGAACCGCTCATGGGGGAAGAGACTTTCAATAAAGGGGGCGCAGGATTTTCTAGCATTATTTAAAAAAATGAAAAAATAAATATGAAAAGTTTTTTTCTACTGAAAGTGAGGAGCAGGATTAAAACTTAAAAGGAGCAGAAATTAAAGTAAAACAGTTCAAAATAGGGGTGAAACCTTTTTATTGACAGTGAACAGATACAAAAATTAACTGGATATTTCGAACACATATACAGTGTTCATCATCAGCAGTACTGTATATGAACACTGTATATGTGTTCGAAATATCCAGTTAATTTTTTTGTATCTGTTCACTGTCAATAAAAAGGTTTCATCCCTATTTTGAAGTGTTTTACTTCCGTCATGGAAAGGCAGTGTGGTCTTCGAAGTTATCTATGAGCAGAAATTATTACGCATATGAGGGGTTTACCTCCTCGTAATACCTCGCTCTTTACGCTAAAGTATTTTTAGTAATTTTAACTATTTATTCTACAGACTTTGGGATCCAGGGTTCATACTTAAGGAATTAGGACCAAATTTAAGTTTTAATGTAAGGAGCGAGGTATCGAAGAGGGCCGAACTCCCTCAAATACGCAATAAAAACCAACTAAAATAGAAGTTCGTTACGTAAGTTAATTTGTAAGTTAAGTATATTTTCTACTAATGAAAAGGTTCGTAAGAAATTAAAAGTTCTAGTTTCCTTTTTAAAAAATAAAAAAAAAATGGGGGTCAACTAGGCTTCCTCCCTCGCTCCATTTTTCTCTAAATCTTCCGATTAAAACTATGAAAAGCCATTTAGCCAAACAAAAATGAATATACAAATTTCGCTTTAATTATTTATGTGCGGAGAGCCAAGATCAAAACATGTATTAATTCAAAAACGTGAAGAAATTAAACAAAAATTTTTTTAAAAAAATGAAAGTAAGGAGTGACATTAAAACTTAAAACGAACTGAAATTACTCCGTATATGAAAGGCATTTTTCTTCTCAACGCCCCGCTCTTTACACTAAAGTTTTTTACTGCTTTAAAAAGTGGAATTAAGAGAAAGAGTCAAACTTTAGCATAAAGAGCAAAATTTAATTGAATTAATTTTGAAAAATTTGTGATTTTTCAATCTTAATGAATTTTCATATTTAGAAGGATCTCATGACTCAGAGCTCTTATTTTAAATCCCGACCGGCAGTAAGCCTCTGATTTTCCTTTTAAATCAATCTATTGATTCTTAGAATTTTGCTAGAGATCATACCATATGAGCTCTTGGCTCTTCTAACCTCGTCACAAGTGCCATATGAGCTCTTAGCTCTTGTTTTTAATTAATTACAGGTTTCTGCGGCGATGATTCCAAGGATTGTTCAGTTTTTACGGACATTCTGATTGCTCAACAGATAAGTCAATAGTTCTAACTTTATTTTTCGAATAATTTTATTTTTCAAATACTAGTCTCGCTATTTAGGTGGGGATCATTTGACAATAAAACAATATGTGGTAACACTTTGAGTTTTCCTATATCTTTGCTCAGACAGCGCTATTACGCTGCCTATGATTTTTGCTTCGGCTTTATGCGGCCCGCAGAAGTCAATCCTAATTACTAATTTAAATCGGCAAACCCACAAAAAAATCAATTTGATGAGAAATCATAATTAATATTTCAGTTAGTCACTTATATTAAAGTTTAGCACAACAGGTTTAGACCCAAAGTATTTTAAATAAGGTTTAGACCCAGTGTATTTTATTTGTTATGCATATTATATTAATAAACTGAACTGAACAAATTAATTATAACAGAGTCAGAATCCATTCAAAATTAAGAGTAAATAAAAAGTACGACAACAAGGCCTATTAGAAAAGAGCTCGATTTGAATATGAAATTGAGCATCCTATGCTGGGCGGGGAGGAAAAAGTGGAGGGGAATCTGTGCTACAGCACTAGTGTTAACTCTGGGTGAAAAAACCGAGGATATACGATATTGAACTTCACTCCCGCGAAAGATTGTTCACATTATATTTCACATATTACTGTTCACATATTACTGTTGTCTGCAGCAGCTCATTGCTGACAAGATTTTTCCAAGCCAAGCACCGCCATTTATATTTCTATTTGTTTAATGTGCGCTTATTGTTTAAAATTTATTACTTAATGTTTTTTTTTTAAGTTCACCAAGTAGCATGTTTGCTAAGTAGTTACTTTTCTTCTCTACCGATTGAATAGCACCCACTTCAATAGCAGCCCCTCTTGCTCCCTCCCCCCAATAAAATTACTGTATCTTCGCCCCTGCATCTGGGTGAAATTACTAACATAAAAAACTCAGTGATCATTCTCACTGAGGAAGAAGTCATTTCAAATTACACCAATGGAATTTCATGTAAGCACTGTAAAAACAATTTACAGAAAATATATACGGACATTGAAGTTGGCGGAAATTTTTCGCCTAAATTCATTTTGGAAAAGTAAATTTTTCAAAGAGGTTAAGTACGTGTTTGTCAAGTGCTAGTCTATGAATTTGTCTCCTGATTATCCAAAAACGTGTCAATTTTAGCTGAAGCGTGTCCCTCTTGAAATCACAAAAAAAATGAAGTTACTTCTTCTTGTCTGTTTTATTTTTGATCAAACGAGGCTTTGTAAACCTCTTTCAAAGAGACTATCTAGAATGAAATGTGCTGAAAAAAAATTACACAAAACATTCATACAAAATGACTCAGTATGATAGAAGGAAGCTCATATAAACATGTGAATCCCTAACTTTGAAGAAAACCCTTCACTTATGATGAAATCTCTGGCAAAACCTTGGTCTTAAGAAAGAGCGAAAAAGAAACACTACTTAGCTGGAAAGTGTCATTTTTTTTTTACCAAAATATACATCCCGTTGGAAAATGTTCTGTTTAATGCCGTAAATTTACAAAATTTGTCCCTTTTATGTCATTATGTCAAAAGGGCACATGACAATGTGCCCTTTTGACATAAAATGTATCTAGTTAGCATTCCTGGTTAGGCAAAAAAAAAAATTACTGAAAAAGGGAACGACCATGGATCATTTAAGATACATATGCTGATATGTATTCCTTGAATGCTTAGTAATTTTCTGTTTATTAAAGAAAAACAAAATTCTAACGTATTTTGTTTTTTTGTAAAGTGTAAGTTATATTGTGGTCTGTGGATCTTAGTCCTACAAATGTTAATTTTTGCTCATTTTGAGTTTGACTCGGCTGTAATATCCCCTCCATGGTTTTAGAAACATCTCTATTCCTGCTTTTAACAACATCCCAGTCCCTGCTGTTAACAACATCCTGGTTTTAATAACATCCCAACCCCGTCACTCCATGAGAGCCAGCAACTGCTGGCTCTCACGGCTAAACCAAAATGCCAACCCAATTTCATTTTAATAATTTATAGGCGGAGAGCCAAAATCAAACATGCATTAATTCAAAAACGTTCAGAAATTAAATGAAAAACTTGTTGTTTTTTTTAACTGAAAGTAAGGAGCGACATTAAAACTTAAAACGAACAGAAATAACTCGAATATGAAATGGGTTGTCCCCTCCGCAAACCTTCGCTCTTTACGCTAAAGTTTGACTCTTTGCCACAATTTAACTTTTTAAAACAATTAAAAACTTTATCGTAAAGAGCGAGGCGTTGAGGAGGGGGACAATACATTTTATATACGGAGTGATCTCTGCTTGTTTTAAGTTTTAATGTTGCTCCTTATTTTCAGTCAAAAAAAAGTTTTTTTTATTTAATTTAAAAAATGAAGCAGATCTTGTGAATTTACGCCTAAGTGACAGAAATGAACGTATTAACAACCATATGATAGTCAAGTAGGGATATGTTAACAGACAGATTTCAGTAAGAGACCGTTGTTGGGGCCTATACCCCTTCTTATCGGATAAAAATATCTTTTTCTCCTGTATGTGTATGCACATATAAGGTAATTTTCTAGCAATACCATTGATTTTGCCCAAATTGTTTTGAAAAAATTCAAACTTTAGGATTAGCTTCCAACCAGTTAAAATTTTAAAATCCTTCTATCTTTTCAAGTCATTAAATAAAACACGGTAGTATCGAAAGGAAAAATACACTTGTAATTTTAGATTGGAATTTGAAAGCAAAATATAATTGGTTTATTTGTTGTAGCTGATGAATCAAAAAAAGCTAAGTTAATCTGCATAATAACTATAAGTTAGGAATCTATGGTAAAGACCGATAAACGATTTAACTAAGAAATAGAAGAAGCTCAAAAAGCAAAAAAAAATCTTCAAAGCAGGATACATAAGGGAGTCTATTAGAAAGGTTATTTTGGTTTAATGAAACACATTTAATTAGAATATGGTCTTTTAACTAAATAAGCTGCGTCAACTATAAAATCAAGTTTGGATTAAATTTAAGCTAATAGTTAAGAAAAAAATAATGCATTTATTCATTTCTGAATCGTGATTTGTCGAAAAAGTTCTAAGCCCACGCAAAGACCCAGTGAATTCGGAGTCATTTTCCATCATTTTTCCGTCATTTTCCATCTGTACTGCAAGGCGTATCCTAGCAATGTAAATATCGTGGTTTGTTATTTTGAAGAGCTGCTTGAAGCATTCTTGGCGTCACAAACGTGGTCCACACCTATCACGGTAATCAAACAGTTCCTGGTAACAAACTGTAGTAAGGAGCGACCTGGCTCAATAGTAACCAAAACTCTAAAAAATAGAATTTTGATAACAATAGCTACATCAAAAGAATCGAATTTTAATGCTGATTTTAAATATATAAGTTTCATCAAGTTTAGTCTTACCCATCAAAAGTTACAAGCCTGAGAAAATTTGCGTTATTTTAGAAAATAGGGGGAAACGCTCTCTAAATGTAATAGAATCTTAACGAAAGTCGCACCATCAGATTCAGCGTATCAGAGAACCCTACTATAGAAGTTTCAAGCTCCTATCTACAGAAATGTTGAATTTTGTATTTTTTGTTTGTTTTTTTTTGTGTTTATTTGTTTGTTTGTTTTTTTCTTTCTTTTCCCCAGGGGTCATCGTATCAACCAAGTGGTCCTAGAATGTCGCAAGAGGTCTCATTCTAACGGAAATGAAAAGTTCTAGTGTCCCTTTTCAGTGACCAAAAACATTGGAGGGCATCTAGGCCCCCTCCCACGCTCTTTTTTTCCCAAAGTCAACGGATCAAAATTTTAAGATAGCCATTTTGTTCAACATAGTATGTCTTTGGGGATGACTTACTCCCCCACAATACCTGGGGGAGGGGCTGCAAGTTACAAACTTTGACCAGTGTTTACATATAGTATTGGTTATTGGGAAGTGTACAGACGTTTTCAGGGGGATTTTATTTTGTTTGGGGGTGGGGCTGAGGGGAGGGGGCTATGTTGGAGAATCTTTCCTTGGAGGAATCTATCATGGGGGAAGAAAAATTCAATGAAAAGGGCGCAGGATTCTCTAGCATTACTATAAGAAAACAATGAAAAATAAACATGAAAACGTTTTTTTTCAAATGAAAGGAAGAAGTAGCATTGAAATTTAAAACGAACAGAGATTATTACGCATATGAGGGATTCTAAAAATACTTTAGCATAAAGAGCGAGGTATTTAGGAGGAGATAAATACCTTGCTCTTTATGCTAAAGTATTTTTAGTAATTTCAACTATTTATTCTACGGCCTTTCTGATTCAGGGGTCATTCTTAAAGAATTGGGACAAAACTTACGATTTAGTGTAAAGAGTGAGGTATTAACGAGGGTACAAACCCCCTCGTATACATAATAAAAATATAAGGCTATGAAAGTTTGTTACATAAGTTAATTCTTAAGTTACGCATATTTTTTTACTAATAAAACGTTCGTTAAAAATTAAAAGTTCTAGTTGCCTTTTTAAGTAACCGAAAAATTGGAGGCAACTAGGCCTCCTTCTCCACCCCTTATTTCTCAAAATCGTCTGTTCAAAACTAAGAGAAAGCCATTTAGCCAAAAAAAGAATTAATATACAAATTTCATTTTAATAATTTATGTGCGGAGAGCCAAAACCAAATATGCATTAATTCAAAAACGTTCAGAAATTAAATAAAAAAAACTAATTTTCTTAGCTGAAAGTAAGGAGCGACATTAAAATTTAAAATGAACAGAAATTACTCCGTATATGAAATGGGTCGTCCCCTCCACAATCCCTCGCTCTTTACGCTAAAGTTTGACTCTTTGCCACAATTCTACTTTTTAAAACAATTACAAGCTTTAGCGTAAAGAGCGAGGGATTGCGGAGGGGACAACCCATTTCATATACGGAGTAATTTCTGTTCGTTTTAAGTTTTAATGTCGCTCCTTACTTTCAGCTAAAAAAATTAGTTTTTTTTATTTAATTTTGAAAACATAGCTCAGCATTATGAGTATTTTGAACCGATGAATCTGCCCTCTGTCAATGCGCACTTATGATAGATATTATAAACTGAACCATCTATCTCAAATTTGGAACAACGTTGGCGTGGAATTGTCTTTTACTGGATGAAAGTGAAATCACCCAACTAATCAAAGAGTTTTCCATTAATGTAGAGTAATTTATAAGGATTGTTCTATCATAAGTCTTTTGTCGAAGCCTCACTGACAGCAAATAAAAGCTTCTTTTTGACGAGTAAAATCCTAACTCCGTGCTACCTTTTGCTCCAATTTGAAACAACTGGTGTTATATCTGACATAGACGGTAAAAATTTGACACAAATGGCCAAAATATCGTTACTGGAGGTTATTTACTTACTTTCGCAAAGTACCAGACAAGGAGTTGTCCTGCATGGCACCAATCAACTTTAGATTTAATTCCCATGATGACTTAAATATGTCTGCTGGAGCTTCCCCAGTAGACTTTAGCCAGTCTCTGGAACTACCAGTTCCAGAAGTTTCAGTCACCGGAACATTTTGCTATCCTTCTGAAGTCTCCCCTTGGTTCAAAGTCCTTTTTATATTTTGCCAATCCAGTAGATCACCTCGCGGAGGTCCTCCACGAGGTTATTTCCAGGATGGTGCTGGCTCGCAGATGAGGACGTCCCGACACATCGTACATTCGGGGTAACTCAAAGGTAAGGGCGAGGATTTTAAGGCGATGTCTGCTCAGTTTATGTAATTATTGCTTTAATTCATTTTGCACCAAACTGATCAAAGCTCACATAATTAATTTTTTTTCAGTTTAAACTACAAAATTACATATTGATTTCTTTACGCATAAACTATACATAGACAGTATATACGAATGACAAATGCAAAACCTGCATCAATTCAAAAACATTCAGAAATTAAATTAAAAAAACAAGTTTTTTAAATGAAAGTAAGGAGCAACATTAAAACTTAAAACGAACAGAAATAACTCCTTATATAAAAGGGGCTTTTCCTCCTCGACGCCTCGCTCTTTATGCTAAAGTTTAACTCTTTCTCTTAACTCTTATGTTTAAAACAGTAAAATAAATTAGCGCAAATAGCGGGGCGTTGAGTTGGAAAAGCCCCTTTCATATAAGGAGTAATGTTCTGTTTGTTTTAAGTTTTAATGTCAGTCATTACTTTCATTTAAAAAAAACTTGTTTTTTTGTTTAATTTCTGGACGTTTTAATGCATGTTTTGATATTGGCTCTCCACACATAAATAATTAAAATGAAATTTGCATATTCATTTTTTTTTTGGTTAAATGACTTTGTGATAGTTTTATTCGAAAGATTTTGAGAAAAAAGGAGTGAGGGAGGAGGCCTAGTTGCCCTCCAGTTTTTTGAATACTTAAAAAGACAACTAGAACTTTTATTTTATTACCAACGTTTTCATTAGTAAGAAATATACGTAATTTACAAATTAATTTACGTAACGAACTTCTACATTCTTATGTTTTTATTGCGTATATGAGGGGGTTCCTCCCTCGTCGATACCTCACTCTTTACACTAAAACTTAAATTGTGTCCCTATTCCTTAAGAATGACCCCGGAATCACAAAGGCTGTAGAATAAATAGTTGAAATTACTAAAAATACTTATATCAATACTTCCAGGGAGATCTCCCATGTTGTTTTTCGGTACTGCTTAAACTAGTAGGGGAAGTAAATT
This sequence comes from Artemia franciscana, assembly GCF_032884065.1. Taxonomy (NCBI): domain Eukaryota; kingdom Metazoa; phylum Arthropoda; class Branchiopoda; order Anostraca; family Artemiidae; genus Artemia; species Artemia franciscana. The sequence goes on along the minus strand of NC_088865.1, from coordinate 18,253,368 downwards.
TGTATATGGTTCGTAACCGGGAGGATCTGATGATTCCAGCTAGTCCCTCGGTTCGCTCAGACTTCGGCCTGGCTGTGACTGTGGAGCGTGCTTGGAACTTGGTTCCCGCTGAGATCCGGCAGTGGCTTCTCATTAAATGTTTCTTATGGTTTATTTATTATTTTTTTTTTCTTTTTTGAGTTGTTGTTTTATTGGTGTTGTATCCCCGATGACGCGAGAATCTTAATTTGTATTTTATTGTCGGGTGATGTGGGGGTCGCTGTTTCGTAGGGACTGCCGGTGAGTTGATTTCTTTTCCTTACATATTTATATTTAGCTGTTGGTTAGTATGTTTATGACAAGTTTTATGATTCTTTATTTATTGTATGCCGTTTCCCAAATAACAGACCATTGAGCCCTCTGGGATATTGTTTTTGTTATTATTATTTTATGAAAATAAATAGAACTTGAACAAAAGCTTTTAATTATGCTTTGTATAATTTATGTTAAATAAAATCATTCTCTATTGCAAAACTTTATCTCCTATACGTTAAATTAGGTATTATAATCACTCGCTTCAACTTTTTCCTGTGTCACTAGACTGTGAACTAAAAATTAAGTAAGAGACTTTGAAAAACAAGCCACAGATAAGAAAAGCAGTGTTTTTCTCCAGACTTAACAAATTTTTACCTTGTTTACTTGGTCGAATGGAATATTCCATCGCTAAGTTGCGCCCTAGCATGGCGTCTAGTATTGGTAGAATGATTCTATTCGAAGCTTTGACTTTGCACACTGAGACTTCCAGACCCCGTGTCCCGAGCAAACTAAAATTTAACCACAAGTAGGTCATTGGCATTCCAGAATTTAAAAATTTTAGAATGTTCTAAATTTCAGAAGTGAAGTTGTGCCAAAAGTTATAATTGGATTAATATACATAAGGGGTTGAATAAGGCCTCAAATTGTAGATTATGTTTTTTTTCGCTATCTCATAATGGTTCTACAATACAACTCGACACCAGTTCCAAATATTTTTATTTCTGTCGATATCAAAATAATCCAGTTTGGCCTTGGCATCAAAAAAGACAGTAGTAACAATGCTGTTTCTACTGCAAACTAGAACTTTTAAATCAGAAATGTGGTTTAGTGACTCCTATCTTTGTTGTAGAATTTGCTCAAAAAGGCAACATGTTTGTCTAGACCTAGATGGCTTTCAAAATAGAAATAGTTGAGACACAAAGATATTAGTGCCAAATTGAAATAGTCTAATCTAAAGTATAAAAATCATTAGAGTTTCTGAATCATCTCTCAAATCTTGGAAAATTAAAGAATTGTTTTTGACATGTTTTTCGGTTAAAAGACGTAGAAGATATATCAATAGTTACAAAATGAACATTCAAACGTTACAATAACCTCGACTCGGTCTCATAAGCTAAAGTATTTATTTTCTTGGTCAGTATTTATGAATTCACAGCAGTTTTTGTCTTAATTTTCTTTTTTTTATTAGTTAACTTGAAAATCTCATCGACACATCCTCTCCCCTTCCCAAACCACACTGTTTTTTTTCTTAAAACAGGATCGGCAGGATGCTTTAGACTAATAAGTATTGTCATGCTAAGTAATTAATACCCTAAAAAAACACCAAGAACAAGAAAAACAATAGGAAATTTTCTTAAGGCAGTGGGAAAAAAATTAGAATGAATATTTCGGCCCTATGTCCAAGGGCCGTCCTCAGCAATACAAATAAGAAAAAACAACTTACAAGAGGATAAAATCAATAAAACTAAAATGAACAGTTTTTCAAATCAATTTTAAGTCTGATTCCAATTGCTTCTCGAACTACTTGCTTTATGCCTAGATCACTCCTAATAATGGTGGATTCTTTTAAAAAGTATTTTGTGACTAGAATTTTCGAAAAGATGGCTGTTTAAAGCAGAATCAAAAGAAACAGAAGTAATATTAGAATTTAGAGCTTTGGAGATATAATCTTTTTGTTGTTGTAGGTGTTTCTCAAAATTCTGGTGGGTTCTCCCTACATGGAATTTGCCACAGTCACATGGTATTTGATAGACACCTCTTTGGCGAGTAATTGCAATCTTATCTTTACCAGAATTTAGGAGATATAGGATTTTCAAGTTATTGGTAAATACAACATACAGATTATTTGTGTGCATACTTTTTTAGGAATTCTAGTGATTTTTGGGATATATGGGAGGTAAATTACGTTTCGGGGCTTATCAGGATTTTCACATGGTAAATTATCTTTGGTTTTATGGGAGTGTCTTTTCACTCTACGGTTAATTGTATTATTAATACATAAAAGACAATATCCATTTCCAAAAAGTACGGGTCAATGTTCCTATTACCTGAACAATTGTTTTGGGTCATGAAACTATTGTTAATAGATGCATTTTGACTTTTTGAACATCTTTTTTCTCTTGCAAAACTACCGCAAACTCACCATTATGGAGTTACTCTCACCAAAATATCCTGTATCAAACAGTTCGTGGTAACGAACTGCAGTAAAGAGCGACCCGGCTCAATAGTAACCAGAAGTATAAAAAATGGAATTTTGGTACCAATAGCTACATCAAAAGAATCGTATTTTAATGCTGATTTTAAATATATAAGTTTCATCAAATTTAGTCTTAACCATCAAAAGTTACGAGCCTGAGAAAATCTCCGTTATTTTAGAAAATAGGGGGAAACGCTCCCTAAATGTAATAGAATCTTAACAAAAAATCACACCATCAGATTCAGAGTATCAGAGAACCCTACTATAGAAGTTTCAAGCTCCTATCTACAGAAATGTGGAATTTTAAATTTTTTGCCAGAAGGCAGATCACAGATGCGTGTTTATTTGTTTGTTTCTTTCTTTTTGTTTTTGTTTTTTTCCAGGGGTGATCGTATCGACCCAGTTGTCCTAGAATGTTGCGAGAGGGCTCATTCTAACGGAAATGAAAAGTTCTAGTGCTCTTTTTAAGTGACCAAAAAAACTGGAGGGCACCTAGGCCCCCTCCCACGCTAATTATTTTCCCAAAGTCAACGGATCAAAATTCTGAGATAGCCATTTTATTCAGCTTAGTCGAAAAACCTTATAACTATGTCTTTGGGGACGACCTACTCCCCCACAGTCCCCGTGGGAGGTGTTACAAGATCAAAACTTTGACCAGTGCTTACATATAGTAATGGTTATTGGGAAGTGTACAGGCGTTTTCAGGAGGATTTTTTGGTTGGAGGCAGGGGTTGAGAAGAGGGGGATATGCTGGGGCAACTTTCCATCGAGGAATTTGCCATGGGGGAAGAAATTTTCCATTAAGGGAGTGCAGGATTTACTAGCATTACTTAAAAAAAAACAATGAAAAAGTTTTTTTAAGTTACGTATATCTTTTACTTATAAAAAGATTCGTAAAAAATTAAAAGTTCTAGTTGCCTTTTTAATTAACCGAAAATCGGAGGGCAACTAGGCTTCCTCCCCCGCTCTTTTTTTCTCAAAATCATTCGATCAAAATTATGAGAAAGCCATTTAGCCAAAAAAAAATAAATATACAAATTTCGTTTTAATTATTCCTCTGCGGTGAGCCAAAATCAAAACATGCATTGATTCAAAAACTTTCAGAAATTAAATGAAAAACAAGTTTTTTAAATGAAGGTAAGAAGCGACATTAAAACTTAAAACTAACAGGAATTACTCCGTATATAAAGGGGCTTTTCCTTCATAACGCCCGCTCTTTACGCTAAAGTCTTTTTTACTGTTTTAAAATGTAGAGTTAAGAGAAAGAGTCAAACTTTAGCGTAAAGAGCGGGGCGTTGTGAAGGAAAAGCCCCTTTCATATACGGAGTAATTTCTGTTCGTTTTAAGTTTTAATGTCGCTCCTTACTTTCATTTAAAAAACTTGTTTTTTTATTTAATTACACGTATAGAATTGCAATCATTTCCGTTTTTGTTGATCGGATATTTGAAATCGCGAATCTGTAATAGTTTAGAAACAAATTTGGGCTGTATATTTGCACATTAGGGGGGTGGGGGTAAGGCATAGCATATATCAAATACCTAAACTAACCACTGCTGTATTTAATATGTGTTATGCTTTACCTCCCCCCCCCCCCATAATGTGTAAATATATAATTACTCCATAACGGTGAGTTTGCGGTAATTTTTCAAGAGAGAAAAGATGTTCAAAAAGTCAAAATGCATCTATTAACAATAGTTTCATGACCCAAAACAATTGTTCAGGTAATGGGAACATTGACCAAAGTATGTCCCAGATAAAGTCTAGTTTAGCTGTGATGTAGGAATCAGAACAAATGTCCGGGGCACGATCTACGAGAGATATTACGACATCTCTTTTAAATGTGGGGGGGGGGGTTGATTCAAAATGTAAATATCTATTGTTTTGTGCTGGTTTTCTGTAAATAGTAGAATTAAATTCATCTAAGTTACGAATCATTATAACATCTAGGAATGAGGTTTTATTTGCAATTTCAATATCTAAGGTAAACTGTAAATTCCTATCATATGCACTAAGGTGATCTAAAAAAACCCCTATGTTCATTTTCCCCGGAGTTCCAAAGTGAAATTACATCATCCATGTAACGTCCCCAATCCATCCATGTAAATCCAATCCATGTAACCTCCCCAAGGCACGTTACAAGGATGACGTAATTTCACTTTGGAACTATAGCAGACACGTTACAAGGAAGACGTAATTCAATTTTTGATCTTCTTTTTTGGGAAGAGAATTTCAATGAAGGGGGCGCAGGATTTTTTAAGTATTATTTGAAAAACAACGAAAAAATAAATATGAAAAGTTTGATCTACTGAAAGTAAGGGGCAGCATTAAAACTTAAAACGAACAAAAATTATTACGCATATGTGGGGTTTACCTCCTCGTTATACCTCACTCTATACGCTAAAGTATTCTTAGCAATTTTAACTATTTATTCTACGGCCTTTGTGATTCAGAGGTCATTCTTAAGGAATTGGGACAAAGTTTAAGCTTTATTGTAAAGAGCGAGGTATCGACGAGGGTTAAACCCCTCATATACGCAATAAAAACATACGAATATAGAAGTTCGTTACGTAAGTTAATTCGTAAGTTACGTATATTTGTTACCAATGAAAACGTTTGTAAAAAATTAAAAGTTCTAGGTGCCTTTTTAAGTAATCAAAAATTGGAGGACAACTAGGCCTCCTCCCTCGCTCCTTTTTTCTCAAAGTCTTCCGATTAATTGTAATTTATTAATATGCGAATTTTGTTTCAATTATTTATGTGCGGAGAGCCAAGATCAAAACATGCATTAATTCAAGAATGTCCAGAAATGAAATAAAAAAACAATTTTTTTAAATGAAAGTAAGGAGCAACATCAAAACTTAAAACGAACAGAAATTACTCAGTATATGAAAGGGGCTTTTCCTCCTCAACGCCTCACTCTTTACGCTAAAGTTTATTACTGTTTTAAAAAGTAGAGTTAAGATAAAGAGTGAAACTTTAGCGTAAAGAGCAAGGCGTTGATGAGGTAAAGCTCCTTTCATATACGGAGTAATTTCTGTTTGTTTTAAGTTTTAATGTTGCTCCTTATTTTCATTTAAAAAAAACTTTTTTTTAATTTAATTGCACGAAAGAAGCCCCTATGAAAAACATCTCTTAAAACTTGACTAAAAAGCAAAACCGTTAGATATAGTGAAAGCGAATCAAACAATTTGTGGTAACGAACTGTAGTGAGGAGCGACCTGGCTCAATAGTAACCGAAACTCTAAAAAATGGAATTTTGATACCAATAGTTACATCAAAAGAATTGCAATTTAATGCTGATTTTAAATATATAAGTTTAATCAAGATCAGTTATACCCATCGAAAGTTACGAGCCTGAGAAAATTAGCCTCATTTTGGAAAATAGGGGAAAACCCCCTTAAGTCATACAATCTTAACGAAAATCACACCATCAGATTCATTGTATCAGAGAGCCTTATTGTAAAGGCTTCAAGCTCCTATCTACGAAAATGTGGAATTTTGCATTTTTGCCAGAAGACAGATCACGGATGCTTGTTTATTTGTTTTTTTGTTGTTGTTTTTTTCCCAGGGGTGATCGTATCGACTGAGTGGTCCTAGAAAGTCGTGAAAGGGCTCATTCTAACGGAAATGAAAAGTTCTAGTGCCCTTTTTAAGAGATCAAAAAATTAGAGGGCACCTATGCCCCCTCCCACGCTCATTTTTTCCCAAAAGCTACCGGGAAATTTAAATTCCTTAAAAATACTTTAGCTTAAAGAGAGAGATATTTATCTCCTCCTAAATACCTGACTCTTTATGCTACCCAAAATACTACAAATTCTGAGATAGCTATTTTATTCATCGTAGTAAAAAAAATTAATAACTATGTCTTAAGTTTCAATGTCGCTCCTAACTTTAAGTTAAAAAAAAATAGTTTTTTTTAATTTAATTTCTGAACGTTTTTGAAATAATGCATGTTTGATTTTGGCTCTTCACACATAAATTATTAAAAGGAAATTTGCATATTAATTCTTTTTTGTGTTTAAATGGCTTTCTCTTAGTTTTGATCAGACAATTTTGAGGAATAAGGGGTGGGGAAGGAGGCCTAGTTGCCCTCCAATTTTTCGGTTAATTTAAAAGGCAACTAGAACTTCTAATTTTTAACGAACGTTTTTGTTAGTAAAAAATAAACGTAACTTAAGAATTAAGGTACGAAACGAGCTTTTATATTTTTATCTTTTTATTATGTATATGGGGGGGTTTGTTCCCTCGTTAATACCTGGCTCTTTATACTAAATCATAAGTTTTGTCCCAACTCTTTAATGATGACCCCTGAATCAGAAAGGCCGTAGAATAAATAGTTGAAATTCCTTAAAAATACTTTAGCTTAAAGAGAGAGATATTTATCTCCTCTTAAATACCTGACTCTTTATGCTAAAGTATTCTTAGAACGCCTCATATGCGTAATAATATCTGTTCGTTTTAAGTTTTAATATTACTCCTTACTTTCAATTGAAAAAACTTTTTCATGTTTATTTTTTCATTGAGTTTTTTTTAAAGTAATGCTAGGAAATCCTGCGCCCTTTTCATTGAATTTCTCTTCCCCCATGACATATTTCTCCAAGGAAAGACCCTCCCAAATAGCCCCCTCCCCTCAACCCCACCTCCCGAAACCAAAAATCCCCCTGAAAACGTCTGTACACTTCCCAATAACCATTACTGTATATAAACAATAGCCAAAGTTTGTAACTTGCAGTTTGTGACTTGAGTAAATCATCCCCAAAGACATAGTTTTATGGTTTTTAACTATGCGGAACAAAATGGCTATCTTAAAATTTTGTACCGTTGACTTTTGAAAAAAATGAGCGTGGGAGGGGGACTAGGTGCCCTCCAACTTCTTTGGTCGCTTAAAAAGGGCACTAGAACTTTTCATTTCCGTCAGAATGAGCCCTCTTGCGACATTCTAGGACTACTTGGTAGATACGATGACCCCTGTGGAAAAATATGTATATCTATATATATAAAAATAAGTTGTCTGTGTGTGGATCTGTGGATGGATCAGGTGACGTCATGTTTGTTCGCATATGACGTCTGAATTATTTCACACTAATACAAAAGAAGAAAAAAACTAAAAAAGGTAAAAACTACAAAAAAAACTAAAAAGAAAAAAAACTAAAAAAGCTAAAAAACTAAAAAAAACTAAAAAAAGGTAAAAATCTAATAACTAAAAAAAAACTGAAAAAAATAAAAAAAGGCAAAAACTACAAAAAAAATAAAAACTAATAAAAAAACTAAAAAAGCTAAAAAACTAAAAAAACTAAAAAAAACTAAAAAAAGGTAAAAAACTAAAAAAAACTAAAAACTAAAAAAGAAAAAAACTAAAAAAAAGGAAAAAACTGAAAAATAAAAGAGAAAAAGAAAACTAAAAAAATATGAATAAATATATATAAAAATAAGTTGTTTGTGGGTTATGTCTGTCTGTCTGTCTGTCGAGTGACGTCGTGTTTGTCCGCATATGACGTTTGAATTATTTCACACTAATGCAAAAGAAGCAAAAAAAACTAAAAAAGGTAAAAACTACAAAAAAAACTAAAAAGAAAAAAAACTAAAAAAGCTAAAAAACTAAAAAAAAACTAAAAAAAGGTAAAAAACTAAAAAAAACTGAAAAAACTAATAAAAGGCAAAAACTAAAAAAAAAAACTAAAAACTAATAAAAAAACTAAAAAAGCTAAAAAACTAAAAAAACTAAAAAAACTAAAAAAAGGTAAAAAACAAAAAAAAACTAAAAACTAAAAAAGAAAAAACTAAAAAAAAGGAAAAAACTGAAAAATAAGAGAAAAAGAAAACTAAAAAAATATTAATAAATATAAAAAATATAAATATAAATATAATATAAATTAGCAATCAACAAAGCACCGAGACACAAATGACGACCGGGACACAGGGAGTATAAATGACGACCAGGACATAAGTAAAAAAAAAACTAAAAAAACTAAAAAATGGTAAAAACTACAAAAAAACTAAAAACTAATAAAAAAACTAAAAAATCTAAAAATCTAAATAAACTAAAAAAGAAAAAAAAGAAAAAAGGAGAAAAATAAAGGAGAAAAACAAAACTAAAAAACGAATGTATATACAGACCGGGACACCAGGATACAAATGACGACCGGGACACAGGGAATATAAATGACGACCGGAACACAGGGACACAACTACAATGGGGACGCCGGGGGGCATAGGGGGATATAAATGACGACCGGGACACCGGGACACAAGGAATATAAATGACGCCCGGGACACTCAAAGAGAAATCACAGACTGGAACACCGGGACACAAATGACGACCGGGACACAGGGAATATAAATGACGACCGGGACACAGGGACATAACTACAAAGGGGACGCCGGGGTGCACAGGGGGATATATAAATGACGATGGCGACTCAGGGAATGGTCGATTAGCAATCACCATCAACAAAGCTCAAGGGCAATCATTAGAATCATGAGGTATAGATCTGAATACGGATTGTTTTCCCATGGACCATTATATGTTGCATGTTCAAGAGTCGGTAAACCTGACAATCTATTTATATGCACAGACAATGGGACAGCAAAGAATGTTGTATATTCGCAAGTTTTACGTAGTTAAAAACATATATATATATATATATATATATATATATATATATATATATATATATATATATATATATATATATATATATATATATATATATATATCTATCTATATTCACAGGTGGGACATAGGGACACAACTACAATGGCGCGTAACTAATATGGCGCGTAACGACTTACGCGCGCGGGGGGGCTTGGGGGGGCGCGAAGCGCCCCCACCAACTAGGTGTTGGGGTGGCGCGAAGCGCCACCCCAACAGCTAGTATATCTATATATATAAAAATAAGTTGTCTGTCTGTGGATGGATGGATGGATGGATCAGGTGACGTCACCTGAAAAAACTGGATCAGGTGACGTCAAAACTGAAAAAACTAAAAAAAGGCAAAAACTACAAAAAAAACTAAAAACTAATAAAAAAAATAAAAAAGCTAAAAAACTAAAAAAACTATAAAGGTAAAAACCAATAAAAAACTAAAAAAAAAACTGAAAAAACTAAAAAAAGGCAAAAACTATAAAAAAAAACTAAAAACTAATAAAAAAAGTAAAAAAGCTAAAAAACTAAAAAAACTAAAAAAACTAAAAAAAGGTAAAAAACTAAAAAAAATAAAAAATAAAAAAAAAACTAAAAAAAAGGAAAAAACTGAAAAATAAGCTAAAATAAAGGTAAAAACCAATAAAAAACTAAAAAAAAAAAAGGAAAAAACTAATAAATGACGACACTCAAAGAGAAAGCGACCAGGACAAAAGGAATGTTCGATTAGCAATCAACAAAGCACCGGGACACAGGGAGTATAAATGACGACCAGGACATAAGTAAAAAAAAAAAACTATCTATATATATAAAAATAAGTTGTCTGTGGATCTGTGGATCGTGGATCAGGTGACGTCACCTGAAAAAACTGGATCAGGTGACGTCAAAACTGAAAAAACTAAAAAAAGGCAAAAACTACAAAAAAAACTAAAAACTAATAAAAAAAAACTAAAAACTAATAAAAAAAAAAAAAACTAAAAAGAAAAAAAAACTAAAAACTAATAAAAAAACTAAAAAATCTAAAAATCTAAATAAGCTAAAAAAGAAAAAAAAAAGGAAAAAAATAAAGGAGAAAAAATAAACTAAAAAACGAATGTATATACAGACCGGGACACCGGGATATTATATGTTGCATGTTCAAGAGTCGGTAAACCTGACAATCTATTTATATGCAAAGACAATGGGACAGCAAAGAATGTTGTATATTCGCAAGTTTTACGTAGTTAAAACCATATATATATATCTATCTATATTCACAGGTGGGACATAGGGACACAACTACAATGGCGCGTAACTATTATGGCGCGTAACGACTTACGCGCGCGGGGGGGCTTGGGGGGGGCGCGAAGCGCCCCCACCAACTAGGTGTTGGGGTGGCGCGAAGCGCCACCCCAACAGCTAGTATATATATATAAAACGCACCAGTCATCTGTCTTCTGGCAAAAATTACGAAATTCCACATTTTGTAGATAGGAGCTTGAATTTTTTTTTTTTTTTTTAGGGTTCTCTGATACGCTGAATGCGATGCTGTGATTTTTGTTAAGATTCTATGACTTTTAGGAGGTGTTTCTCCCTATTTTCCAAAATAAGGCAAATTTTCTCAGGCTCGTAACTTTTGATGACAAAGACTAAATTTGATGAAACTTATATATTTGAAATCAGCATAAGAATCCAATTCTTTTGGTGCACCTTTTAGCATCGAAATTCCACTTTTTAGTGTTTCGTTTACTATTGAGCCGGGTCGCTGCTTACTACAGTTCGTTACCACGAACTGTTTGATTACGGCAGGTCAATGTGGTTTAAGAAAGCTACCGCTGCAGACATGATTGCGATCTCGGTTGACTTGATTGGTTTTCACATTGCCCTTGTCGACCGTAGATCATTGTGTAAATAGTCTTTTATCAGCCACGAGTGGCCTCGGTTTTTTATTTGGCCAATGAAGGACAGAGAAAAGTAAATAAAATGACATTCTGAATTTGAGGAATGAGAAAAACTTGATAGCTTTGACACTTTACGTGGATTGGGCTGCTTCATTGTTTGTTTTACCAACGTTCTCCTTTGAGCACCTGGTAGCTTTTTTTACACATTCACCTGTAAATAAAATTTTATTTTAATTTGTTAAAATACTAATTCATCGATGTCCTGTCATCACACTGAAAATTTACAACTTATGACCTTTTTTTTTAGCTAAAATACTAAGAAATATCTTCAGTTATTTCTTGAGTTGGCCAAAACCATTAATATAAATATTACGATTACACAAAAACAAAACTCTGAAATTACTAACTAACCACCTAGGCAATACAATGGTTTCTTTTATTACAAAAAAAACTGTTGCAAGGGAGAAAAATGCAAATTATTAGATTGGGGCAAAGACAGGATCCCTCACCTATCCACGGTGCCAAGGACAACTTACCCTAGTCTCCCCTCTTTGAACAGCCCTACTCCAATTTCTTGAATGTATCTAACAGTTTCTGACAATGAATTGTAACTAAGGAATGACGCTTTTCAATAGTAACCGAAACTCTGAAAAACGGAATTTTGATATCAATAGATACATTAAAAGAATCAGCCTTTTATGATTATTCCAAATATATATGATGCATCAAGTTTGTTGTTATCCATGAAAGTTACGAGCCTGAGGAAACTTGCCTGAGTTTCGAAATAGGGGGAAATAATCCTTAAAATTTAGTGATTCTTGATGAAAATCAAACTATCAGATTTTGCGTACCTCAGAACCTTGCTATAGAAGTTTCAAGCTCCTATATATAAAAATGTGAAATTTTGCTATTTTTGCCAGAAGATGCTATCACGGAGGTGTGTTTATTTGATTTTTTGCTTATTTCCCCCCACGGATGATCGTATTGAAATAATGGTTATACAAGATCGCAGCTCAATAGTATCCAAAACTCCAAAAAATGGAATTTTGATATCACTCAAAAAGTTTTTATTTGACACTACACGTTTCATTCACATTTTATTCAAGTGTAGAAATGCCAGTTTCCTAATTGGGTTTTCAAAATTAAAAAGAGTTTGAGCGATGTTTAGAGATCTTGTCATTGTAAATATTATTGAAATATTGTCATATATATTATTAAAGCTAATAAATATTGTTAATATTCTGCTCAAGATAAAAATTATCCTGTCGATAATTTTGTGATGTACTTCAATTTAAAGCCTTCTGATTTGATTTTCTTCCTTTCTTCTTTTTCTTTGTGTATGTTTATTGGCTATTTATTTCAATCTGGTGTTCTACAATTTCTTTTTTTTTAAGTAGTATTCTTTCAGTTTGTATCATTAAGTAAATTTTATTTATTATTATTTGATTTTATCGCGTTATTTTAATCTTACAAATAAGTTCTGCTTTTATAAAGTTATATTGCCGAAGGTTTAAAGTTTTTTTACTTTTAGAAATTCTTTATTTTTGTTGAAATAGTTGAACAATTGACGTTCAATCAATAATTTCAAATATTCGAACCAAATTTCTATTATCTGCAGAAAATATAAGATATTTAAAGAAATTAAACAAAAAAAACCCATGAGAGTTATATGGCTTAAGTGTGGCTTTGAAAGTTCAAATTAAATATTAAAAAAAACTAATTTAAATTTTTAGAATATTTTCAACTAATTTGAAATTTAAAGAGACAACATAATGTACCTTTTGTTAAAGCCTCCTTTATTGATATTTTACCACACTTCACCCTTCTCGAAACCATGTCAAAGAATCTCTTCGGGCAAAAGTCACCCTCAAAAGAATATATATTGTTGTTTTTAACTCCATTTAGTTTAACATTAACCGTTAAAGGTTAACATTAACCGTTACCGTAACATTAACTGTTAAGCGGTCCATGATTAGGCGGGATATGAAGGTAAGATGGAGGAGGGGTCACTAATATCCCAGCTTGGACAAAACAAAAACTACGCGGAAAAACATAAAAACTTACGTTCCGGCATAATGCTGATCGAATGTAGAAGGTTCCCTTTCATTTGGGCCTTGTCTAATCAAACTTGATCTTCAACCTTCTTTTTTTTGCTTTTTTGACATTCGCCCAAATTTCATAGCTAAAAGTAGTATATAGTATTTTAATACATCAAGATTTCAAGAATTTTGAGAATCAAGTGTTCTGAACTATTTTTCGTCTAAAAATGCATTTTTATATAAATGATCAAACATGAAGATACCTGAAAATAATCATTTGTGTCCAGCTTAACTATTGTGCTTAAATACTTAAGGAGAGCAGAAAATATTTCTGAACACCTTGACTTGGTAGATCAAATGTCATAAGCGATATTTTTTGCTTTTCAAGAAATTAAAGACATGGGTCTATTTTGAAAATATTTAGCAACATTTTAATAATTATTTATTTGAGTGAAATATAGGCAAATTGTTATCAGCTAAACTGTAAAAATAGTGCTCGCTGGGGACAGTTACGATAAACATAAATAAAGGGCCAGCTATAGTCATAATAAACAAAAAAGAAAAGAATTTATACGCAGGTTTGGTTTTCTGTTTCGATTTCTTTATCTATCTATACACATGCACCTTGTTTTAGTAAATCAAAAACATAAAAATCGAAACACCTAGCCAGAAAATGGAGGAGGAAGGAGGCAATGTGATTTAGCTATATCAAACAGTTCGTGGTAACGAACTGTAGTAAGGAGCGATCCGGCTCAATAGTAACCAAAACTCTAAAATATTGAATTTTGATATCAATAGCTACATCAAAAGAATCGCATTTTAATGCCGATTTTAAATATATAAGTTTCATCAAATTCATCAAGTTTAGTCTTACCCATCAAAAGTTACGAGCCTGAGAAAATTTGCCTTAATTAGGAAAATAGGAGGAAACACCCCCTAAAAGTCGTAGGATCTTAACGAAAATGACACCATCAGATTCAGCGTATCAGAGAACCCTACTGTAGAAGTTTCAAGCTCCTATCTACAAAAATGTGGAATTTTGTATTTTTTGACAGAAGACAAATCACGGGTGCGTGTTTATTTGTATTTTTTTTTTCCCAGGGGTCATCGTATCGACCAAGCGGTCCTAGAATGTCGCAAGAGGGCTCATTCTAACGGAAATGAAAAGTTCTAGTGCCCCTTTTAAGTGACCAAAAGAATTGGAGGGCATCTAGGCCCCCTCCCACGCTCATTTTTCCCAAAGTCAATGGATCAAAATTTTGAGATATCGATTTTGTTCAGCATAGTTGAAAACATAATAACTATGTCTTTGGGGATGACTTACTCCCCCACAGTCCCTGGGGGAGGGGCTGCAAGTTACAAACTTGGACAGTGTTTACATATAATAAATATAAGTTTCGTCAAGTTTAGTCTTACCCATCAAAAGTTACGAGCCTGAGAAAATTTGCCTTATTTAGGAAAATAGGAGATAACACCCCCTAAAAGTCGTAGGATCTTAACGAAAATGACACCATCAGATTCAGCGTATCAGAGAACCCTACTGTAGAAGTTTCAAGCTCCTATCTACAAAAATGTGGAATTTTGTATTTTTGACAGAAGACAAATCACGGGTGCGTGTTTATTTGTATGTTTTTCTTTCCCAGGGGTCATCGTATCGACCAAGCGGTCCTAGAATGTCGCAAGAGGGCTCATTCTAACGGAAATGAAAAGTTCTAGTGCCCTTTTTAAGTGACCAAAAGAATTGGAGGGCATCTAGGCCCCCTCCCACGCTCATTTTTTCCCAAAGTCAATGGATCAAAATTTTGAGATATCGATTTTGTTCAGCATAGTCGAAAACATAATAACTATGTCTTTGGGGATGACTTACTCCCCCAAAGTCCCTGGGGGAGGGACTGCAAGTTACAAACTTCGACCAGTGTTTACATATAATAAATATAAGTTTCATCAAGTTTAGTCTTACCCATCAAAAGTTACGAGCCTGAGAAAATTTGCCTTATTTAGGAAAATAGGAGATAACACCGTATATGAAAGGGGCTTTTCCTTCTCAACGCCCCGCTCTTTACGCTAAAGTTTTTTTTACTGTTTTAAAATGTAGAGTTAAGAGAAAGAGTCAAACTTTAGCGTAAAGAGCGGGGCGTTGAGAAGGAAAAGCCCCTTTCATATACGGAGTAATTTCTGTTCGTTTTAAGTTTTAATGTCGCTCCTTACTTTCATTTAAAAAACTTTTTTTTTTATTTAATCATATAGAACTCAATATGAAACACTGAAAAGCTTGATATCGCACGGCCTTGACTTTATGTTTAAGTTAAGGGAAGTTGAGCAAATAAAGTTGTCGAAAATTAAAACCAAAAGAATTCGATTCATTTCATCTTTACTATATGATCATTTAGTTTTCTAGGTGCTATAGGTGGTACACTAAGCAGAGGATCTGGATACATTTTTGGTAGAGAAAAAAATGTCCCTGTGCTTTTTCTCATTTTTTTAAGCTCCCGGGGTTTTCCACAGATGTCCTCATAAGTAAAGGATTTTCTCCAGAGTAAGGGACTCACGTGTTAATATGAGCTTTGTTCTTTCATACTGAGTCATTTTTTATGAATGTAATATATGACCTTTTTTGTTTTCATTATATTCCATTTTAAGTCTCTTGGTCAATAAGCGTCTCTTGGTCAGCAATAAAATATAAACAAACAAGTTTTTTTTTTAACTGAAAGTAAGGATCAATATTACAACTTAAAACGAACAAAAATTATAACGTGTATGAGGATGGTTGTTCCTCCTCAGTAGCTCGCTCTTTACAGTAATTGTTTTAGTAATTTTAGAAAAATCTTCATATTGTCCTAATTAAGCAAATCTTGTGTTTAAGCAGTCGTTTTTAAAGAATTGGGACAAAATCTATACTTTAGTGTAAAGATCAAGTTGTTAAGGAGGATCAATCCCTCATATACGTAATAATTCTTGTTCGTTTTAAGCTTTAATTTTGCTTCATACTTATAGTTGAAAAAACTTGGTTTTTTTGTTTAAATTTTGATCATTTTCTGAATAACACCAGGAAACTTGGCTCCAACTCTACAGAAAAATCTCTCCTCCCCATAGAAAAATTCTCTAGACAATTCAATCTCGGTGAAAATTTACCTCTGACTATTGCCCTTAACATCTCTAAGCGTAAGATTGAGTCGGCAAAGAGAAAGCAAGAAATAAGAAGAATTTTGCGTAGAAACTCTGGCAAATTCCCCCAGTGTAGGATTCCCAACGAAAAATTCACAGCCTTCAAATTCCCCTCTCATGGGAGATCTTCTGCGTGGGAAATCCTTCAGTACTTATATGATCTACGCCCTACCTAATTTTCTTCTAGTATGTTTTTCTGACACTCAATCCTAACGAAATGTACCAAAGTAGGATAAAATATAGTACTTCAGAAACAAATTAGGGCCATATATTTGCACATTAGGGGAGGGGTCAATTTTAGCGGGTATGCATGCTTATTACTATGCATATTATTTAATGGGAATAGTTTTCTAACTTCATCCTCCTTCTTCACCCCCTTCCCCTTTTGTACAAGTATATAGCCTAAATTATATATCTTCCATCCTTTCTGTAACTTCCCTTTGTCATGTCTCATGCTAATCTGTAAGAAAAAAAAAACGGTTCTGCAATGCGCTAATGAACGAACAACTAGAGAAGTAGGGCGCAGATCACGCAAGTGCCAATCACTCGAGTAGAGAATTCACCCCAACCCATGAAAACGTATGCATGCTCCGCAATAACAAATACTAGACGTATTCAAAGGGCAAATTTTATAACTTAAAGACCGTTGATTTTCAACGAGCATGCCAACCAAAAACAACACTTCTTCAGAAATAGCCCTCTTCAGTCTTTCCTGAGTAGATTATATAAAAAAAACAAGTAACTGCAAGTAGGAAGCGACGTTAAAACTTAAAACGTACAGAAATTACTCTGTATATGAAAGGGATTGTCCCCTCCGAAACGCCTCGCTCTTTACGCTAAAGTTTGACTCTTTCTCTTAACTCTATTTTAAAACAGTAAGAAACTTTAGCGTAAAGAGCGGGGCGTTGAGAAGGAAAAGCCCCTTTCATATACCACAATGTCACAACTCTACTTTTTAAGTTGCCCTCCACTTTTTGGCTGCTTAAAAATGCAACTAGTTTTTTTTTATTTTTTGTACGAGCGTTTTTGTTAGTAATAGACATACGTACCTTACGATTTAACTTATGTAACTAATTTCTATATTTGTATATTTTGTTACGTATATGAGGGGGTTTGCCCCCTCGTCAACACCTCGCTCTTTTCACTAAAGCTTGAATTTTATCCCGAATCTTTAAGAATGATCTCTGAATCACAAAGGCCGTAGAAATAACAGTTGAAATTACTAAAAATAACTTAGCGTAAACAGCAAGGTATTGTGGAGGAGACAAACCCCCATATAAACGTAATATTTTATGTTTGTTTAAAGTTTTAGTGATACTCATTACTTCCAGGTGAATTTTTTATTTAGTTTTTCATTTTTTTTAAATAATACTAGAAAATCCTGCGTCCCCTTCATGGGAATTCTCTTCCCTCATAATAACTTCTTCCATTGAAAGATCCTCTCACGTAATCCCTTCCCTCGACCCATTCCCATCCCAATGTGAAAAAGTCCCCCTGAAAACGTCTGTACACTTCATAATAACCATTACTACCTGTAAACAATGGTCAAAGTTTGTAACTTGCGGCCCCTCCCCCGGGGACTCTGGTGGATGAAGTCATCCCCAAAGACGTATTTATTAGGTTTTCTACGAGGCTGAACAGAATGGCTATCTCAAAATTTTAATCCAGTGACTTTGAGGGAAAAAATGTGTGCGGGTGGGGGCCTAGATGCTCTCAAATTTTTTGGCTCACTTAAAAAAAAAGGGCACTAGGACTTCTAACATTCTATACCACTGGTTTGATACAATCACCCCTGGAAAAAAAACACGCATCCGTGATCTGGCACCTATCAAAAAATACAAAATTCCCCATTTTTGTAGATAGGAGTTTGAAACTTTAATAGTAGGGTTCTCTGATACGCTGAATCTGATGGTGTCTGATAGTATGACTTTTAGGAGGTGTTTTTCCCTATTTTCTAAAATCAGGCAATTTTTTTCAGGCTCGTAGCTTTTGATCGATAAGACTAAACTTGATGAAACTTATATATTTAAAATCGGCGTTGAAATGTAATTCTTTTGATAAACTATTGGTATCAAAATTCTATTTTTTAGAGTTCCGGTTAACATTGAGCCGGGGCAGTTCTTACTACAGTTCGATACAACGAATTTCTTGATTTGGATACCAAGAGAAGGTGTTTTTTCCAGTCTCCCAAGCTTTATGAAACCCTACTGTAAGTTTGTATATTAATTATAGTTTTTTGAATTAATTATAACTTTGCAATTAACTATGTTTGATTTTTGTTTGAATTAATTTAAAAAAAAACAAGTTTTTTAACGGAAAGTAAGGAGCGACATTACAACTTAAAACGAACAAAAATTACTTCGTATATGAAAAGGGCTGCTTCCTCATCAACGCCCCCTCTTTGGGCTAAATTTGGCTCTTTCACTAAACTCTACTTTTTAAAACAGTAACAAATTTAGCGTAAAAAGCGGAGCGATGACGAGGAAGCAACCCCTTTCATATACGAAGTAAATTTGTTCGTTTTAAGTTTTAATGTCGCTCCTTAATTTCCATTAAAAAAACTTTTTTTTTAATTAATTTCTGAACTTTTTTGAATCAATGCATGTTTTGATTTTGGCTCTCTGCAGATGAATAATTAAAACGAAATTTGCATATTTATTTTTTTGGCTAATAGCTTGCTCATAGTTTTGATCGAATGATTTAGAGAAAAAAGGAGCGGAGGAGGAGGCCAGTTTCCCTCCGATTTTTGGATTGCTTAAAAAGGCAACTAGAGCTTTTAATTTTTGCGAATCTTTTTATTAGTAAAGATATACATAACTTACAGATTAGCTTACGTAACGACCTTCTATATTCTCATGTTTTTATTACGTATATGAAGGGGTTCATCCCCTCGTCAGCACCTCGCTCTTTACTCTAAAGCTTAAATTTTGTCCAAATTTCTTAAGAATGACCCCTGAATCCCAAAAGCCGTAGAATATATAGTTAAAATTACTAAAAATGCTTTAGCGTAAAGAACGAGGTATTAGGAGGAGGTGAGCCCATCATATGCGTAATAATCTCTGTTCGTTTTAAGTTTTAATGCTTCTCTTTACTTTCAGTTGAAAAAAACTTTTTCAGATTTATTTTTTCATTTTTTTTAAATAAAGCTAGAGAATTCTTCGCTCCCTTCATGAAACATTTCTCCCCCCATGACAGATTCCTACAAGAGAAGTTCCGCAAACATATCCCTCTCTTCTCACCCTCAGAACCTAAAATTCCCCCAGAAAACGTCTGTACACTTCCAAATAACCATTATTATATGTAAGTACTGGTCAAAGTTTGTGACTTGTGACCCCTCCCACGGGGACTGTGGGGGAGTAAGTCGTCCCAAAGACATAGTTATAAGGTTTTCTGACTCCGCAAAATAAAATGGCTATCTCAGAATTTTGATCCGGTGACTTTGGGAAAATAATTAGCGGGGGATGGGGCCTAGGTGCCCTCCAATTTTTTTAGTCACTTAAAAAGGGCACTAGAACTTTTCAGTTCCGTTAGAATAAGCCTTCGCGCAAGATTCTAGGACCACAGGGTCGATACGATCACCCCTGGGAAAAAACAAACAAATAAACACGCATCCGTGATCTGCCTTCTGACGAAAAATAAAAAATGTCATATTTTTGTAGATAAGAGCTTGAAACTTCTACAATAGGGTTCTCTGATACGCTAAATCTGATGGTATAATTTTCGCTAAGATTCTATGACTTCTAGGGGTTGTTTCCTGCTATTTTGTAAAATAAGGCAAATTTTCTCAGGCTCGTAACTTTTGATGGGTAGGATTAAACTTGATGAAACTTATATATTTAAAATTAGCATTAAAATGCAATTCGTTTGATGTAGCTATTGGTATCAACTTTAAGTTGGAGAAAACTTGTTTTCAAACAGTTCGTGGTAACGAACTGTAGTAAGGAGTAAACCGGCTCAATAGTAAACGAAACTCTAAAAACCGCTGATTTTAAATATATAAGTTTCATTAAATTTAGTCTTACTAATCAATAGTTACGAGCCTGGGAAAATTTGCCCTTTTTGGAAAATAGGGGGAACACCCCTTAAAAGTTGTAAGATCTTAACGAAAATCACACCATCGCATTCAGCGCATCAGAGAACACTACTGCTGAAGTTTCAAGCTCTTATCTACAAAAATTTGGAATCTTGTATTTTTTGCTGGAATGACAGATCACGAATGCGGGAATCCGTGATCCTGTGAATTTTAGATGGTGTTTACCCCATTTTTCGAAAATAAGGCAAACTTGAAACCACGAACTTGTTACTGCAAATTGTTTTATGCGCAAAATTCATCAAATTTATTGGTACCCATCAAAAGTTAAGAACGTGAACAAATTCACCCTATTTTTGAAAAAGCGGGAGAAACTCCGAAAACAAGTGATCTTAATGAAGATCACTCAATCAGATTCAATATACCAGAGAATCCTACTGTAGACGTTTCCAGCTCATATGTACAGAAATGTGGAAATTCGCCTTTTCTGCCAGAAGAAAGATTATTTTTCCCCAGGGACAGGGGCTTCGTTGGGGGAAAGGGGGCAGTTGCCTTCCAACAACGTGGAGAAAAAACATATTATACATCCCATGCCCTTTGACTATCCGGATATGGACCCTTCATGGGCCCCGTATTAAAATACATGAGATTCGCCCCTGCCCAGGGGTAATCAGAGATGGGAAATCCAAAGTTCTAGCGCCTTTTTAAGTGAAAAAATATTGGAGGGCAGCTAGCCCCCCTCCCATTATCATTCCCCCAAAGCCACCCAACAACATTTTGAGATAGCCATTTTGTTCAGCATAGTCGAAAAAGCCAATAAAATGTCTTTGAGGATGACGTACCCCACCCACAGCCCACAGGGAATGGTAAGTTATGGACTTATCCCATTGTTGACATATAGCATTGGCTACTGGGAAGTATACAGAGGTTTCTGGGGGATTTTCTGGGGTGGGGGTGGTCAGAAAGGTTATGTGAGAGTATTTTTCCATGGATAATTTTTTTAATTTGCAAGGGAATTTTCCATGAAAAGAGCGTCGGATTTCTCATCATTATTTGAAAAACAATCAGAAATTAGATAAAAACAAGTTTTTACTGAAAGTAAGGAGGGCGTCACCCCTCTCGCCAAAAGCACCCTCTTTACACTGAAGTTTTTTCGTACTTTTAAGAAAGGTAACTAAACGGCCTTTGTGTTGCAGGAGTAATTCCCAAGGAATTGAAACAAAATTCGAACTTTAGCGCAAAGAGTGAGGTATTGACAAGGGAGCGACCCTTTTCTTATACGTAATAATTTGTGTTCTTCTTAAGTTTAAATATTGCTCCTTATTTTCAGTTAAAAAACTTGTTTTTTATATAATCAAACAGCTCGTAGAAACCAACTGTAAGTAAGGAGTGATGCGGCTGAATAGTAGCCAAAACTGTATGAAACAGAGTCTTGATAATATTAGATACATCAAAAGATTACTAGCCCCCCTCCCACCTTTTTTTTACCTAAACTTATCCGATCAAAATTTTGAGATATCGTTTTTTTCGACAAGGTAAAAAGATCTAATAACTATGTCATTAAGGATCACTTGGCCCTCACAGCCTTCTAGGGGTTGCAAGTTATGAACTTTACCCATTGATTGCATATAGTATTGACTATTGAGAAGCATAGAGATGTTTTCGGGTGGGGAGAGGAAAGATTTTTGAGTTGGGTTGCTTACGTGAGAGGATCTTGTTGTGGAGGAGCTTTCGTGGATGAAGAAAATTTCCCATGCAAGTTCTAGCTGGGGCTCTCAGCATAAGTCCAAAAGATATCAGAAATTAAACATAAAGTTTTTTTTAACTAAAAATAAGGAGGAATACTAAAACTTAAAACGAACTGAAATTATTAAGTATATGAGGGTGGACAGTAAATAGCTCTTTCTGCTAAATTGCTTTTTGAATTTTGCTAAAAAGCTTATTATTCTAATAAATGGTTCGTGTGTATCAGGAGTCATTGGTAAACAATAAAAAGTCAAACTATAGCGTAAAGAGCAAGATGCTCAGAGGAGAGGGGGCAAACCCCTCATATACGTAATATTTTTTGTTAGTTGGAAGTTTTAATGTTGCTCCTTTAATATTGTTTTTTCATTTGATTATTAGTAAAGACGTTGAGAGCAGTGGAGATGTTTTTTTAACAGTTGAATAAAGTTTGGAAGAATAGGAAGATAAGTCTGAAAACAAAGATTAGAATATTGTAAGCTACAGTGATCAGATATGGTTCTGAAGCATGGGTGCTTCGAAAAGCGAATGAATATTTTATAGATGTTTTGAAGAGAAATTGCTTACGAGTTGTCCTGGGTACCTGGCTGACTGACCGTGTTTCAAATAGCAGTCTATACGAAAAGATTCGTTCAATCCCACTTTCCACGGTTATAATGAGATAAAGGTTGAGATGGCTAGGGCAGATTCTGCGGACGAAGGATGACAGATTTCTGTAGGTTGTCATTTTCAGCCAAAGTTTATGGCCTAACGGAAAGCGGGTCGTCCGTGATTGGGGTGGGAAGTTGTCATGAAGAAGGGAAATGAGAACTCCCTGGAAGGGTGTAAAAAGGGAGACTTTGAACAGAGTGAGATGGAGGAGGAGTGTGTGTAGCTGTGTTAGCCTTAGGCGGCCAGGTGCTTTGATGAGTTTCTAGAAGTAGCAGTTAACTTTAGGCGAAAAGAACACAACTCGAAACTTGAAAAAGGGAGAATTTAATTAATTGGTGGACAACTTTCGGCAGTGAATTCAAGGTGTCAAATTTACAAATGTTCTGTACAATGTGAAGATTGAAATAGTGAGACGTAAATGCTACAGAAAAAATAAAAAACCCAGGATGGTTTTAGACCTTCATTGATTGGGGGGCTGGATAGGTTTTTCATTGAAAATGCCACAAAAATTTATATTTTAAAATCCGGAGAGGGTACAAAATCAAAGGGAAACATATTCCTCTGCGCCCTCCCATTTCCACCCTAAGGGCACGATCTTAGGTAGCTTATGTATTTGTACGATCAAATCCTTAGATATAACCAACAGATCTTTCCTAAAAAAAAGGGAAGGGGATATTTTCCCAAAATGTGAGATTGATCGTTTTTAACCAGTTTTTCTACACATTACCGTGTGTCCTTTTAACACAATTCAATAAAAGTGACTCATTTTATAAATTCATGACATAAAACGGAATATTTTTAACTGGCTACATTTTTTCTTTGCCGGAAAAAATGTTATTTTCCATCAAAGAAGTGTTTTTTGTTTTGTTTTATTTTTAGCATCCTGGCTTTGCCAGAGATGTGATCGTAAGTCAAGAATTTTCTCCAAAGCAAGGGATTTAAATGTTTATATTAATTTCATTCTATCAGATTGTTCTTACCAGCTCGCGGCCAAAGCCCCCTGATATCCTAGATTTCCTTGAAAATATGGCCACTTTGTTTTCCAACTACCAAATAAAATCAATTTTTCATCATCCTCCATAACCCTTAAGAAATTCTTTGTATGTACCTTCCCCTCTCCCCTATACCAAGAAAGAAATGATTTGAGGGAAACTTTTATATCTTTTCGAAATCTTAAATGTATGATTTAATCTCGCATGAGTATCGGCAAGATTCAGCATAAATATTCAGATTACCTTGCGTTCGTGATGCTCAGGAGAAAAAAAATGTTTTTTTTGCAAAAACTACAAAATATCGTACTCCCCTGCCTACTAAAGCTTATCTAAGTACTGATAATAATAATAGTCGATACCGAGTTCCGAAGACATTACCTTCAAATAAAACTGACAAAAACGGTATAGCATCCAGAATCTAGAATCAAGCAGTTCGTGGTAACGAACTATAGTAAGGAGCGACCCGGCTCAATAGTAAACGAAACTCTAAAAAACAGAATTTCGATGCTAAAAGATATATCAAAAGAATCAGATTTTTATGCTGATTTTAAATATATAAGTTTCATCAAATTTAGTCTTTGTCATCAGAAGTTACGAGCCTGAGAAAATTTGCCTTATTTTAGAAAATAGGGGGTAACACCCCCTAAAAGTCATAGGATCTTAACGAAAATTGCACCATCGGATTCAGCGTACCAGAGAACCCTATAGAGAAAATTTCAAGGTCCAATCTACAAAAATGTGGAATTTCGTATTTTTTGCCAGAAGACAAATCACGGGTGCGTGTTTATTTGTTTTTTTCCCCAGGGGTCATCGTATCGACCAAGTGGTCCTAGAGTGTTGCAAGAGGGCTCATTCTAACGGAAGTGAAAAGTTCTAGTGCCCTTTTTAAGTGACCAAAAAAATTGGAGGGCACCTAGGCCCCCTCCCACGCTCATTTTTTTACCAAAGTCAACGGATCAAAATTTTGAAATAGCCATTTTGTTTCGCATAGTCTAAAACCATAATATTTACGTCTTTGGGTATGACTTACCCCCCACAGTCCCTGGGAGAGGGGCTGCAAGTTACAAACTTTGGCCAATGTTTACATACAGTAATGGTTACTGGGAAGTGTACCGACGTTATCAGGGGGATTATTTTGGTTTGGGTGTGAGGTTCAGGGGAGGGGGCTATATGGGAGGATCTTTTCTTGGAGGAATATTTCATGGGGGAAGAGAAATTCAATCAAAAGGGCGCAGGACTTTCTAGCATTACTATAAAAAAACAAACATTGAAAATATAAACATGAAAAAGTTTTTTCAATTGAAAGTAACGAGAAGCATCAAAACTTAAAACGAACAGAGATTATTACGCGTATGAGGGGTTCTAAAAATACTTTAGCATAAAGAGCGAGGTATTTAGGAGGAGATAAATACTTCACTCTTCATGCTAAAAATTTTTTAAGTAATTTCAACTATTTATTCTACGGCCTTTCTGATTCAGGGGTCATTCTTAAAGAATTGGGACAAAACAAGATTTAGTGTGAAGAGCGAGGTATTAACGAGGGGACCAACCCCTCATATATATAATCAAAAATATAAGAATATAAAAGTTTGCTATGTAAGTTAATTCTTAAGTTGCGTATTTTTTTACTAATAAAAACGTTCGTTAAAAATTAAAAGATCTAGTTGCCTTTTTAAGTAACCGAAAAATTGGAGGACAACTAGGCCTCCTTCCCCACCCCTTATTTCTCAAAATCGTCTGATCAAAACTAAGAGAAAGCCATTCAGCCAAAAAAAGAATTAATATACAAATTTCATTTTAATAATTTATGTACGGAGAGCCAAAATCAGACATGCATTAATTCAAAAACTTTCAGAAATTAAATAAAAAAACAAGTTTTTTGAAATGAAAGTAAGGAGCGACATTAAAACTTAAAACGAACAGAAATTACTCCTTATATGAAAGGGGTTTTTCCTCCTCGACGCCCCGCTCCTTGCGCTAAAGTTTGATTCTTTCTCGCAACTCTACTTTTTAAAACAATAAAAAACTTTAGCGTAAAGAGCGGGGCGTCGAGGAGGAAAAAACCCTTTCATATAAGGAGTAATTTCTGTTCGTTTTAAGTTTTAATGTCGCTCCTTACTTTCATTTCAAAAAACTTGTTTTTTTTTTATATTTAATAACATTACAAAAAGCAATACCTCTCCTAGCCTTTCTAGTTTAGTGTAGGTTTTCATTCTACTGGAACCTATTTCTGTCAGGGAACTATTTTGTCCCGAGTGCCACTGACCTTAGGAACGGCCCTGTCAATGAAGTATTTTTATCAGTCCAAAAACGAAAGACTTTTTTTTGCTTGCCAAATAGCCAAAATTTTCAAACCTAGTCCAAGAAAGAAGCAAAACGAATGCTAATGGATTAACTCAAATCAAGTCATCTCTATCCACCGGGACCCTGAAGTCTGACCGTCAAAACTTCCCTTCAAAACCTAGATTTAGGATCAATCATATAACTGCTTGGAATTTCACACACTAAACCCATAACTCCCACACAAGAAATAAAGACAAGAGTTTCATGATGTCGTACTGAGTGATATTGTATGAATATGCTTTCACTGCACATTTGATGTTGCCACTTTCAAAGAGGTTTACAGGGCATTGTAAACCTCTTTGAAAGAAGTTTACAGAGTATTTCTTGGTCAATGATAAAACTGATACGAAAATATTCCCCTTTATTTTTTTGTGATTTCAAGATGGACCCATTTCAGCTAAAAATGACGTATTTTTGAATGCTCAGGGGGTATATTCATGGACCTAAGGCTGGGAACCCTGTACATAATGTCTTCAAACATATTTACTTTTCAAAATGAATTGGATATGAAAGATTCCCTTAAACTTTAAGTTGTGTATACAGTTTCCTTGTTTTAAAATGCTTATAAGAAAATCCTTTTTTTAGTAGCTTGAAATAGCCTCACCCTTAGTGAAAATACTCACTGGGCTATTTTTTTTTGCTATTTATTTCAGTCAGACGTTGAAATTACAAATCTAGTCTATGTAATCAATTAACCAAATACCTGCAAAGGAAACTATTTTAGCAGTAAGGTCGATATCAACATATCAAATTCATGAATTTTCAATAAAATAAAATTTCTTATTCACAGCAAAGCTCATATGTTAATAGTTTCACATATATCATATGACCTCACTGACGACTGTCGGCAGGTATGAAGAAAGTTGACCAGTTGAGCAGGAGGCTGGGAGGACTTTTGGAAACATTCAGGCAAAAGTTTTATGAGGAGAGCTCAGAGGGCACTTGCCCGAGCACAGAAATTAAAAAAAATAAACTATATAACATTTATAACAATTTTGCGATTTATTTTTATTAAAGGAGAATAAACGCGTTGTTGGCCGAAAACATTAGCAAAAGAAAAAAAGATAAATGTAGAAAAAAATCCCCTTTTCAGCAATTCCTGGGTCATGGATCCTCCCCTTAAAAAATAAAACTTAGCTATTTCACTGACTTAAGGGAATTGAAACAACACAAGGCCTATAACGAGCCCCTTTCTAAAAAAAAACTATATAACCTATAAAATATCTAAAAATATATATTTTAATATATATATATATATATATATATATCCTCTTTGAAACCCTTTTTGAAATGGTAACATTTTTGATAATTTTTTAGTTGGAAATTCTTCAAACGATACATTCTGAGGGATTGATCAATAGCTTAGTTTTCTCAATCAGCATCAGAACTATGGTACATGTTTGTAACATAGTTCTTAAGGAACGACGAGTATAATGTGCATATTTGATAAATGAAAGCACGTGAAAACTTCACTCGTGCACATGAAAACTTCAGCACAATAATATATAAGACCTTGACAAAATTAATGAACATGTTAGAATTTATCGCAGCTTGGCAAAAAAAGTGAAGCTTTTGCACAACCCAGGTCTAATCAACTACACATTTCAATTCTTCAGATGAAGCTAAATTTTTCCATCTCAAGAAAATCGTGACCCAGCACAAAGAGGACTTCTGGTCATTTCAAATAGGAAATAAAATTCATATGGGCAATTTCGACAAAGAATGGCTTTTGAATAAATTAAATAAAAAAAACAAGTTTTTTAACTACACGTAAGGAGCGATATTAAAACTTAAAAGGTACAGAAATTATTCTGTATATGAAAGAGGTTGTCCCCTCCTCAACACCTCGCTCTTTACGCTAAAGTTTTTTAATTGTTTCAAAAAGTATAGTTGTGACAAAGAGTCAAACTTTAGCGTAAAGAGCGAGGCGTGGAGTGGAGAAAACGCCTTTCATATATGGAATACTTTCTGTTTGTTTTAAACTTGTTTATAATTAATATTTTTGTTATGTGGGGGTAATTTTCAATGGAGGAATTTGTGATGGGGGAAGAGTATTACCATAAAGAGGGTACAGGATTTCTTAGTATTTTTTTAAAGAGCAATGAAAAAATAAATATGAAAAAAGTTTCTTCAGCTGAAAGTAAAGAGCAGCATTAAAACTTAAAACGAACAGAAATTATTACGCATATGAGGGGTTCACTACTTCCTATTGCCTTACTTTTCACGCTAAAGTAATTTCAACTGTTTATTCTATGGCCTTTATGATTCAGGGGTAATTTTTAAGGAATTGAGACAAAATTGAAGTTTTAGTGTAAAAGGCGAGGTATTGACGAGGGGGTGAACCCCCTCATATAAGTAATAAATACATAGGTATTTAGAAGTTCGTAACGTAAGTTACATATATTTTTACTAATAATAACGTTCTTAAAATTAAAGGCTCTAGTTGTCTTTCTAAGTAACTGAAAAATTGGAGAGTAACAAGGCCTAATCCCCCGCTCCTTTTTTCTCATTATCGTCCGATCAAAACTGTGAGAAAGCCATTTAGGCAAAAAAATAAATTACTATGCAAATTTCGTTTTAATTATTCATGTGCGGAGAGCCAAAATCAGAAAATGCATATATATATATATATATATATATATATATATATATATATATATATATATATATATATATATATATATATATATATATATATATATATATATATGGTTGAATACAACCAATTCTAACAATCCTTCGTACCAATACGATTTGTGTTTAGCATTATTCCTAAATTCACTTACAAAAATTATCAAGGTCTGAAAATATGTTAAATATCATTACTATGCTTACCATAATTTTACGGTGTGATATTTGCTATAGACAACTTCTAATATTCGAAGTCTCAGACAAAAGTCTTAATGCATTGGGAAAGATTCTGAGTAATGATAGTGCAGGCTCTTGAACTTGGCCAGTGGTTTAAAATGGTGCAAATGGAAATTGGTGCAACTGGAAATTATCTACTTTTATTGTCAAACATTTTTATAAAAATTATCCTAGAGTCGAATTGCACCAATCTTAAAGTTCACCTACATGTAACTTCCGGGTTGGCAAATCGCCTAACGACCAAATTTGTTTTTAACCAATTAAAAGCAAGGATCTTATCCGATTATATTATACGTAAGAGGTGTGCTACATATGAGGTTAACCAAGGAATGTTTTTCAGAAGCTCAGTTCAAAAAGAGCTATTGTCCACAGCATAAACATCCACATTTATGTTGTGGCTGGGATCTGATCTTGCTAGTGTGGTAATGGCAGTGTTTTAGCATTGACGATTTTTGGCAGCCTATCGTTTTCAATTTTTTGCAATTAAATGATAGTATTGGCAATTCTGGGCAATTTTTTGCTAGTATTAACAATTATCTGCTCCTGACAATACTAAAAGTCAATATGACACTTGGACAAATGATAGCACTGGCAGTTACATCGTCTCTGAAGATACAGTCAATCACTATACCCCTTGGATGAATATTCCAGGTCCGGTTGGTAGATCTCCAGTTTATTCAGCTCAAAATCCTTCTTCAAGTCCTGGTTCAAGCTCCAGCCCTGGATGTCACCCGTCCCAGAAAATGCAGTAAAATCAAATTAATCTTGGGTGAATGTCCCAGATCTCCTAGATGACTAACCCGTTCATTCAGCTCAAGTTCCTACTCCTGGTAAGAGTTAATTTCATTTTATGGCTCTGGTACAAGATAATTTTGTTCAATAACCAGCTTTCCTCAACTTTGTGTTAACAGAAACGAAATACAGAGTTACGTTTAATAATGATTTGATAATTATAAATTAACAAATAATAAATCAAAATTATTAATTGAATAAAAAAAACTAGTTTTTCACTGAAAGTAAGGAGCAACACTAAAACTTGAAACGAACAGAAATTACTTCGTTTATGAAAGGGGCTGTTTACGACCTCCTCAACGCCCCGCTCTTTACGCTAAAGGTTGACTCTTTCTCTCTACTCTACTTTTTAAAACAGTAGAATACTTTAGCGTAAAGAGCGGGGTGTTGAGGAAGGAACAGCCCCTTTCATATACGAAGTAATCGCATTAAAATGCGATTCTTTTGATGCAACTATTGGCATCAAAATTCCGATTTTTAGAGTTTCGGTTACTATTGAGCCGGGCCACTCCTTACTACAGTTCGTTACCACGAGCTGCTTGATAGGTAAATTTAATAATTTGCAGAGATCTAACTTTTTTTTAGCAAGTTTTACCTTTATGGTGCTGTATGACTCATTTGTCACTATGATTTTCACTTGATTTGGGATAATAGGTAATAACAAAATTACATCACCTCTCCCTCCACCATTTCCTTGTTAGGTGTTTGGATTTTATATTTTGGATTGACTAAAACAAGATGCATATAAATAGATACAAACAAAATCTTGAAAAAAAAAATAGGCATGTAACTTCTTTTTTGTTTATTATCAATATAGTAGGATATTTGTTTGTTTTTATCCTTTCTGTCCTCGGCGAAAGCTAATTTTATAATTTTGCCTGTAAATTACTCAAACAAAAATTACTAGAATGTCCCTAAATATTTCAAAATGGAGGTATTTTTCTGGAAAATAAAAATATTTCTTATGATCTTCGACCCACCAAGTCGAGGTGTTCCAAAATATGTACAGGTCAAACAGTTCGTCGTAACGAACTGTAGTAAGGAGCGACCCGGCTCAATGGTAACCGAACTCTAAAAAATGGAATTTTGACACCAATATTTACATAAAAAAATTGCATTTTAATGCTGATTTTAAATATATAGCTTTCATCAAGATTAGTGTTTCCTATCAAAAGTTATGAGCCTGAGAAAATTTGCCTCATTTTAGAAAATAGGGGAAGACACCCACAAAAAGTCATACAATCTTAACGAAAATCACACCATCAGATTCAGCGTATCAAAGAACCTTATTGTAGAAGTTTCAAGCTCCTATCTACAAAAATGTGGAATTTCGCATATTTTGCCAGAAGACACATCGCGGATGTGTGTTTATTTGTTTGTTTTCCCCAAGGGTGATCGTATCGACCCAGTGGTCCTAGAATGTCTCAAGAGGGCTCATTCTAATGAAAATTAAAAGTTACAGTGCCCTTTTTAAGTGACCAAAAGGATGGAGGGCACCTAGGCCCCCGTCACACGCTCATTTTTCCCCAAAGTCACCGGATCCAAATTCTGAGATAGACATTTTATTTACTATATTCGAAAAACCTAAGAACTATGTCCTTGGGGGCGACTTACTCCACCGCAGTCCCCATGAGAGAGGCTACAAGTTACAAACTTTGACCAGTGTTTACATATACTAACGGTTACTGGGAAATGTACAGACGTCTTCAGGGGGATATTTTTGGCTTGAGAGGGAGAGTTGGGGGTGCTTGGGAGGATCTTTCCATGGAAAAACTTCTCATGGGGGAAGACCCTTTCAATGAAGGGGACGCAGGATTTTTTAGCATTATTTAAAATAAAACAATGAAAAAATTAAATATGAAAAGTTTTTTCTACTGAAAGTGAGGAGCAGCATTAAAACGAGCAGAAATCATTGCGCATACGAGGGGTTCACCTCCTCGTAATACCTCGCTCTTTACGCTAAAGTATTTTTAGTAAAAAATAGTGACGAAGACCACACTGCCTTTCCATAACAAACAAATACAAAGTAGAGACAATAGGGAAAATCTTTTCAAGACAGTGGAAATCAATTCTGTGGATATTTGCTGAAGTGAGGATACTAGGGCTGTTTTTAAAAAAGTTTCACGAAGTGTTTTAATTATTTAGTTTTAATTCTCACAACATCACATCGCCCCCCCCAAGCCCCCCCGCGCGCGTAAGTCGTTACGCGCCATATTAGTTACGCGCCATTGTAGATGTGTCCCTGTGTCCCACCTGTGAATAGATATATATATATATATATATATATATATATATATATATATATATATATATATATATATATATATATATATATATATATATATATATATATATATATATATATATATATATATATATATATATATATATATATATATATATATATATATATATATATATATATATATATATATATATATATAATATATATATATATATATATATATATATATATATATATATATATATATATATATATATATATATATATATATATATATATATAATATATATATATATATATATATATATATATATATATATATATATATATATATATATATATATATATATATATATATATATATATATAATATATATATATATATATATATATATATATATATATATATATATATATATATATATATATATATATATATATATATATATATGTGTGTGTGTGTTTTTTCAACTACGTAAAACATGCGAATATACAACATTCTTCGCTGTCCCATTATCTATGCATACAAATAGATTGTCAGGTTTATTGACTCTTGAACATGCAACATATAACTGTCTGGGGAAAAACAATCCGTATTCAGATCTATACCTCATTATTCTAATGATGTGTCCCTGTGTCCCGGTCGTCATTTATATTCCCTGTGTCCCGGTCGTCATTTGTGTCCCAGTTTGTAATTTCTCTTTGAGTGTCCCGGTCGTCATTTATATTCCCTGTGTCCCGGTATGTAATATATATATATATATATATATATATATATATATATATATATATATATATATATATATATATATATATATATATATATATATATATATATATATATATATATATATCTATATATATAAAAATAAGTTGTCTGTGTGTGGATCTGTGGATGGATCAGGTGACGTCATGTTTGTCCGCATATGACGTCTGAATTATTTCACACTAATACAAAAGAAGAAAAAAACTAAAAAAGGTAAAAACTACAAAAAAAACTAAAAAGAAAAAAAAACTAAAAAAGCTAAAAAACTAAAAAAAACTAAAAAAAGGTAAAAATCTAATAACTAAAAAAAAACTGAAAAAAATAAAAAAAGGCAAAAACTACAAAAAAAAATAAAAACTAATAAAAAAACTAAAAAAGCTAAAAAACTAAAAAAACTAAAAAAACTAAAAAAAGGTAAAAAACTAAAAAAAACTAAAAACTAAAAAAGAAAAAAACTAAAAAAAAGGAAAAAACTGAAAAATAAAAGAGAAAAAGAAAACTAAAAAAATATGAATAAATATATATAAAAATAAGTTGTTTGTGGGTTATGTCTGTCTGTCTGTCTGTCGAGTGACGTCGTGTTTGTCCGCATATGACGTCTGAATTATTTCACACTAATACAAAAGAAGAAAAAAACTAAAAAAGGTAAAAACTACAAAAAAAACTAAAAAGAAAAAAAACTAAAAAAGCTAAAAAACTAAAAAAAAACTAAAAAAAGGTAAAAAACTAAAAACTAAAAAAACTGAAAAAACTAAAAAAAGGCAAAAACTAAAAAAAAACTAAAAACTAATAAAAAAACTAAAAAAGCTAAGAAACTAAAAAAACTAAAAAACTAAAAAAAGGTAAAAAACAAAAAAAAACTAAAAACTAAAAAAGAAAAAACTAAAAAAAAGGAAAAAACTGAAAAATAAGAGAAAAAGAAAACTAAAAAAATATTAATAAATATAAAAAATATAAATATAAATATAATATAAATTAGCAATCAACAAAGCACCGAGACACAAATGACGACCGGGACACAGGGAGTATAAATGACGACCAGGACATAAGTAAAAAAAAAAACTAAAAAAACTAAAAAAATGGTAAAAACTACAAAAAAACTAAAAACTAATAAAAAAACTAAAAAATCTAAAAATCTAAATAAACTAAAAAAGAAAAAAAAGAAAAAAGGAAAAAAATAAAGGAGAAAAACAAAACTAAAAAACGAATGTATATACAGACCGGGACACCGGGATACAAATGACGACCGGGACACAGGGAATATAAATGACGACCAGGACACAGGGACACAACTACAATGGGGACGCCGGGGGGCACAGGGGGATATAAATGACGACCGGGACACCGGGACACAAGGAATATAAATGACGCCCGGGACACTCAAAGAGAAATCACAGACTGGAACACCGGGACACAAATGACGACCGGGACACAGGGAATATAAATGACGACCGGGACACAGGGACATAACTACAAAGGGGACGCCGGGGTGCACAGGGGGATATATAAATGACGATGGCGACTCAGGGAATGGTCGATTAGCAATCACCATCAACAAAGCTCAAGGGCAATCATTAGAATCATGAGGTATAGATCTGAATACGGATTGTTTTCCCATGGACCATTATATGTTGCATGTTCAAGAGTCGGTTAAACCTGACAATCTATTTATATGCACAGACAATGGGACAGCAAAGAATGTTGTATATTCGCAAGTTTTACGTAGTTAAAAACATATATATATATATATATATATATATATATATATATCTATATTCACAGGTGGGACATAGGGACACAACTACAATGGCGCGTAACTAATATGGCGCGTAACGACTTACGCGCGCGGGGGGGCTTGGGGGGGGCGCGAAGCGCCCCCACCAACTAGGTGTTGGGGTGGCGCGAAGCGCCACCCCAACATCTAGTATATATATATATATATATATATATATATATATATATATATATATATATATATATATATATATATATATATATATATATATATATATTATATATATATATATATATATATATAGAAAAAAAAGTTCAGAAAACATTCTTGAGATCTTGAAGCTTTAAAATAATATATACTACTTTTAGCTGTGAAATTCGGGCGAATGTCAAAAAGCCAAAGACAAAAGGTTGAGTATGAAGGGAGATTCCATAAGACCCAAATGAGAGAGAAACCATGGCCATCAGATAGCTCACCAGATAGCTCCGCTTATAATTTTCAACACCCGTCTCCATCCAATCAGCATTATACCGAAACGTAAGTTTTAGTTTCTTTCGCTGGTGTTTTATTTTTCCCAGGCTGAGATACTGGTGACCCCTCTTCATTCTTACCCACACGTTCCTACCTAATGAAGAGCCGTTTAATATTGTTGCTACAAATAGATTCAAAAACAAGAAAAGATAACACGAAATTGCCAACCGTTTATTAATCTTGAAATTCTTAAAACTGAGGGAGCTACAATTTCTAATTTCTACTTACTAGAGCGTATCCATTGGGTTACAGGGTGTATCCTTCTACCCCCTCCCCCCAAAAAATCATCATTATCATAAGAACATATAAAAAATGTATATCAACGATTTTTTCATGCGTTTTTTTATAACCCCCCTCCCAGAAAATATCTTCCACTAACAAAAAAAAATTCTGGATGCGCCCTTGCCAGTTTAATATGAAGTCTGTATTAGTTGAAATTTTTGAACCATAACTTGAAGAGTTATGCCAAAGTGAAAGAAATGACGGTACAGTATACCGACAACCATACAGTCAAGTGGGTATGTAGTAACAGATTTTAGTAAGAGGTGACTTTTGGGTACTTTGCCCATTATTATCAGATAAATAGTCGTTTTTCTCTTGCTTGAGTACATACCTATAAGTTAGTTTTATTCATGCTTTAGATTCCCTCAACCGAGTAGACCGAGTAGGCTTTCCAAGGGAGAAGGAGTTTTGGCACTTGAATATTACTTGCCACCCATTCAAGTTTACGCTATGTAAATAGATGGAAAATGTGTAATTTGGGCTATATATTTGCACATATGGGGGTGGGGGTAAATTGTTTGGACGGTGTGAAGCCAGAAAAAAATTCTTACTTCTTAATATGCAGAATAATTGTACCTAATACATTTTGCATGCAGACCCGCTATACTTTATCCCTCTCTCTAAGGTGCAAATATACAGCCCAAATTTATTTCTAGAGTAACAAAGAAACTACCAAGGAATCCGTTTGTTTTTGAGTATTAAACTTCGCAAACTTCAGTGGGTGGCGTATAATACACAAATACCAAAATTTTTCATGAAGAGAGAGCCGGATTTCCCGGTATTATTTAAAAACGACCAGAAATTAAAATAAAAAGCAAGTTTTTTTCAACTGAAAGTAAGGAGCAACGTAAAACTTAAAACGAACAGAAATGATTACTTATGTGAAAGGAGCTTCCCCTTCCACAAGACTTAGCTCTTTACCCTAAAGTTTTGATTTGTCCCAGTTAATTAAGAACAACTCCTGAAATACAATACACAATACCCGTTTAATTATAATAATAAGCTTTGCTTTAAAATTCATTTAAAAAATTTAACGTAAATAATGAGGTCTTGAGGCAAGGAAAACTCTAGCCAAACAGTATATGGAATCACAAACCAAATTTACACTATCCATATATTAAGAATCAATGGGCCAGGATTCAGTTAGCTACTGTGATGAATCAAACAGAACATTAATACGAAGCCAAATGATTTTCTCTTGCAAAACCAGTACATTTAAACTGTCATTCTAGCCAAGTCAACTCGGTTGAGGGAATCTAAAGCATGAATAAAACTAACTTATAGGTATGTACTCAAGCAAGAGAAAAACGACTTAGTCAGGATCTGGACAAAAAAGCAGTTGGGAAAGACTAAGTATTACGTTCAAATGAGGTATAGACCAGGCGTCTTTTGTTACAAAATAGCAAATTTCTTATGACATATTGTTTGGAGGAAATGGTAGTTTGAAGTGCGTTCGATTCGGCTGATAGCTAATTTTTTTTTAAAGTATATATGACTTCTAAAGTTCAGTTATCGTCACTGAGAGGAGTGAGGTTGGATTTTGCATAGACTAAAAAGAATAAGAAATATTATGCATAGATTGTTAAATAAGTTATTTTTTCCCAAAACAGCAGGACACGCTAAAACTAACAGGATCAAATACAAACAGCCAACTTAATCCACTATTCAGTTTTAAATATTTTCACATCTCTCACCATCAAAGTTCACATTAGGGTTTCACAGTGCACAGAATTAAATATGCCGAAAAGTTTCATTTCTTCACCTTATGCACGTGCTTTGGGAGAGATGCTTAAAAGAATTTTAGGTAAACACAACATTGATACTTGTTTCCAATCAGTGAGACCATTAGGTAGTTTTCTTAATTCTGGGAAGGATTTAACCCGAGGGGATTTAGTTAGTGGGGTGTATAAAATTTCTTGTTCCTGTGGAAAGTTTTATATTGGTAGAACTCACCAACAATTTACTGAAAGATTTATTGAGCATCGCAACTCAAGAGAAAAAACCCTACAACTAAGAAAGCCTCCCGAAACTTTTGCTTCAGCTCTAGCTGAACATACATTCTTTTATCCCGAACATTTTATACAATTTGATGAGGCTACAGCAATTTCTAATGATAGAGGTTTTTCTCAGTGGGCAAGTGAGGCTATAGAAATTAAAAAACATATATTTGCTAATATTTCAATAAATAGAGACACGGGGAATTTAAATATTGAACCGATTTATGATATTCTTTTGAAAAATGAACCAATAGTCGATGGGGGAATTAAAATTTTACACAATCACCAGGGGACAAGATTACCCACTAAACCAAAAACAGTTGCTTCAATGTTAGCTTACAAGAGGATTATTCGCAACAGAATAATTAACTAAGTTTCAATTTTCATAATTTTTCCTCAGTTGCTCTTTGATTCTCATTGAAGTAACTCAAATAGCTGCTTTTCCCTACGTGGATAAGTAGCGACAATTGTATTTATTATTATTGGTGGTGGTTTTTATTTGTTTTTAGTTTAGTTTTCTTTTAATTTTCTATCTTGTGCTGGAGACGCCTTGTTTGGACACAGGCGAAATATCCGCGTTGTTTTAGTCTTTCAATTCTACTGGCCGTCGTCTCGTTTGAAGTTTTCTTTTTGTAGAGTTTTATCTCTTGGTTGTTGAAAATAGTCCGGTTTGGCGTCAAATAAGACAATGGCAACACTGCCGTTTCTAATGTAGACTATAACTTTTAAATTAGAAATTTTGTTTAGTGACAACTAATTTTTATTATATAATTCATTCAAAGAGGCGGCTTGCATTTTATGGGTAGGCACTAGATGGATTTCAAAATATGGGCTGCTCGAGATACAACGATGTTACTGTCAAAATAAAATAGTTGGATAAAATAAGGCGTGTAAAAATCAAAAGACTGAAATACCATTCAAATGGGGAAAACAATTTGGCATGGGATTCGGTGTCGTTATTATTGGCTCTAAAAAATGGAAAGATATTTCAATAGTTGCAAAATGGAAGTTTAAAGGCCACGATTATCTCAAATATGTCTTAAAAGCTGGCGTACCTGGTATTTCATAAAACAAATAAAAACAAGGAAGCCCTTTTTTTGTCTTCCTATAAAATTCATAATAAGCGACGTTAAACCTCTGCAAATAAACATGGTCAAAATGCTCAGGAATTGAAAACAAAATAAGACTTTCGTTCAACATTATTCCAAATATATGGGGGTCAATTCTATTTTATTTTAAGTGTAACTTGCATAATTATTTTCGAAGAGTAGAACATATAATAGAACATATATAAGAATTTCAAATTTCTCTTAAATCTTTCTTTACTATCTCATCCCAACTCGTTCTAGGTGACCTGATTTTTTTCTGCCCTAGATGGCTGGCTGAAAGCTACCACCTTTGGCAATTTGTCATCTTTCACCCGCCAAACGTGTCTCACCTATCTTGACCAGTCCAAACGATATTGTTTTCATTAATTTTCGAACATTTTCTAGCCAAAACCTCTTAAAAAATCCTTAATTTTGCTTTTCATCCAGAACGCTCAAATCATCAGCATACTTTAAGTCTAGGAGAGCTTCACTTTTCCATTTAATTGCATGCTCTCTCGTAACCTTTGGGGTGTCCCCTGATACAATATGAATCAAAGTGATCGATATAAATGGAGATAGACCGCAACCCTTCTTAACTCCTGAATCGACAAGAAACTAGCTACTGACAATGGGGGGGGGAAAGGGAACGTTGGAGGGGTGCTAGCTGCCCTACAATATTTATATATCTATTGGTATTGAAATTCTGTTTTTTAAAGTTTGGGGTACTGTTGAGCCACATCACTCTTTAACTACAGTTCCTTGCCACTAACTTTCTGAAAATGTTGTATTTTGTATTCTTTTGTCAGAAGAAATATCATGGATGTGTGTTTTTTTTTCCAGGGTTGATCGTATCAAACCAATGGTCCTAGAATATCGGAAGGGGCACATTTGTATGAAAACTAAAGTTCCAGTGACCTTTTTAAGTTACCGAAAAGATTGTAGGGTAACTAGCCCTCCTTTTACCCCCTTCTGCCTCAAAATTACCTGGTCAAAATTTTGAGGTAGCCATTTTATCATTTTTATTCAGTATAGTTGAAAAATTCCAAAACTGTATCTTTACAGATAACGTGACACCCCCCTCCTCCCTAACCCCTAGGGATAGGTCTTTAAGTTATAAAATTTGCTCATTGTTTACATATAGTATTTGTTATTGGAAAGTATACAGATATTTTGGTATTTTGTGCTTCAGGTGGGTTTCTTTGATCCAAACGGGGACCTAAGTGATTCAGAGAAGATGATGCAGAAACAGTTTCTCGGTCAACAGTTTCAGAGGAGGCGATGAAGACCAATCTCAGCGAGACAAGAGCAAGCTGTATTAGCTATACTTTTAGAAATTGGAGAACACTTAATAGTAGAAGTATATCGTCTACGCAACGAAGATAGATGACATTAATACGGGCTTAAACAGAAATGATGGAATATCTTCAGTAGCGGTTTGGATGGCATTATTAAAAAGTGCTGGACTAATCACAAAGCCTTGTTTCACACCTTTCCTAACCGTGATGGATTTGCTAAGCTGGCTATCTAGCCGTACCCCTATGGACACATTACGATACCAAATTCATAAGAGACGACAAAGAAAGGGGCTTATTCCACTTCTTGATAGAAAAAAGAATAGCATGTGAATGAATAATGGAAAGATAGCCAAAATCATGACAAAAGAGAAAAATCTTTAAAAATACTTCCAATTTGCATGTGACTCAAAATTATAACTGAACAACTGAACGACATTTTATCAGACAGCAAATCGTTTGTGTCTTATCCAAAAGAATAATATTTGATTTCCATGATAGTTTAAATAAGGAGAATATTATGTAATTATTGTCGTTGTCAAAGCATTCAGTCCTCTTTATAATAGAGGTATTAAGAATATTTTTTTTCTTTGGAAGTATAAACCTTACACTTGAATTGGTTGGACGTAGGGGTTGAATAGAGACAAAAAAATTTAAGACTAGCTTTTTCTATATAATCACCAACAACTGATTCAGTTCAGGGCTGTTCAAAAGGGGGTTAGTGACAAGCTGATCTGGGTATGGTGCTTCGGCCAAGAGGTGAACGCGTTAGTCACTTGGATATTCAAATAACACTTTTCAAGGAGGGGGAGTTCATGCAAAAGTTGGCCGGGCACCAGCCCTATCGACGGCCTAGAATATACTAAATTTAGGGATGTTCAAACTTCAGCCGTGTGAAAACTAAAACATAATAAAAATATATTTTGCTCAATGCCAGTTTGCTACTAACAAGCAATAGATGAGCTTAAGAAGCCAATAAGAGTCAACCTTATATCTTCAACTTTTGCTAGGGTCACCCAACCGACTCTTTAGCTTTAACTGTATTTGTCCTGTTTTATTTTAAGTAAATTTAGTAAGAACAGGGGGAATTATAAAAACAGACACTATTCTGAAAAAAATTTAAACTTCCAAATAAAAATAGAAGTAAATTATTATTTATTCAAATATTGTGCCAATTTAGATTTCTTTACACTATCCTATGACGATAATTTTCTTACAGCTTAGCTTACAAAGCTTGCTTTTTTCACAATCCAAAGCAAGAATCTGGATTGACTGTATAAGTTGAAAGGATTTCTTGTTTTAGATAAAATGACCTATTTTGAGAAACAATATATGTCGAAGGCTTCTTATTTCTAAGAAAAACGAATTGGTCATATAAAGAAAAAAACACAACGGGGTTTTCTAAAGGCCAAACTAAGATACTGAAAAAAGCACAAAGAATATTTCTAAAAGACAATCGCCTTTCTTCCTCAGCGCGAACAAAAAATATTTAAAGAAAATGCCAGAAAAAAAAAACAAATAAAAAGCGGAAAATAAATGCTGAGAGAAATGGTAAAAAAAAACAAACAAATAAAACCTAAGAATGTTGACAAACAACTGAATGCTAGCAAACAAAGGCCAGTGAAAGAAAATTAATTGGTTCACTCAAACAAACGACCGAGGGTGGTCTGAGAAGTGTCCAACCTAACAGATACAACACTGTTTATCCTAAAATTTATTTCTATTTTTGTACATGGTCTCCTCAACACTATACAATTCTCCTAGCGATTCCCCCATCTCTTTAATCTGTCAAAATAGTACTCCGCGTTCTTCTCTGCAAAATAATTGTTCAGGAAGGTGATTGCCTCTTCATTTGATAAAAATCTTTGTCCTCGAGGCATTTTTAGTTGAGGGAGCACAAAGAAGTCGCTTGAGGCTAGACCTGGTCCCCCCTAAGCAATCCACTATTTTGATTGTATTTTTGTTTCCAGCTTATAATGGTGCATCCAAGTTTCATCTACATGAATTTTTTCGGGACCAAAATTCGGATTTATTGCACTTAAACTGCGCCAAAAGAGCATTGGAAATGTTCATTCGGACACGTTTTTGGTCTAGCATTAGCAAACGTGGCACCCAGCGTGTGGACTGATTTCTTATGCCTAGATATTGATTGAATATGTGATAAAACGATCTTTGATCATTTTCATTGCCTCTGCTGTCTCTCTCACTTCAATTTGACGTTCGTTTAGGACCGTTTGGTGAACTGTAGCGGCGTCTTCGCCAGTAGTTGCAGTTATTGGATGTACCGAATGCTTATCAAACAGTTCGTGGTAATGAACTGTAGTAAGGAGCGACCCGGCTCAATAGTAACAAAAACTCTAAAAAATTGAATTTTATATCAATAGCTACATCAAAAGAATCGCATTTTAATGCTGATTTTAAGTATAGAAGTTTCATCTAGTTTAGTCTTACCCATCAAAAGTTACACCATCAGATTCAGCGTATCAGAGAACCCTACTGTAGAAGTTTCAAGCTCCTATCTACAAAAATGTGGAATTTTGTATTTTTTGCCAGAAGACAAATCACGGGTGCGTGTTTATTTGGGTTTTTTTCTTTTTCCCAGGGGTCATTGTATCGACCAAGTGGCCCTAGAATGTCGCAAGAGGGCTCATTCTAAAGGGAATGAAAAGTTCTAGTGTCCTTTTTAAGAGACCGAAAAAATTGGAGGGCATCCAGGCCCCCTCCCACGCTCATTTTTTTCCCAAAGTCAACGGATCAAAATTTTTAGATAGCCATTTTGTTCAGCATAGTCTAAAACCATAATAACTATGCCTTTGGGGATGACTTACTCCCCCACAATCCCTTGGGGAGGGGCTGCAAGTTACAAACTTTGGCCAGTGTTTACATATAGTAATGGTTATTGGGAAGTGTACAGACGTTTTCAGGGGGATTTTATTTTGTTTCGGGGTGGGGCTGAGGGAATGGCTATGTTGGAGGATCTTTCCTTGGAGGAATCTGTCATGGGGGAAGAAAAATTCAATGAATAGGGGGCAGGATTTTCTAGCATTACTATAAGAAAACAATGAAAAATAAACATGAAAACGTTTTTTCAAATGAAAGGAAGGAGTAGTATTGAAATTTAAAACGAACAGAGATTATTACGCATATGAGGGGTTCTAAAAACACTTTAGCATAAATAGCGAGGTATTTATGCTAAAGTATTTTTAGTAATTTCAACTATTTATTCTACGGCATTTCTGATTCAGGGGTCATTCTTAAAGAATTGGGACAAAACTTACGATTTAGTGTAAAGAGCGAGGTATTAACGAGGGTACAAACCCCTTCTTATACATAATAAAAATATAGGATTATGAAAGTTTGTTACGTAAGGTAATTCTTAAGTTACGTATATTTTTTACTAATAAAAACGTCCGTTAAAAATTAAGTTCTAGTTG
Source organism: Artemia franciscana (assembly GCF_032884065.1). Lineage (NCBI taxonomy): Eukaryota > Metazoa > Arthropoda > Branchiopoda > Anostraca > Artemiidae > Artemia > Artemia franciscana. The sequence continues at coordinate 18,210,360 of NC_088865.1, read as the reverse complement.
CCTTTTTAAGTAACAAAAAAATTGGAGGGTAACTAGGACTCCTTCCCCACCCCTTATTTTTCAAAGTCGTCTGATCAAAACTAAAAGAAAGCCATTTAGCCAAAAAAAGAATTAATATACAAATTTCATTTTAATAATTTATGTGCGGAGAGCCAAAACCAAACATGCATTAATTCAATAACATTCAGAAATTAAATAAAAAAAACTAATTTTTTTAGCTGAAAGTAAGGAGCGACATTAAAACTTAAAACGAACAGAAATTACTCCGTATATGAAATGGGTTGTCCCCTCCGCAATACCTCGCTCTTTACGCTAAAGTTTGACTCTTTGCCACAATTCTAACTTTTAAAACAATTAAAAGCTTTAGCGTAAAGAGCGAGGGATTGCGGAGGGGACAACGCATTTCATATACGGAGTAATTTCTGTTCGTTTTAAGTTTTAATATCGCTCCTTACTTTCAGGTAAAAAAATTAGTTTTTTTTATTTAATCATCTCCCAAGCTCTTACAGCCACGTTTAAATTCGGCTGTTCGAAATTTCACTGTGATAAATGACGATGAAGAGTCTTCGTATTCCGAGTCTAACTCATTTTTGGTTTGTGTAGGCATAATTCCTTTCAAAACAAATATTTTATGACAGCTGGATACTCTATCTTTTCATTTTCACACAAAGACCCACAGAAACTCATCCAAACCATTGGCAAATAGCAATTGCACGTCCAAAACGGCTGAAATTTTGATGTGTTGCAGTCAAAATTTTGATAATTTTGGGGATAAAACCATGAGCGTTATGAAATACCTAACCCTTGTCATCTCAGTTTACCATGTTTTGCGCTGGTTTTTCAGAGCCTACTGCAGTGATAGTGCAATTAATCAAAGACTTAGTGTTCCTGACTTTGTTTAGTGGTATTTTCAAACAAATTAAATACAAGGTCACCCTATTTGTGCTTCATTCACATTCGTTTGGTGGTGGCGTCATCTACTTAGACTTCTGAAAGTGCCACCAGATGACTAACACGAGCTGATGTCACCGGTTTCTCCTTCTATTGACCCATATCACTACGAATGCCTCAAAGGAAGCAGCACAACTATATACTTAGCTAAAATGTAATAATTTATGTCTTATGTTTTTTTCCTGTTTTCTTTGTAAGTAACAAGTAACAAGCGCCATTTAGTGGGAATTTTTTTCTAGACCACAATTGCTTCTATAAAGTAAAACTACTCTATTTAAAAAAGGATGCACAACTACATTCCCCAAATTTTATTGACGAGTTCTGCCATCTTCGTGTTGAGGTAGGAAACTTTTCAGACCACCAAAACTTGGAGAACAATGTCATTTGATTTCTGATTTTAGTAATTGCACCTTTTTTTGCACAAACACTTGAGATTTGAGCGGTTGATGACGACTTTCATTATGTGAAAGTGAATGTAATTCAAGATTTATTTCAGGGATGACTCAAGCATTGGCTCCTCTCTTAAGAAAACCGACATAAGAATCCTTTTATTCTTGAATTACCAGTATCTCTATTAAAAAATAGACCTAAATTTTGGTATTTATAAATCTCAATAACCTCTCTGCAGTGGTGGACAATATCTTTGTCTTGTGAAATAAAAATAATTTGCTTAAATAAAATAGCATGCTCTGGATGGTCACAAGTGTGCAATGATTAGAAGAATTATTTAAATAACGGTCATTGTGCGTAGATTTGGGAATGTCCCCAGGACATCCAAAAAATTAAGACGCATATCTACCTCTGATTCTTCAGTAGATTTCAGTTTTGGGTCCAAGTAGTTAAGCAAATGAAGGAAAGACAACAGATTCTTCACGGTGCTCCCATGAATAAAAAATATAATCTTTAAAACGAAACCAAAATTTAAGTTTGTTAAGACTTTGCGAAATGGCACCTTCTTCAAGATCCCCCGTGAAAATATTAGCAAATGTTGCCAAAAGGGGGGCACCCATTGGCTACACTTTTGTCTATAAAAAGTGGGCTTATATTGGAAATAAAAGGGAGTTCTATCAGAAATAGCTGTAAGAGAAAGAAGTGTCTGATTCGAAAGTGAAGGTTTTTCTAATATAGATGAGTTAGAATTAAGCTTATTCTCGACAATGAATTTGGCCTTTTGGGGATCACAATTGATATAAATTGAATCCGCATCAAAACTACCAGTTATTGTATTTCATTCACCCAAAACTTGCTTTACTTTAGAAACGAAATCAATAAAAAATTTAATTTAAGACTTTTGAGGCCAAATTAGTAGACGAAATACAACTGATAATGATTGGTCGAAATGGATTATCGGGCTTATGAATTTTAGGGAGACCATAAAAATGAAGTGACTCGTACCCACGTGGATAAAACTCTTTTGCACAATTGATCTGTGATTTCACCCTTACCTTTTAGATGACTAAAAGGTCTTTGCGGACTTCCTGATAAAGTGTTTCTTTGGATCGGTAGTTAATTCTTCATATGTCTTAGAATCATTTAAAATCTGACTGTTTTACCATAATCATCTGAATACCATACAACAATAGTATTGCCTCTATCGGCTTTAGCAATAAACCTGGAGTGATCTATTGGTAGTAATTATTTAATTATCTTAGAAAATTCAAGAGATATTTTGAAAAGCTTAAGCAATTATATAATTTATCAAAAAAAGACTGAGTTTAATCGTTTTGGTTTTAAAGTACGGCAACTTTCTTCAACTCATCTTTTCAATAGCTAACATTATGTCAAGACCATGGGATACCAAGCTTTTCCTTCTCTCAAATTTCATATCTTTCATATAGCCAAATCACAGTGCCTTCTTCCCCCACCATTTCCTTGTTAGGTGTTTGGATTTTATGTTTTGGATTTACTTAAACAAGGTGCATGTATATTGATACAAACAAATATGTTGAAACAGACAAAAAAAGATATAACTTTTTGTTTTTTTATCAATATACTTTTGTGTTTTTTTTATAACTTTTGTTTTTTTATCAATATAGTTGGATGATACTTCTATTCCCTATTTCTCCTCGGCGAAAACTAATTTATAGTTTTGACTGTAACAATTTGCCTATATCTCACTCAAATAAAAAATTACTAAAATGTCCCTAAATATCTCAAAATAAAGGCAATTTTCTGGAAAATAAAAAATATTTCTTATGATCTTTGACTTTCAAGTCGAGGTGTTCCAAAATAGTTTCAGCTCTCCTTAAGTATTTAAGTATAATTCTTGAGGTTGATACGATTACTTATTTCCGACATTCTCCTGTGTGATTATTTCTACATAAAATTACACTAAACGACATATGGCCAAAATGACGATACTAGGGGTTGCTTACTTTCGTGGGAAACCAGAGAGGCAGCTGTCCTGTGTGGCACCAATGGACTTTAGAATTATTTTCAACGATCACTTAAATCTATATGATACAACTTCGTCATTACGTATGAAAACAAGAAAGGGAATAATAAATGAAAAGAGAAAAATCAAATAGGTGCAAAACGAGGATTTTGTCAGCCAGTAGTAAAACATGAAAAACAAGCAAATATTTCGACAAGGACCTCCGCCAAGTCGTCCTCAGTACTTAAAACAATAAGAAAGAGGAAAAAGAAAAAAAGAAACAAACAGCAAAATCTAACCTTCTCAAGTGAATTGTACGAGAGGAAAAAAGACACTGAATCAAACAACAAAAACCAACTTGAAATCAATGAAAGAAAAGTTACCAATTAGATTGAATAAGTATCCTTTGCCTTGCAACAGATTTTGCGTGTCTACAATTTCGATTTTCATTAGATATGCGGACAGGTTGTCTTAAATTAGACTGGGTGAAAATATTTATAGAGTCTTTTAACATTAAATTGTTATAAATTGGGCTTAAGGAAATACCTCCCGTGTCTCTATTTATAGCCAAATTTATATGGTTTTTTTCTCAATTGCCTCTTTAAAGATTGCGGTAGGCCATTTACGGTAGATATTAAAGTTGCCTCTTCAAAAAGAACTAAAAGAACCTTTTCCTCTTTCTTATCTCTTTCCTCAATTTCAACACTTCCCATTGGCCGGGCAACGTAGGTCTAGTTTTAGCTGAAATTAGGATAGGTTCACAAAGATGACACAACCCATTCTGAGATTTTGTGGGAGTAAGTCAAAGTAAAAGTTTTAAACATGGTGGCATGGAGAAGGGTGGCTGAGGAAGCTGAAAGATGGCTCGAATAATTTAGGAATGGTCAGATAGGTTTATTCTAACTATTCTAAATGGATTATTCTAACTATTCTAAATAGATTTATTCTAAATAGGTTTATTCTAACTTCTAGTTGGCAACTTCTGTCATTTCAACAGCCAGAATTTGTCAACTATAAATTTGCTTCTTGTTGGCTTATTTGAAATTGCTAATTCTTAACTACCTTGCATTTCTATCCCCTGTGAGAGTTGAGTTCGTTTTACTCAGCACAGATTAATGCATCTGTGTCTTCACAAGGCTAGTGTAAATTGTCGGTTTACTATTAAAAAAATTGAAAATAAGTTTTAAATTTGTTAGTTTCTTCAATAATTAAAAAATGACCAAAGCTTTAAAGAATAAGTGTCAGTATAGATCAATTAAACTGAAAATCGAGCATGTTTTTTTATTCGGTAAAGCACAAAATATGTTATGGTCTTGAGAAGGCATGGGGGTTATCAGCCCTCATCTAAAGTTTTGATCATTTTGAGTTTGACTCGGTTTTATGCTTGGAAGATTATTTGACTTTATTTTTTCTTTAACACTTTACTTTTCTTTGAAAAGCTTGTTTTGTGAAAAAAGTTTTTGGGATTAATTTTATAATAAAGCTCAGATACGGCATTATGGTCTTTTTTATCTCAACTTTTATAAAATCAGGATATGGGAAAGCAGTAAAAGCTATTTTTGTATACCTACTCTACTATACTATAAACACTCTACTATAAAACAATTCAAGATTTATTCAAAATAAAATTAAGATTTCCATAACTTTTGTCATGTATTTGGATATTAAAAGCTTTTTAATTGACTTTCTTTCTTTCTTAATCCCTGAGGAAATGTTTTTGACTATTTTTTCAATCTTTTATTCTACAATTCTTTCATTTTAAGCTTGAGTCCTTAAATGTATATAATTAAATAAGTTTTATCTTAATTTTATTATTCATTTTAATGTCCTATTTTAACCTAACAAATAGGTTCTATTTTTATAAAGTTATATAGCTGAAAATGTAAAGTACTTAATTTTCAGGGACGATGTGACCGTCAGTGCTTAAACTTGAACCGCAACTTGAAGCCGAAGCTTGAGCTGATTAAACCGAACATCTATCCACGGGACCTGGGATATTCATCCAAGATAAATATTGACTTTCGGTATTTTCAGAGGCGATGTGATTGCCAGCGCTAGCATTTGTCCAAGTGTTATGTTGACTTTCTGTGTTTTCAGGAGCACCATAATTGCATCCGCTAGCATAAAATTGCCAAGAATTGCCAAGGCTATCATTTAATTGTGGAGAATTGAAAATGACAGACTGCCAAAAATTGTCAATGCTAAAACACTCTGCCATTACTACACTAATAAGATCGGACATTATCTTTTTTGAACTTAAAAACATCCTGTGATTTACCTCAGGTGCCACACTTCGTACTGTCAAAAACGTTTGGAGAAAATCCTTGTTTTTACCTGGTTTAGAAATAGCACAGTGGTAAGGTCTTTTCACGATTTGGAACTTACCTCTAAGTTATTAGTGAACCAAAGCAAATGAATAGAATACTCCAATATGACTTGAAAAACAAGCTTTCGATAAGGCTTTGTAGAAGTTTTGTTAGATGCAACCATTCTGTATTGCAAAGATTTTCATTTCTTTACATTAAATTATGTATTATGATCATCTGGTTTGACTTGTTCCAGTGTCACTAGAATAGGAAATAGAAAGAAATAGAAATGGTAATTGAGTCAGAGGCTTTGAAAAACAAGCCACAAATAAAAAAGCAGTGTTTTTCTCCAGATTTAACAAAACTTTACCTTATTTTCTTAGCTTGATTGGTTGGATGGATTATTCCATTTCTTAGTTGCACCCTAGCATGGTGTCTAGTAAGATTTTACTTGAAGAAAGGTAGAAAGTTTTTATTTGAAGCTTTTATTTTGCACACTGAGACTTACAGACCCCGAGTCTCGAGCAAGCTAAAACTTAACCAGAACTAGGTCGTTGGCATCCCTGAATCTAGAAATTTTACAAGGCTCTAAATTTCAGGAACTAATTTTAGCCGAAAGTTATTGTTGAATTAATATAGATAAGGGTTGAAAAAGGCCACACATGGTAGATTATGTTTGTTTTATAGCTATCTCATAATGGCTCTACAATACAAATCGACACTGATTTCCTTATAAAAGTAATTGAGAATGTTTTATGCCAAATATTTAAAATATTTGCAATACGTTAATGCATGGCATGTTCAAACTTATTCAGGATCTGGACATGCCTGCAGTGGGCAAAGACAAAGTATCAGATTCAAATGATGTATAGACCGGATGTATGGACGTCTTATGCTACGGAATGGAAATTTTTTATGCTTTTTGGAGGAAATGGTGGTTCGGAGAGGGTTCGATTCGACTGCTATTCATTTTTTAAAGAATATGTGAGATCTAAGGTTTAAAATAATATTTTTTGTTAAGTTATTATAACTGGGAGGAGTGATGTTCGATTTTGCTTAGACTAAAAATAAGCAAAAAACATGACAAACTAAAACTGTCAGGATCAAATACAAAAAGTCAACATTTAAGCCATTAGACAATTTCAAATATTTCCGCATCTGTCTTCATAAAATAGTTGAGTTTGGCGTCAAATAAGACAGTGGCAATAATGCTGTTTTTACAGAAACAATAGAACTTTTAAATCAGAAGTGTTGTTTAGTGACAGCTATCTTTTATTACGTATGGTGTTCAAAGAGGCAGCGTGCGTTTTATAGGTAGGCACTAGATGGGTCTCACAATAAAAGTTGGTTGACACTCAACGATATCAGTGCCAAATTAAAATAGTTGGATAAAATAAGGCGTGTAAAAATCAGAAGTCTGAAATACCATTCAAATTTTGGAAAAAAATTTGACTTGTGGTTTAGTGTTGTTATTATTGTCTCTAAAAATGGAAAGATGTGTCAGAAATTGCAAAATGGACGTTTAAAGACCACAATTATCTCAAAAATGTCTCAAAAGCTCGTGTAGCTGAAAATTTCCTAAAATAAAAATGAAAACATTTGCAAATTAATATGGTCATAATGCTCGGGAATTGTAAACCAAATATGGCTTTCATTCAGCATTTTTTTTTAATGTATGGAGTATCAACGTCCTTTTAGTTTTGACTTGTTGGGCTGCAAATCAAAGAAAGAGCGACTAATAACTGGAAGAGTAGCTGAGTTTTCTTTTATTTTACACGCTTTACTGCTGCTAGGCTAGCAACTCAAAGCAGCACCAAGGCGTCTGAGGCCAACACAGCTAAACACGCTTCACTCCCGTTCCAGTCAATTCAATGATCTCTACATCCTTTCAAAAAGTTAAAATTTCCCTTAAATCTTTCTTTACTATATCCTCCCAACTCATTTCAGGTGACCTGATTTTCGTTTGACCCTAGATGGTTGGCCGAAAGTCACCAACCTTTGGCAATTTGTCATCTTTCATCCACCGAACGTGTCTCAGCTCCCTTGACATTTTATCTAGTTATAATCCTAGAAAGCGAGATACTGCCTCTTCACTTTCACTTTTTTCCAGTCTAAACGGCATTTTTTTCATTAATTCTCAAACATTTTTTGGCCAAAACCTCTTAAAAATCCTTAGTTTTGCTTTTCATCCAGAATACTCGAATCATCAGCACACTTTAAGTCTAGAAGATTTTTACTTTCGATTTGATTCCATGCTCTCCCGTAGGCTTTGAGGTATTTCTTGGCATAAAGTCAATCGTAATGATCCATATAAATTGAGACAGACCGCAACCCTGCTTAGCTCCTGAATCAAAACAAAACTAGCTACTGACCTCTTTTTTTACTTTGACTGCTAATGTTATTCTTGTATATTACACTAATCACTTTAATGTGTTTATCTGGTATCAAACAGTTTGTGGCAATGAACAGTAAGCAAGGAGTGACTTTGCTCAATAGTAATCGATACACAAAAAATCCATAGATGCATCAAAAGAACCTACTTATTATACTGATTCTAAATACATAATTTTCGTCAAGTATAGTATTACCCATCAAAAGTTTTGAACATGAGAAAATTTGCCTGATTTTTGAAACAGGGGGGAAACCGCCCCTAAAAGTGAGAAATGTTAATGAAAACCACTATCAAAAAACAATTTTGTACTCTTTCAAGCTAATATAAAACTTGGAATTTTCTTTTTTTACCAGCAGAAAGATTACGGATGCGTGTTTATTTATTTATTTATTTTTTTTTTTTTGGTTTCTTTTATTTTCTTTTTTTTACCAGGGGTGATTGCATTGAAATAGTGGTCCTAGAAGATCGAGAGAGGGTGCGATCGAATGAAATTGAAATTTCTAGTTCACTTTTTAAGTGACCAAAAGATTAGAGGGCAGCTAGCCCCCCTCCCCTTCCACTCCCCTTTTTTCTCCAAATTTGTACAATCAAAATTTTGAGATAGCCATTTTGTTAAGTATGGTTGAAAAATCCGATGGCTATGTTTTTAGGGATAAAATGACACCTGCGATCTGTTGGGAAAGGCCCGTCGCTTACTATTCCAAATAAAAAAAAACGATAGGCTATTCCTTTGCGTTTTTACTTTTAGGAATAATCGTGATAATATCTATCATTCCTGGATCAGGTGCTGATGACAATTTTTTTACTCACTGACCCGTTTTGTTGGGCTTTTTAAATACGTTGTATATTTTCTGCTACTATTGGTCATGGAGAAGTCCTTATTACGTTGTAGCTGCTGCTGTGAGAATGATTTATACTCTGGTCCACTTTCTTGGTATCCGTATTGTCCTGTATTGTCAACCGTAGATTGTCGTGTAAGTAGTCTTTTAGCAGCCAAATGTAAGTATTGATACCTCAAGACACCCGAGTGTTCCCATAGACACTATTCTTTTCTTCTTCGGTAGTAAAACGGTGGAGGCATTTCCGGCATGTTTTTAATTTGGGGACCATGAATATATGCATACTTTCTGCGATGAGTTATTCTGATTCTTTGCTGGTTACCACCTGGTAAATTGTCTATTCTTCTGTTTCCAAATTTTGGTCCGCCAATACTTTTTTACGGTTTCAACGGTCAAGTGATAGCAAGATTGTCAATTATTTAATTTATAAACAGAACGTTTTTGTTTCAACCAAAAAGGGGGAACTGATTTTTCACAGGTCCACATAGTTGGATGAAAGATACCCCTGTAAAAATAAATATTTCTTGTGACTTGGCTCACATGCACAACGATTTGATTGAGTGAAAGCGAAATTTTCTAAAGAGCTCGTCAGCAACTTTCTAGTAGAGTTCTCATATTCACCGGTCTTATGCCTATATTTTGATTGTTTACTTTCTATCAATTTACATTAACGTTTTACTATTAAGATAAATTTATATAATAGTTATCATTTCCAAATCCCCTTAATAAGAGAATCAGTGCACATTAAAAAGAAAATAACAATGAATCATATATTTAAGTGCGTAGAGGCTCATTCCTAAATTTTGGAAATCCTAGAAGACTCTGGAATTTTTTAAATGGCAGTAGAATCAAAATCCAACTAGTTTTTACAGGAAATTCAAATCAGTAAAGGCAGCAAAAAATTACCAAATCATGTCTAATGCTCCAAGGGAATTTATTGTATTGTATTATTATTGTAATGTATATTGTATTTAATTATTATAATTTATTGTATTATGTCTCAACTAAAAATGGCTTCAAACTTCGGCTGGTGATTAGGAAATGGTGCGTTTTCTAAATCTAAAGATCCAGCCGGATTTGTTGAAAAAAAGCTCAATTAAGTGAATATACGGGTATAAAATGTGATGCCTATCAGAAATGAAAACACATTAATACTCAATACTTTCATCGAGTTTTAACGGTTACGTAGTGAAAAATTTGAAGCTCGTTTCCAGAGTTTTCCGCTAATAAACCATATTCTTAAAACAATATTGGGAATTAGCAATTAAGGTACACCTATGTGCTTCTTTAATTTACTTCTGAATCGTAACTTACAGTACTATTAGGTACTTCTTAACCGAGGTCAGGGAGGAGCAGTTCATTTTAGGAATATCCCACTCTAAAACATTTTTAATTGGAAAAGCAGAAATTTAGCAAACTAAAAACTGTTATCTTATCTAAAATTGTTTCCTTTGGCAATGAAGTTATGTCCAATTGAAATCTTCTGAAGGCTTTATTCTCAGAAATATATTCTAGATGGCAGGCAAACTGTTAACAATGTGAACACTTTTCGTTTAGAATGCACTCTTTTTTCTCAGTGCACTATTTCACACCACAGACCAGATTGGCACTCTTTTTGCCAATTATTTGTTCTCTGCACTCTTTCTTACACTCTTTTATGAAATGATGATAAAAAAAATATAAATCAAAATAAAAAACGGTGCTTGACTTGACTACAGTAAAGCCAGCTATAGTTCAAGACTAGTTAATTGGACCTCTTGTATTCCTTTAAAAATGTTTGGATAAAATGGAGACAAAACTTCAACTAAACATTTGATGCAGTCAACTATAGTTCAGTTGAGGATCCAAGTAGTGAAAATAAACACCTGTAAATTTCCAGCAGAAGATTATCTTTTAAGCTAAAATAAAAAAGAATGATAATCATTATCTAACCCAGTGATTCCCAAAGAGGTCTAGGTGGACCCCCAGGGAAACACGGGAAGCTTGACAAGGTCTACTTTGGTGTGACGAAAAATGGGGGTTTACAATTAGTAAAGGGTGGTCCACAAAATTGTATCTGGTTTCGATAGTGAATAACCAAAATGTTGACTTGACTTCCCCTATTGATATATACAGATATTATTTTAAGAAACTCAGTGACGGTTACCTGAAAGAACTTGCATCTTTTATATTCACTACAGCATTTCAAGACATGCAAAGCATTGATACTGCCGTCACCGGCTTCCGCAACGCTTGTTTAGACGTGCAAAGGGACAAAATATGACTTTTGGTGAATGTGCTTGCGATCTTGCATGACTTTATTTGATTCTTCACCAATATAAATACGAAAGCTAAGGATAAACGTTTTTCACTTGTTTCCAAATTTTTGAAAAGAAAAGTAAATTGAATCGATGTTTGTGTTTTTCAGAGTTGGAAAAAGTAAATCATCACCTGCCTGTATGCTATAACTTCATACTTTTAATTTATTATTTAACGATTTATTTTACACATAAAAAAACAAAAATGAAATTGACTCGGTCGTTTTAATAAAACTTCATTATTTATAGTAGCAACTTGTTGTTTTTAAAATAAAGAATCAGTTTGCTGACGGTTCTTTGTTTATTTCATTGCAGTGAATAATTTATTAATTTCATTGCTCCTTTTCTGTTCAAATAGCTATATCCTGTTAAGTAAGACTACGATAAATTTACTAAAACAATGTTGTTGTTTTTCATTTATAGATAGGTAATTGATACAAAACATGGCTGAATCCAAAAAGAAATGTATTATGCTATGCTTACCAGGATAGTTGTTCACCATTACACTGGTACCAACATTAAATTAGGAACAGCTCGTGGTAAATACTTCAGAGTCACGTATCTTGGACTTGTATTTATTCTTCCCACCAAGTTTGATCCTGACCTCTCCGCTTTAAATGTTTTCCAAGATTTCCGGTTCTATCACTGATAATTGTGATATTCTTAGAAATATGGCTGGAAGTGAGGCTGCTGCATCGAAGAGTTAATTTTGCGACTTTTATAATGTGAGGGAATAAAATATCCTTTTGTTGACCGATTATCTACAACAACGCGTCTCTTCCTGTACAGACTCGCCTACCTAATAGTTACATCTCAGAAGTGATGGATACATCAGTGTTTTGTTATGCAGACAATCGGTTAGATCCGTGCCGGTCAGTAGCTAGTCTTCAACAGAGTTTTGATAATCTATCTGATAGATATCTACAAATAGGCCTAAATATGAACGCTGGTGATGATCTGTCTAGGTGATAGTGAGGTGGCACCCATCACTGTACTTAAATATTTAGGTCTTCCAATTAGGTCTTCAACTAAAAATACATGAAAGCTTTTGGTTCGGAATGCTGAACGGAAACTTAGAATCGCTTATGCTAGTGTGGTTACATCAGAGCTTAATCTGGAACAGAAAGCCCTTTCTCGAATATATAATAGTGTAACTCTCCCTCATATTCTATATTTGACCCCAATTCAGGATATTTTTACTGAATCTGACAGGCGAGTGTTACAAAAGTACTATTTTAAGTACGTGAAGTGTTTGCTTCAAGCCCCTTAGCAGTTCAAGAATAAATACATCTTTAGCCGTTTTGTTTTGGTGGAACTGGTTCAGGCCGGGGAAGAGCGGTTTCAGAAACTGAGTAACCAGTTCTCTTCGCATCTGTGGAAGGGCGTACTATTTTAGATTTGGTATTATTAGTAATTTGTGTATATCTTTATGACATGTTTATTTTGTTTTCCTTTCTTTTATAGTACTCCATAGTTTTCTTTTTTTATAAATGGATAATAAAGAGCATTCATTCATTTATTCATTCAACACAGTAATGATTATTTAAAATTTGGTGTTCTACCATCAAAAGCAGACAAGTGGTTGCCCGTATGCCTTTTAAGCAACAGAGTTTTAAGAAAAAATTGAAGGAAATAAAATTAAAATGACCCAATGTGCTCAGTATGTTTGCTTCAACGTCTGAAAGAAACGATGATGACTTCCAAGCATTTTACAGTATCTCATTGCTTATAGGGAAACATGGAAAACCGCACACCATTAGAGAACAGTTAATTTTACCCGCTGTTGAAGTGGTTTTAAAAACTGTACTGCACAAATCTAAAACGTATTGATGCGAAGACATATTGAAGAAATGAGCCCTGATATCGAAAATTTCTTATATAATTATCTGCAAACAACTCATTTTTCTATTCAGCTGTAATGAACCCGGTAAGGAAGCATTATTATTGGCATATTATTGGCGAGGAGATAGTCGTACTGTGTACGCTATAACGAAGGAGCTTGCGGGTATTTCGAAGGCTTCTTCAACTCAAGTTGAAAACAAAGAAGGCATCTTATTAACCCAGACGGATGACATAAACCGACGTTGGATGGAACATTTCACCGAGGTATTAAATCAGGTGCCTTCCACGACCTTTTTAAATATCCCTGAAGAAATACTGTTTGATCTTGGAATATATTCCGGACCTCTCTTGCTGAGTGAAGTAAAAGATGCTCTAATGACTTTGAAAAACGGAAAGGCAGCCGGTAACGATGGCATACCCCCAGAACTGTTGAAATGTGGTAGAAACGCCCTAGCAGTGCCCATGTTTGAACTTTTGTCACGTATTTGGGAAGATGAAAAAGTCCCGAGTGAATGGTCAAAGGCAGTAATTATAAAACTCTTCAAAAAAGGACAAAAGACTAAATGTGACAATTGGAGAGGCATCGCTTTACAATCAGTAGGCAGCAAGGTTTTGTGCCAAATTATTCTCAATAGAATTCAAAGTAAAGTGGAGAAAGTTCTGAGAGATGAACAACATGGATTCCGCCAAAACAGATCGTGTTGTGACCTAATATTTAGCCTGAGAATCCTGCTCGAAGAATCTAACGAATGGCAGGTTCAATTACTCGTAGTATTTATTGACTTTCTCAAGGCCTTCGACTCGATACACCGCGAGACCATGTGGAAAATCTTAATGCATTACGGGATCCCGGTTAAAATTGTAAATATAATTAAAGCGCTTTACCTCGATATTAAGTGTGCAGTACAAACCGAGGGTGGCCTAATGGACTGGTTTACCGTTCAGTCGGGTGTAAGGCAGGGCTGCATTCTATCACCACTGTTATTTGCCATAGTCATAGATTTTGTGCTTCGTGGATGTAGCTTCAGTGAGGGTCTACAATTAAACCCACTAAGAGCCCTCCATGATGGTGTTTTTGCGGACGATATTGCACTCTTCGCTCACGAATCAGAAGATATACAACACAATATAAATGAACTTGAGCGTGTGGCAAATGCTGTTGGACTCTCCATAAACGCTAACAAGACTAAATCAATGTCAAATGCAGTCATTCATGACTTAGCTGAGGGACTTTTGGTCAACAATGAGGAAATTGAAGTAGTGAGAGAGTTCAAATATCTAGGCAGCATTCTTACGCAAGATGCCAATCCTGAAAGAGAAATTTTGTGCCGAATAGCATTGGCTGGCTCTGCCTTCAATTGTCTCAGAAATGTTTGGAGAAATAGTAAATATTCCCAGAAGCTAAAACTCAGAATTTATAATAGCAATGTCCTCTCCGTCCTTACATATGGTTGTGAAACTTGGAGTATCACTGCGCAACTAGGAAAACAACTATGGACATTCGATAATAACTGCCTAAGATATATTTTGAATATACATTGGACTAAGAGAATAAGAAATGATGAGATTTATACCATAACAAATCATACCCCCATCCTTGATACCATTAGAAAGTGACGATGGATGTATTGGGGGCACATGGTGCGAATGGGTGATGGAAGGCTACCTCATGACATATGGTGTTGGATACCCCCCGGCCTCCGCAAGTCAGGGAGACCCAAAATGACAGTTGGCAGGATGTTAGAGAAGGAGGCAAGGTTGGCGAGGTCTTCGATGGAGGAGCTTTGGTCGAAGGCTCAGGACAGGTCGTCGTGGCGAACCACTGTTGCTGCCTTATGCGCCCTCAGGCGTGGGAGGACCTAAGTCTAAGTATGTTCGATTAGTTATGATCAAGAAATTCATGAAGAGTTACTATTCACGAAAACTTTAAAGACGGACACGAAAACTGGATCAATATTTATTGTCCTAAGCGATTTTTTTAAGGAAAAATCGATTCCACTCACATATGTTATTTCAGTGGCAACAGATGGGGCTCCTTCCATGATCGGGCGATAACGTGGGCTAATAAGCCATCTTAAAAAAAATTGTACGAGAGGTATTTGCAATTCACTGTGTCATCCACCGATAACATATAGTAGTGAAAATTTTCGGTAAGAAATTGCATCAATCACTTTAATTTGTGATTAATGCAGTTGACAAAATTAGAAGCAATGCATTGAATACGCGTATATTTGCACAATTGTGCGATGGAAATGATGAAGAATTCCAACGTTATTAATTAAAAGTTTAATAATTACATATTTGAACAAATACAACACAAGAAAGTATACTTTTTATATTTTTTCATTCCAGTTATTTCTAAATGAAAAAAAGTGGGAATTTGTTGGTTTCTTGTGCTTTGAGTGGGTGTCAAAACAATTAAACTGAGTGGATGCAATTTTTTGATTGGTCAATCTCACATTTTGACAACTACACACTGCACAATTAGTTTATTAATCACGCCATTCAATTCTCACTTATTTTCTCAAAAACTGTTAATTCGTGGTTGGAACTCAGCCACAAAGCAAATTTTCATAGGTATGTCTGATCTTCACATTTGTGTCGAGT
The DNA here is from genome assembly GCF_032884065.1 of Artemia franciscana. Lineage (NCBI taxonomy): Eukaryota > Metazoa > Arthropoda > Branchiopoda > Anostraca > Artemiidae > Artemia > Artemia franciscana. The sequence continues at coordinate 18,194,752 of NC_088865.1, read as the reverse complement.
TTTGGAAATATGGGATTCAAGTAGCTGAAGGGCGTCCAACGGTTTGTTCTTGAGTTTTACAAGGCGTAAAATTGAGTGTGTGGTGTATAATACACAAGTACCGAAACTTCTTCCCCATAGGAGAAAAAATAGAACTAAAATGAAACTCTTAAAATTAAAAAGTCTTATTTTCCACGGGGGGATTACTTACCAGAAAGATATTTTCCGCGGGAGGTTATTTTCTGGGGGAGGGGGGAAACTTATACAACTAAAATTAGTTTTTTATTATCATTTTAGCAGGCTACATTTTTTTTTATCGTATTTGTCCTCTGCAAAAAATAATTTAAAAGTTTTGCCTATAAAAATTTGCCTTTATTCCACTCAAATAAATAATTACTAGAATATGGCTAAATATTTCTGAAAGAGACCCAAATGTCTTCAATTTTCTGAAAAGCAAAAATATCGCTGATGGCCTTTGACCCTCGAAGTCGATGCACTCCAAAACACTTTCAGTTATTTTTAAGTATTTAAGTACAATTCATCAACTGAATTAAATATAAAAAACTTTCTTCAGCTTAAAGTAAGGAGCAACTTTAAAACTTTAGCGAACAAAAAAGATTATGTATATGAGGAGGTTATCGGCTCCTGAGCACCACGCTCTTTACGATAAAATTTGACTTTTGTTCCAATTATTTAATAACGACTCCTGAAACACAAGAACTGTTAAAATAAAATTGTTTTATTTTTTATGCCCATTATTTAAAAGATTTACAATAGGGTCAACCGTGGCATGCTCCAGCTTAGTCAGGACCTGGACATGCCTGCAGTTGGTAAAGACTAAGTATCAGGTTTAAATGACGTATAGACTGGACGCCTTTTGTTACAGAATTCGAAATTTCTTTTAACATTTTGTTTGGCGAAAATGGTGGTTTTAAGTGGGTTTGATCCGGCTGTTACTTAATCTTTTTAAAATATATGTGACTCCTAAGGTTTAGAAAAGTAATTTTTGTTTAAGTTATCGTCACTAAGAGGATTGAGGTTGGATTTTGCTTAGACTAAAAAGAAAAAAAATAGGATGCATAGATTGCTAAAGAAATTATTTTTCTTTATTTTCTTCCAAAGCTAGCAGGATCAAATACAAACATCCAACTTTTATGCCATTATTCAGTTTCAAATATTTCCACATCTCTCACCATCAAAATAATCCAGTTTGTTGTAAAATAAAACAGCGACAACAATGCCGTTTCTAATGCAAACTATAACTGTTAAATCGGAAATGTTATTTAGTGACACCTATTTTTTGTTAAAGAACTCGTTAAAAAAGGCAGCGTGCATTTTATAATAGGCACTAGATGGATTTCAAAATAAAAGCTTGGTCGAGACACAACGAAACGATGGTAGCGCCAAATTAAAATAGTTGGATAATATAAGGTGTGTAAAAATTAAACGACTGGAAAATGAAAAACGTAAGGTTTAAAGGCAAAAATAAAAAGAAAACATGGAAGCCATTTTTTGTCTTTCTATAAAATTCGTAATAAGTGACATAAAACATCTGCAAATTAACATGGTCAAAATGCTCGGGAATTGAAAACAAAATAAGACTTTTATTATAAATTTTTCCTAATATACGGGGTACCAATACTATTCTAAGCGTATTTTAAGCGTAAATTTTCGAAGAGTAGAACATATAATAAAGCAATATAGGAAGTTCAAATTTTCCTTAAATCTTTCTTTACTATCTCCTCCCAACTTATTTTAGGTGACCTGATTTTCGTTTGGCCCTAGATGGTTGGCTGAAATTCACCATATTGGGTAATTTGTCATCTTTCGTCCACCGAACGTGTCTCAACAATCTTGACCTTTTCTCTCGTTATAGTCCTAAAAAGCGGGATACTGCCTCTTCACGTTCATTTTTTTCCAGTCTAAACAATGTTGTTTTCATTAATTCTCTAACATTTTCTGTCCAAAACCTCTTAAAAATCCTTAATTTTATTTTTCATCCAGACACACTCGAATTATCAGCACACTTTAAGTCTAGAAGATTTTTATTTTCCACTTTAATTCCTTGCTCTCTCGTAGTCTTTGAGGTGTTCCTTATTACAAGTTCAATAAAAACGATCCATATAAATGGAGACGTATTGCAATCCTGCTTTGATCCTAAATCAGTACGAAACCAGCTAATGACCTCTTCTTCTATTTTAACCACAAGGATGTTATTCCTGTATATTGCACTAATTACTTCAATGTGTTTATCTGGTATCAAACAATTCGTGGTTGTGAACTGTAAGTAAGGGTTGACTTACCTCAATAGTAATCGAAACTCTTAAATCCATAGATACATCTAAACAATAAACTTATTATGCCAATTCAAAATATATAATATTCATCAAGTTCAATATTACCCATCAAAAGTTAATAGCTTGAGAAAATTTGCCTGATTTTTGAAACAGGGGAGAAACAGCCCCTAAAAGTCAAGGAATCTTAACAGAAATCACTATCAGAAAACCTTTTTGTAGAAATTTCAAGTCAAACAGTTCCTGGTAACGAACTGTAGTAAGGAGCGACCCGGCTCAATAGTAACCAAAACTCTAAAAAATAGAATTTTGATAACAATAGCTACATCAAAAGAATCGAATTTTAATGCTGATTTTAAATATATAAGTTTCATCAAGATTAGTTTTACCCATCAAAAGTAACGAGCTTGAGAAAATTTGCCTTATTTTAGAAAATAGGGGGAAACACCCCCTAAAAGTCATAGAATCTTAACGAAAATCACACCATTAGATTCAGCGTATCAGAGAACCCTAATGTAGAAGTTTCAAGCTCCTATCTACAAAAATGTGGAATTTTGTATTTTTTGCCAGAAGGCAGATCACGGATGCGTGTTTATTTGTTGTTTTTTTTGTTTTTTTCCCTGGGCTGATCGCATCGACCCAGTGGTCCTAGAATCTTGAAAGAGGGCTCATTCTAACGGAAATGAAAAGTTTTAGTGCCCTTTTTAAGTGGCCAAAAAAATTGGAAGGCACCTAGGCCCCCTCCCACACTAATTGTTTTCCCAAAGTCAACAGATCAAAATTCTGAGATAGCCATTTTATTCAACGTAGTCAAAAAACCTTATGACTATGTCTTCGGGGACGACTTACTCCCCCACAGTCCCCGTGGGAGGGGCTACAAGTTACAAACTTTGACCAGTGCTTAAATACAGTAATGCTTATTGGGAAGTGTACAGACATTTTCAGGGGGATTTTTCGGTTGGGGGAGGGTTGACAAGGGGGGATATGTTGGGGGAACTTTCCATCGAAGAATTTGTCATGGGGGAAGAAAATTTCCATGAAGGGAGCGCAGGATTGTCTAGCAATATTTAAAAACAACAATGAAAAAATAAATATGGAAAGTTTTTTCAACTGGACGTAAGGAACAGCATTAAAACTTAAATCGAACAGAAATTATTACACATATGAATGGCTCACCTCCTCCTAATACCTCGTTCTTTACACTAAAGTATTTTTAGTGATTTCAACTATTTATTCTACGGCTTTTCTGATTCAGGAGTCATTCTTAATGAATTGGGAAAAATTTAATCTTTAGTGCAAAGAGCGAGGTACTGACGAGGGGGTGAACCCCTCATATATGTAATAAAAATATGAGATTACAAAAGTTCGTTACTGAAGCTAATTTATAAGTTACGTTTATCTTTTACTAATAAAAACATTCGTAAAAAATTAAAAGTTCTAGTTGCCTTTTTAAGTAACCAAAAAATCGCAGGGCAACTAGGCTTCCTCCACCGTTCCTTTTTTTCCCAAAATCATTCGATCAAAACTATGAGAAAGCCATTTAGCCAAAAAAAAAATAAATAAACTTGCAAATTTCGTGTTAATTATTCCTCTGCGGAGAGCCAAAATCAAATCATGCATTGATTAAAAAACGTTCAGAAATTAACTAAAAAAAAACAAGTTTTTTTTAGCTGAAAGTAAGGAGCGACATCAAAACTTAAAACGAACAGAAATTACTTCGTATATGAAAGGGGCTGCTTCCTCATCAACCCCCCGCTCTTAACGCTAAAGCTTGTTTACTGTTTTAAAAAGCAGAGTTGAGAGAAAGAGTCAAACTTTAGCGTTTTTGCGTTTTTTTTCTGCGTTTTACTATTAAGACTAATCGAGATAATAGCTATCATTCCTGGATCAGCTACTAATGACAATTATTTTCCTCACTGGCCCGTTTTTCTTTTTTAATATGCTTTTTTTGTTACTATTGGTCATAGTAAGTTGTTTATTATGTTGTAGCTGCGTTGTATCAGTGACTATGTAGCAGTCTAGAAAAAATAAGAAAAAACATGGTTCGTGCAAAAAAGTATTATTCATTGTTGCTAAAGCGATGGGAAAGTAAGGCAGAGGTAGTTTTAGGAATGAGGAGGGGAAAAGGGGCACTTATCCGAGCCAGATAAATTTTAGGGGCACAAATTTTCAAATAAATAATCTAAAGGCTATAATTATTTTGTAATTTTTATAAATTGATTTTTATAAAGCTGGCAAAATTTCATTAATAAATGAAAGTTTGATTAAAGTTTAACCTGAAAATTTTCGGAAGATAGGGAAGAGGGGTAATAATAAAGATTTTTTCCCGAGCACAAGAAAGGCCAGAACCACCACGGATACAAGGTTCTTGTATATGGTTTTTATGCAATGGCAATTCTAATGGCGAATTCTTGTTTTTGATTATGTGCACTTTTTGATGAGCTATTCTCCGAACCACTAGTAAATTTGTTTTCGAAATACAATTTTACTAAAAAGAACATTCGAGAAATTAGTTAACATTCTGAACTTACTTAACTCACTTACTTACGTTCTGACCATCCTCGTTGAACGCTTAGGGGCTCCTTTTCCTCCTAGCTCGTATGTGAGGGCTCGTTATATTATTCTTTTATCTCGTAGCTTTTTTTTATGTTTCCAAGTGAATTTTGGAAGCTCTTTGTTAAAAACGTAAGATTTAGGATATTTAGTTGTGCTCTTTCGTGGTTTAGCTGTCTGTGTTAGCTTTGTTGGTGTTTTGGAAGAGTTTCGTTAGAAAAGTATGATTTAGGACTTTTAGTTTTACTGCTTTGTGGTTTATCTTATCTATGTTAGCGTTGGTTGTGTTTCCAAACGTATTTTGAAAGTTTTCGTTTGAAACGTAAGATTTAAGGTATCTTGTTGTGCTGTTTCACGGTTTCTTCGTTTTGTTGGTGTTGTTGGCTTTTTTGGTGTATAAGTTGGAAGTTTTTCGTTTGAAAGTATGGTTTAAGGCATTTTTTTGTGCTGTTTCAGTATTTAACTTCAGAAAAAATTTTAGGAGGGGGGATAGTAATTGTCTGAGAGAATTTTTCGCGACAGGGGGATTTTACAAACAAGAAAATTTGAAATTGCGATGAGAATTTAAATAAAAGACATGCCTTTTTCAAATAAAATCAGGCTAAGGAGAATTTTCAGCAAGAATGTGACAATTTTCAGCAGGGATGGAATTGTCCAGAGAATTTCCTGAAGGGGTTGGGAAAATTACGCAGGAGAAATTTTCCGTGGTGGAGTTATTTGGGGGGATTTTTAATAGTGTAAGGGGGGCAGATTTCAAGCATTAGTAAAAGTTAATTATAAAATAAATTTTCTAAACAAGTTTTCTTCAATAGAAAATAAGGAGAAAAATTAACACTTAAAATGAACAGAAATTATTCCATGCATGAGGGGGGCTGTCCTTTCTTCAGTATCTTGCTCGTTACGCTGAAATTTTACTTTTTGTCGCAATTCTTTCAGAACGACACACGAAACATAAGTTTGAAACAGAAGGATGTTTAATTAGAATAAGAAACATTTTAAAGTGACAAAAAAAATTACTGTGAAAAGTGAGGGATTGAGGGAGGTAGAGCCCCCCTCCCCGCAAAGCTACGGAATAATTTTGTTTGTTTTAAGTTTTAATGTTGCTCCTTACTTTCAGTTAAAAAATAATGTTATTTACTTAATGTTTACAGGAGTTAACCAGAAGCCTGTGACACTAGTTCCTGAAATAATTGTAAAAGATGTACTTGGTTGGATCGGCTTCTGAAATGCATATTTGATCGAGAATAGGTAGCAACCATAAAACATGTGACAAGTTTATTTCTATTTACGAGAGCTTGCTGAAAACAAACTACCTCATCCTAACTCAAAGCACACAAGGATTTCTCGTTAATCTGATGGCCATTTCCAAGCGCTAAACCTGTAAAAACATTCTCTCCGTCAAAGTGCACTTCCTAATGGCGCGTGCGTATTTCCGCAAGGTTACTTTGCCGTGACCTAACATGACATTATGAACTGTTGAATGATTTTCCCTGTGAGAATATGATTGATAATATTACCGCTGACTCAATGCTTCCGCATAGGAAATGCGTACATCTGCAAAACAATTCAAGTTGGGGAAGAATAAGTTAATCCGATTATGCCTATGAAACTTATCATGATAGTTTCATAATGCAAACTCAAAGCTTAGAAGGGACCAGAGCCCAGCGTCAGCTTCAGTAAAAGCCTTTCTTTATGCTCCCCTTTGAAACAAGAATGTATAATATTGAGTTTAAATATTTTCATATTATTATTGTTTATGGTGGAACTCGTTATACAGTAAATGCTACGCATAACGAGAAACAAAGAACTAAACCCAGAAAACGAAGAGACAATAACTGACCTCGTAACAAATGAATATAAACATCATTTAAATAAGTAATAAACAATCATTTAAATACATTTGCATTATACTTTGACTTTCAGCAACACGTGACTGCGTAACAGAAAGTACTAAAGATGGTTCACTATCTTTCTAATACGTTCTTTACTAAAGAAAGTAACACCTTCCCCAGAGTCTGCTCCCCTGAATCTTCGCACCTCTGAAACTTAGATATAAACAATTTTGAAATAGTCAAGGTATGAAAAAGTTGTTTGAAATGAATTAAAAGTCAAAAACATGGTTTTGGCAGCCCATTTAGGCTAAGATTAAAAGTGGGTTGTCCTGAAATGGGATGGAAAGAGGCCAAGGCTGTATCCAAGGGAGGGTGTTGACCCCCCCCCAAAAAAATGATTTTCTAAATCGCAAAAACGTTACAAAAATGTATATAAATACATTTTTATGAGTTTTTTGAAGTTTTTTCTTATAGCCTCTCCCCTCGAAAAATCCTTTTATACCCCCCCCCCCTCTCTCCGAAAAAAACCTGCGTACGGCCCTGGAAGAGACCATGAGATTTTAAGGAAGTCACCGAGAGAAGTTTTGAAGCTTCAAAGGGATTAGGGCGGAGGAAGAGCGTGGAGCATGCTAGAAGTAGTATAGAAGTAGTAATGCTGGTTTTATAAACTCGATAGTTGAAACAACATGTTTGGGCTGTCTAAGCTAAACCCTAAATTAGTATACGTTAGCGGCGTTTTATTATGCTACGTTTATGTCTTTTTTTTCAATAGTTTTTTTTTCACAGCATGTTGTATTTTATAACAATTAGAGCGCAATAGCGCTACCTAAAAAGCGATATGAATTCAATGTATTTTTTTCCTGGCTACTTAATATGGTAACGTTGTCGTAGAAACTGTTGAAGGGGTTCATTTAAATCGAAATTCAAAGTTTTGGTTTCTTTTTAAGAATATAAAGTAACTGGAGGAAGTTAGTCCCCTACCACACCCTTTTTAGGTGCCCTCTCTCTAAAGGTATCCGATCAAAATTTTGAGATAGCCATTTTGTTTAAAATAATCGAAAGGTCTACCCTAACTTTTGGGGTATTGTAAAGGGGAAGTAAGAATTTAATCAAAGGACACCGAGTGCATACAAATTGTCAAAAGGGGATATGAGCAATTTATGAACTTAATCAAGCAGCACTATATGCATCAAGGTTGTCGAAATGTGTATATATAACGACTTTTGAATGCCTGAAGGTGTTTATCTGAAATTTTCGAAGAATGCTAATGGGAACACGGATCTAAATCAAAAAGACACAACGTGCATTCAGTTTGTCAAAAATGCGTAGCTATAATATCCAAGGGAAGATAAAACTTTCAGGCAATTTTGAAAGGGATGTTATATTAAATTAAACGACACCTGCTCAATTATGTTGACAAAATGGCAGATATGGAATCTCAAAGGTGGCTAGGGATATTTATTTGAATTTTTGGGGATGTTGAACAAAACCAAACGACATCACATGCAGGGATGTGGTGAAAAGGGCTATTTATAATATTTCATGAGCAGCTAAGGGTAGTAGGTTGAAAATTTTAGATCATGTTGAACTGAGTCAAAAGATACTACGTGGACCCAGGTTGTCAAAAGGATAAAAGTAAAAATTCCCTGAAACACCCACGTATGTTAAGTTGTAACCTTCAGAGTAAGTTAGCGGAGTGTTAAAATCACATAGAAGACTCTGCAAGCACCTAGACGAGATTATCCACGGCATATTTTGGGTACAGCTAGGGGTATTAGGTTTAAAATTTCAGAATGTGTTGGGAATTACGTCGAAAGACACTTTGTGCATCCAGGTTGCACAATGAACGTATCTGTAATACTATAAGAGCGTCAGTGCAATAAGTTGAAACTTTCAGAGAATGTTGAATTAAATCAAAAGGCAAAATGTGCATCCATGTTGTCAAAAAGACATATCTGCAATATCTTAAGAACAACAAAGGCTGTTGATATAAAACTCTCGGGGAGTATTGGAAGGGGTGTTGAACAAAATAAAAAGAGACTATATTCATCCAAGTTGTCAAAAAGACTTAGCTCCAATATCTCATAAGTGGCTACGAGTATTAAGTTGAACTTTTTAGAATATATTTTGGCGATGTATCGGCAATATCGCAGGAGCGGTAGAGAGTGTTAAGTTCATTTTTCATTTTATGTTGAGTGGTATATTGAACTAAATCTAAAGATAATATTTCCATCCTGGTTGTTAAAGGTAAATATATGAAGTACTCAGAAACACGTAAATGTGCCGAGTTAATGCTTTCATGAGATGTTGAGGAGGATGTTGAAATAAAACAAAAGAAACTGCGTGCATCCATGTTATCAAAAGGCAGACCTGCAGTAGCTCAAAAATAGCTAATGGTTACAAAATTAACTTTTTTGGAACAATGAAATTAATCAAACTACAGGTACTTGAAATTTATACAAAAGACACTCGAGAAGTGAAGTTTGATTAATACTACTGACATATTCCTAAGTAAGATAAAATATAATAGTTTAGAAACAAATTTGGTTTATATATTTTTACATTAGGGGAAGGGGTGTAGCATAGTATATATTAAATACCTAACATAAACATAGCTATTCTAACCTGACCTAACCAACATACTAACTAAATATTTAATTAAAATATAGCTATCCATGGTCGGATAATATGTTTTGTCACTATATACTGCAAACTAACGGAGATCAAAACTAGATAATGCCTCGAGTGTTCTTGTATAACATTTAAGTACCAAAAATACACTATGTATACCCATGTTGTTGGAAGGCCGTATCTGTAATATTTCAGGAACCCCTAAGAGTATTAAGCTGAAAATATCAGGGCAGGGTGAACTAAATAAAAAGATAACATTTGCATTCAACTTGTCATAAACGGTGCATTTCTAATATCTCAGGAGTAGCTAAGGGTATCGGGTTTAAATTTGTACGTGCTTTACGTGCACCCAGGTTGTCAAAAGGGTATATCAGTAATTTTTCAGGCAGGATTAAGGTTATAAATTAATAGTTTACGGAACTCAGCTGACCTTTTCAAGGAATATCGGGTGAGGGATCGAGTATATTTTAAGGTTTGACTTAGGGGGGGGGGACTAAGAGGACCTTATCAAGGACAAAAAAAATTGAAGAAAGAGGTGGACCTATTGAGTCTTAGTTTGAAATATTCATATTGTATATAGTTAAGATTTCAGGCAATGAAGACACTTTCATTAATATAAAATTTCAGAGCCAAGTAAACCTCATGCAGAAGCAAAATTTTGTTGTATTGATTTTGAACGTCCTATTTTCGTTTTAAAGCAATAAATCAGAACTCTTTACAATAAATCAGCTCGAAGTGCATTCAAAATAGCAGCTAATTCAAAATAGAACAAAATAAGATTGTATAATAATTCTTATTATTATAAAATTATTATTATTATTAAAAGATTTTATGTATAATAATTAAATGGTCAGTTAATATATGTCTACATTCATGGTTGTAATGGGAAAGCGGTCAGGATGGGTTCAGCCATATAAAGGCTAAAAATGAGCAGATTTTTAGTTGATTTTTTTAATAGAGTTCCCCGTGTTCATCCATTCAAACTTCTATAGTGAAACTATATTTAAAATTTGTTGCAAAATTTTATCAAAATAAAATTAGACAGCCAAAGTCTGATTCTTAAAATCCAAGGGGGAATTGACGGAATAAAACTTTACAAATAATCCTTTTATTATTCCGTTAAAAGGCACAAAAAAAACAACAAAAATGAATAGAAATCAATTTAAAAAGAAAACTTTCCAAAAATATCTTTTTCAAAGAATATTTACGAGCTACATAAATTAATGAATGAGACCCAAAAAATATTTGAACTTCGAATGAATATTAAAGCCAAACCTCAAAAGAAAAGAAAAGACCACAGAAAGGTGTAGGGCTAACACCTCTAGACTTTCTAACGGCTAAACCATCATTTTCGCTTTACTGAAAATATAGTATAATTTAAAGTTTTTCTTTTATAACGATACAAAACTCCGAATAGTTGAGCCTCCCGGTAGTGAATATTATTATATATTCAGTTATATATTCATATTAAACATTCAGTCAAACTTCACCAGGTTCTTTCAGTGATCAGGGTTATTACGGTGATTTTGTTAAAATTTTGTTGGTGCTTGGACAAACGAACAGATAACTCAAATAAAAATTGTTTTCAGTAAAGGGCAAATGACGCCTTGGTCTTTAAATGTCTTAAGGGCTTTGGCCTTAACCTGTCTGTCACAATTTCTGTTTGAAATTAGGAGGATCTTCTAAAATTACTTTGTAGAGTGTGAAGGTGGCACTTCATCCTCACTATCTTGGAGTAAGAAGGGACAAATGCCAGGTATACCACAATTTTGTATCATCTGGTGAAGTCGAAGTAACTACCCAGCCTACATTGTTTGTGTTATGGCGGGGTGGTTACAAACACTTCCTTTTTAGGTTACCCACGTGAGCACATCTAACATAAAATCCATTGAAAGGTGAGAATATAGGATTTCTTTTAGCACCACATTAGACTTTATCTTATTTATTTCAAAATCTTCCTTTTTTTTATAGATAACTGTAATTTAAAGGCCTATTTATCTCTTTCAATTTGAAGTTGGAACAAATTTTAGGAAGTTTTCAACTACTCATCTGACAATCTTGATGTGCTATCTCATTAATATGTCAAAGTTGCAGGTTTTTCTAGTCCTTAGCGAGGTGATTACTTTGTCTTCAGCTCAACAGCAAGTCAAGATCCAGAATTAAAAGCCAGAAGTTGGCCGAAAGCGTATGAAGTGTTAAAAATTTTCCATGGAGCGTTTTGGAACATCGAAATTATGACCTAGATAGGATTCTTTTTTTTTTGTAAATTAGAACTGACAAGATAGAAAGAAGTCTTAGGCTAATGATCTGGTCTAGAAAGATTTTGTATGTGTCTGTGTAGTAGAGTCTATGGATGAAGTAAACAAAGAACCTTTGAGTGGAGGACATGTTAGCTTTATTATCTTGACAAGTTTTATCCTGAGCTCATTAAATAGGGGTTTCCAATAAAAGTAAAGAGCGACACTAAAACTACGAAAGAACAAAGTAGCACTGCATAAGAGGTCAGCTAGCGTACCCGAAGTACCAAGCTCTGTTTGCTAAACTTTAATTTTTTATTATGTTGGGAATATGATCAATGTCAATAATATAATGATATGCCAATTAGTACATGGTATACTTTTCTTTTGTTTAAAATTTTAACATGGCTTTTTACAATCACCTGAAAAAAATTATTTAAGTAATGTCTATTTTAATGTTATATTTAAGATTATCCAGAATATACTGTAGGCTGCCAAATATCCTTCCTCTTTTTACTTTAAAGCTCAGCTTTTATGTAAGAAATCTTTTAAAATCAAAATCAGCCCCGAAAAAATGCAGTCTCAAGAAAATTTTGGGAAGAGGGGCCAAAAAACTAAACTGATTTTTCCAGTCATTGTTTTTTAATTGTCTTAAGTAGAGTGATTCATCGGAAAATCTTATTATTATGGGGGGTATCTTCCCCTCCTTGCGAACTTAATACGAATACCATTCAAGAAACGAAGGGAAGTTAGAGGTATTTGAAACGATTCTGTCATCTTTGGCAGAAAAAAAGTTAATCAATTAAAAAATCACGGCAATTATATAAGTGATCTAACCAGACACCATATGCAATTACAAGCCAGAGCGGGGCTTCGGGGTCTAGTTTCTTAGAACTTGAACTTTGACTTTATTGAATATAAACATAAATTCCATCTAGAAACTGACAATAAGAAGCACATAATCTTTTGAACTAAAACAAAAATTGGGAAGCCAGAATTTCATAAATATCTGGTATTCCACAAGTCCTTTACAAGTTTTAATACTTTGGTTCCAAGCATTGGTTAAACCTTAAGCTGAAGGAATCAGCTTTCAAATAAAGGAATCAAACCGGCAGAAAGTCGGTGGAGATTTGCACAGCACTGAATTTTTTTTCCAGGTTTCTTGTCTAGGTGTTTTCCAATTCAGTTAATGAAAGCATGTTAAGCTTCTTTTCACTTGCCTTGCTGCCTGAACAAAAGATGATACAAGAAAAAAAAAACAAGTTAAATCCCCTAGAAGAAGTGGATTCAATTCACAGAATCTAGGGTGGGTTATTACAAAAATCTTGAAATGGTTATTGTTTTACATTCTCTATGAAGGGTATTCCATACTATACAGAATCATCCTATCTTTTCTGTTTTTAACTTTTTTATTTGTATGGCCAAACTATTAAGAATTAAGGGGGCGGTCTTGGCATAGCTTTTAGTGCTTAGATAATCTAAACTGAAAAATTTTTCCACAAAACAAAATTTTTCAAAGAAAGTAAAGAGCTGCACTTAGCTAATTTTTGAGTAGAAATAATGTCAAATAACCTTTCAAGCGTAAAATTGCTACAAATCACCATGAATAAATAAGGGAAATCCAAGACGAACAGAAATTACAATAAATAGCTGAGTCAAACTCAAAAAGAGAAAAAGTTAACATAATTAGGGCTGACAACCCCCATGCCTTCTCAAGACCATAACATAATTTGCCCTTTACTGAAAACAAAATACATCTAAAATGTTTTCACTTTGTTTACTTTAATAAATAAAAAATTACTAAAACTTTAAGGAATAAATATCAGTATCTGTGTACTGAACTGACAATCCAAGATTATCTCTAGCATAGTTCTCCCTAGCATAATACTGGCTAAAAATTGTCTTGCTGTTTTGGTTACAGTCAACACTGCTCAAATAATCGAAATTTTCGATTATTTGTTTCGATTATTTTAGATTTTGAATAATCGACAATTTTCTTATTTTCTACTGTCTTCACAAAACATCAAAATTTACAGCCAGATGAAAAGGCACTTTATATTTCCATTAGTGGATACTTTGGGATACAATTACACCTCCAGTATAATAGAAACAGGTAATCAATCCATTTGGGCAATCTCTTTTTATTATAATCTGTTTGACATTGTCATCATAGCAACCACGAAGCTTTATTGTTTAGATAAAGACTAGAATGATTGATGAGTGATTCTAATTCTCCGCTAAAGTTTGTCTTTTAGTCTCTGATGGGCAAAATCATTTAAATAACGAATAAAATGTTGTTGAATGCAGGGACAGATCCCCCTCCCTTGAAGAAAGAAATTTTCGAATACGATTTATGTATCTAGATTGTCAAATTACGAATGGTAAAACAGTAAAATCCCCAAATCAACAATTTAAAACCCATAGTCCCACACACAAATATAGATTATGAACTGATAATCCTGATTGTCAGTGGATCACCGATTTCATGATTTAGCTATGTTATAATTGGAACGGCACATCTTACGATCCTATTTACAATTAAACAAAAAAACAAGTTTTTTTTAAAATGAAAGTAAGGAGCAACATTAAAACTTAAAACGAACAGAAAATACTCCGTATATGAAAGGGGCTTTTCCTCCTCAACGCCTCGCTCTTTACGCTAAAGTTTGACTCTTTCTCTTAACTCTATTTTTAAAACAGTAAGAAACTTTAGCGTAAAGAGCGGGGCGTTGAGGAGGAAAAGCCCCTTTCATATACGGAGTAATTTCTGTTCGTTTAAGTTTTAATGTTGCTCCTTACTTTCATTTAAAAAAAACTTGTTTTTTTTTATTTCTGGACGTTTTTGAATTAATGCATGTTTTGATCTTGGCTCTCCGTACATAAATAATTAAAACGAAATTTGCATATTAATTAATTGCAATGAATCGGAAGATTTTGAGAGAAAAGGAGCGAGGGAGGAGGCCTAGTTGCCCTCCAAGTTTTGATTACTTAAAAAACGAACTAGAACTTTTAATTTTTTACAAACGTTTTCATTGGTGAAAAATATACGTAACATACGAATTAACTTACGTAACGAACTTCTATATTCGTATGTCTTTATTGCGTATATGAGGGGGTTCAACCTCGTTGATACCTCGCTCTTCACACTAAAGCTTAGATTTTGTCCCAATTCCTTAAGAATGACCTCTGAATCACAAAGGCCGTAGAATAAATAGTTGAAATTACTAAAAATACTTTAGCGTAAAGAGTGAGGTATAACGAGCAGGTAAACCCCTCATATGCATAGCAATTTTTGTTCGTTTTAAGTTTTAATACTGATCCTTACTTTCAGTAGAAAAAAATTCATATTTATGTTTTCATTGTTTTTCCAAATAATGCTAGAAAATCTTGCGCCCCCTTCATTGAAATTCTCTTCCCCCATGAGAAGTTTCTCCATGGAAATATCCTCCCACGAACTCCCCCCTCAACTCATCCCCCTAAGCCAAAAAAATTCCCCTGAAAACGTCTGTACAGTTTTTTCCCCTGAAAACGTCTGAAACGTCTGTACAGTACGTCTGCACAGGTCAAATTTTGTAACTTGCAGCCCCTCCCACGGGAACTGCGGGGGAGTAAGTCGTCCCTAAAGACATAGTTATTAAATTTTTCGACTATGGTGAATAAAATGGCAATCTCAGAATTTTGATCCGGTGACTTTTTGGGAAAAAAATGAGCGTGGGAAGGGGCCTAGGTGCCCTCCAATTTTTTTGATCACTTAAAAAGGGCACTAGAACTTTTAATTTCCGTTTGAATGAAATCCTCTCGCAACATTCTAGGACCACTCAGTCGATACGATCACCCCTGGGGAAAAAAACAAACAAAAAAACAAATAAATAAACACGCATCCGTGATCTGTCTTCTGGCAAAAAAAAAAATGCGAAATTCCACATTTTTGTAGATAAGAGCTTGAAACTTCTACAATAAGGTTCTCTGATACGCTGAATCTGATGGTCTGATTTTAGTTAAGATTGTATGACTTTTAGGGGGTGTTTCGCCCTATTTTCTAAAATAAGGCAAATTTTCTCAGGCTCGTAACTTTTGATGGGTAAGACTAAACTTGATGAAACTTATATACTTAAAATCACCATTAAAATTCGATTCTTTTGATGTAGCTATTGGTATCAAAATTTCATTTTTTAGAGTTTTGGTTACTATTGAGCCGGGTCGCTCCTTCCTACAGTTCGTTATCACAAACTGTTTGATTCGATTTGTCAGTGGAAAAAGTGTTATGTCCTACCAGGTTTTAAAAATTGCAATATTTATCATACACTGAGATTTGCCGAATTTATGTCAGATCTATACTTTTCAGTATTGTACGCATTTCCTTGGGGGTCCGCACTGAATCAGCTGGGGTTGCAAGTTTAGTGTTGAATTTAACTAGGAAATCATTAAAGGTTTGTAAAAAAAAAAAAATATATCATAACTGACTCTTGACATAAACAGACGAAGTTAATCACAGACGAAGTTTACAAAACTGTTTAGAAGAAAATCATATACAGTGGTCCCCTTTCAAAAGAGCCTGATGTCACTAAAAGTTAGAGATCCCTTCTTTGACCATAAATATGGTTTTGTGCCTATTAATATTTGTATTTGCCTACCTTAGGGGCTTGCTGGATTCCGAATTTCCTTTTTGGTTTTTCTTTTCATTTTATTTTTCAACTGATTAAGCTGAGCTTTAATTCGAATATTCTTGAATCCCAAATATTGTAAGACTTTCCACTGATTTTCACAATTTCAAAAAGTAAATAGGAAAAATAATACTTGTTAATTAAAAGTAACACGCTCAAGAGCTACGCTTAAGTCAGATTAAATATAAAAAAAAACAAAGTTTTTTAACTGAAAGTAAGGAGCGAGATTAAAACTTAAAACGAACAGAAATTACTCTGTATATGAAAGGAGCTGTCCCCTCCTCAACGCCCCGCTCTTTACGCAAAAGTTTGACTGTTTCTCTCAACTCTACTTTTTAAAACATTGAAATAATTTAGCGTAAAGAGCGAGGCGTTGAGGAGCGAACAACCCCTTTCATATACGGAGTAATTTCTATTCGTTTTAAGTTTTAATCTTGCTCCTTACTTTCAGTTTAAAAAAACTTGGTTTTTTATATAATTGCTGAACATTTTTGAAATAACGCATGTTTTGATTTTAGCTCACCTTACATGAATAATTAAAACGAAATTTGCATAACCTATGAAAACAAAGAAAGAAAATAATAAAGGAAAAGAGAAAAATCAAATAGGTGAAAAACGAGGATTTTATCAGCCAGTAGCAAAATATGAAAAACAAGCAAATATTTTGACAAGAACCTCCGCCAAGTCGTCCTCAGTGCTCAAAAAAATAAGAAAGAGGAAAAAGAGAAAAAAGAAACAAAGAAGAAACAACAACAAAATCTAACCTTCTTAAGTGAACTGTACGAGAGGAAAAAAGATACTGAACCAAACAACAAAAACCAACTTGAAACCAATGAAGGAGAAGTTACCAATTAGATTGAAGAAGTATCCTTTGCCTTGCAACAGATTTCGCCTGTCTAAAATTTCGGTTTTCATTAGATATGCGGTCAGGTTGTCTTAAATTAGACTGGGTGAAAATATTCATAGAGTCTTTTAATATTAAATTGTTATAAATTGGGCTTAAGGAAATACCTCCCGTATCTCTATTTATAGCCAAACTTCTATTTATATGCTTTTTTATCTCAATTGACTCTTTAAAAGATTGTGGTGGGCCATTTACGGTAGATATTAAAATTGCCTCTTCAAAAAGAACTAAATGGTCAGGATTTTCGGCCAGAGCTGAATCAAAGTTGTCATTTTTATTTTCCAATCTCAGGGACTTATCTACTGAAATTGTGTGTTCATGCAATCGTTCCCCTAGTTGTTGATGGGTCCTGCCAATGTAAAATTTTCCACATGAACACGGGACTCTGTAGACACTACTACCTAGTATAAAGTCCGTTTTATCCTTTCCCGAGTTGAAAAAATGTTCACTTTTTGTTCAGTTTTGAAAGAAACAGAGAGATTATGATTTTTAAAATTTTGTCGCTGAGTTTCGAGACGTATGGTAATGTAGTGAAAGTTTTTTTCTCAATCGCCAGTGTAACTGAATCAAGGGGGACGGGCTCCCTATTTTCCTGTTTACCTTTTTTAATCGTCTATCTATTATATTTTCAATGAGATTGATTGGGTAGCCATTGCAGAATAGAATATCTTTAACATAATCTAACTCGGATTTTACATGATTACGTGAACACATTTTTTAGAACCCTGTCGACTAAAGAAATTACTACCCCTCTTTTTACACAAGGAGGGTGATTTGACGAGAAATGTAGATACCGATCATTATGGGTCGGCTTTCTATATATAGAAAATTCAAGGCTAGGAATATTTGTTATAACTAAAACATCCAAGAAAAGGAGCTTTCCTGAATCTTCCAGTTCTATTGTAAATTGAAGATTCAAATCAAAAGAATTCAAATGTGCCAAAAAATCGTTTAGAGGGTCCTGACCATGTTCCCAAACAGCAAGAATATCATCAACGAAACGAAACCAGAGAGAGTGTTTTAAGAGGAAACTATTCAAAGCAGACTGTTCTATGAAATCCATGTAAAAATTTGCCAAAAAAAGGAGACAAAACAGTGCCCATGGGTAGGCCCTTGACCTGAAGGAAAAAATTTTCTCGAAACATAAAAGTTAAAGAAAAATCGTTGCAAAGACGTACAAGCGTCATTATTGTGTCAATTTCCAAGGTTTTATAATCTGACCAAGCAGAATTTTCCTCTAATTTTCTTTGTAAGGCCTGTTCACATTTATGGACATCGCATGAAGTGTACATGGAAACTGCATCAAACCTAGATAAGATAGTTTTTTCTGTTATACTATGTTTTTTCAGCTTCTCAACAAGATCTATGGAATTCTTTATACAAGATTTCTGTGTTGTTAGAAGAGACTAGAAAATTGTAGCTAAGAATCTTCCTACTCCTGTAGCTGGAGAACTATAACATGCTACAATAGGACATAACGGAGTATCCTTCTTATGAATTTTGGGTAGACCATAAAATTTTGGGGCTGAACAACCTTTTGGGTAAATTTTTCTGTACATTTGAGGGGTGATTAGTCTATTGTCTTTTAAAATTTCTAATTCTTTTCTCAACTGCTTGGTGTATTTATCTGTGGGATCAGTTTTTATTTCTTTATAAGTATTCTTATCCAATAAAAGGGTATTTATTTTATTTTGATAATCTGCAGAATCCATAATCACAACTGTGTTTCCTTTGTCCGCTCTTGTAATTACTGTATTTTTATCTTTTTTCAAATTTTGGAGGATTTTAATTTCTTCCTTTGATTGAGTTGTAAGCGACCATGACGGCTTATAATCAAGAATATTCTTTACTATTTCTCCTCTTAGTAGGTCTGGATTTTCAACCTCACCATGAGAGCTAAAAATACCGGACTCCACACTCATGATAATTTATTATATACTAGCTGTTGGGGTGGCGCTTCGCGCCACCCCAACACCTAGTTGGTGGGGGCGCTTCGCGCCCCCCCCCCAAGCCCCCCCGCGCGCGTAAGTCGTTACGCGCCATAATAGTTACGCGCCATTGTAGTTGTGTCCCTATGTCCCACCTGTGAATATAGATATATATATATATATATATATATATATATATATATATAAATATATATATATATATATATATATATATATATATATATATATATATATATATATATATATATATATATATATATATATATATATATATATATATATATATATATATATATATATATATATATATATATATATATATATATATATATATATATATATATATATATATATATATATATATATATATATATATATATATATATATATATATATATATATATATATATATATATATATATATATATATATATATATATATGGTTTTAACTACGTAAAACTTGCGAATATACAACATTCTTTGCTGTCCCATTGTCTTTGCATATAAATAGATTGTCAGGTTTACCGACTCTTGAACCTGCAACATATAATGGTCCATGGGAAAACAATCTGTATTCAGATCTATACCTCATGATTCTAATGATTGCCCTTGAGTTTTGTTGATGGTGATTGCTAATCGACCATTCCCTGTCCCGGTCGTCATTTATATCCCCCTGTTTCCCCCGGTGTCCCCGTTGTAGTTGTGTCCCTGTGTCCCGGTCGTCATTTATATTCCCTGTGTCCCGGTCGTCATTTGTATCTCGGTGTCTCGGTCTGTATATACATTCGTTTTTTAGGTTTGTTTTTCTCCTTTATTTTTTTCCTTTTTTTTTTCTTTTTTAGTTTATTTAGATTTTTAGATTTTTTAGTTTTTTTATTAGTTTTTAGTTTTTTTTTCTTTTTAGTTTTTTTGAAGTTTTTACCTTCTTTTTAGTTTTGTTAGTTTTTTTTTTTACTTATGTCCTGGTCGTCATTTATACTCCCTGTGTCCCGGTGCTTTGTTGATTGCTAATCGAACATTCCTTTTGTGCTGGTCGCTTTCTCTTTGAGTGTCGTCATTTATTTTTTTCTTTTTTAGTTCTTTTAGTTTTTACCTTTTTTAGTTTTTTTTAGTTTTTTAGATGAAAATTTTTTTTAGTTTTTTCAATTTTTCTTTTTAGTTTTTTATTGGTTTTTACCTTTATTTTAGCTTATTTTTCAGTTTTTTCCTTTTTTTTAGTTTTTTTTTATTTATTTTTTTTTAGTTTTTTACCTTTTTTTAGTTTTTTTATTTTTTTTAGTTTTTTAGCTTTTTTACTTTTTTTATTAGTTTTTAGTTTTTTTGTAGTTTTTGCCTTTTTTTAGTTTTTTCAGTTTTTTTTTAGTTTTTTATTGGTTTTTACCTTTATTTTAGCTTATTTTTCAGTTTTCTCCTTTTTTTTAGTTTTTTTTAGTTTTTAGTTTTTTTAGTTTTTTACCTTTTTTTAGTTTTTTTAGTTTTTTTAGTTTTTTAGCTTTTTTATTTTTTTTATTAGTTTTTAGTTTTTTTTGTAGTTTTTGCCTTTTTTTAGTTTTTTTAGTTTTTTAGCTTTTTTATTAGTTTTTAGTTTTTTCTGTAGTTTTTGCCTTTTTTTAGTTTTTTTCTTTTTAGTTTTTTTGTAGTTTTTACCTTCTTTTTAGTTTTGTTAGTTTTTTTTTTACTTATGTCCTGGTCGTCATTTATACTCCCTGTGTCCCGGTGCTTTGTTGATTGCTAATCGAACATTCCTTTTGTCCTGGTCGCTTTCTCTTTGAGTGTCGTCATTTTTTTTCTTTTTTAGTTCTTTTAGTTTTTACCTTTTTTAGTTTTTTTTAGTTTTTTAGATGAAAATTTTTTTAGTTTTTTCCTTTTTTTCTTTTTAGTTTTTTATTGGTTTTTACCTTTATTTTAGCTTATTTTTCAGTTTTTTCCTTTTTTTTAGTTTTTTTTTTATTTTTTATTTTTTTTAGTTTTTTACCTTTTTTTAGTTTTTTTATTTTTTTTAGTTTTTTAGCTTTTTTACTTTTTTTATTAGTTTTTAGTTTTTTTTTGTAGTTTTTGACTTTTTTTAGTTTTTTCAGTTTTTTTTAATTTTTTATTGGTTTTTACCTTTATTTTAGCTTATTTTTCAGTTTTTTCTTTTTTTTTAGTTTTTTTTAGTTTTTAGTTTTTTTAGTTTTTTACCTTTTTTTAGTTTTTTTAGTTTTTTAGCTTTTTTATTTTTTTTATTAGTTTTTAGTTTGTTTTGTAGTTTTTGCCTTTTTTTAGTTTTTTTAGTTTTTTAGCTTTTTTGTTAGTTTTTATTTTTTTTGTAGTTTTTGCCTTTTTTTAGTTTTTTTAGTTTTTTAGCTTTTTTATTTTTTTTATTAGTTTTTAGTTTTTTTTGTAGTTTTTGCCTTTTTTTAGTTTTTTCAGTTTTGACGTCACCTGATCCAGTTTTTTCAGGTGACGTCACCTGATCCATCCACAGACAGACAGACAACTTATTTTTATATATATAGATTTACGTGTGTCTGAGCCATTGCAAATTTAGGTCCGATAGAACACTTAGCTCCTTGGGTGTGAATTGCTCCTTGAAGGATAGATTTTCCAAAGGAGAGCCAGGACAAAATCTAGGAAGGAAAATCCGTGTTTGTTGAAAATGTTGAAATTCGAGTTTTGAAATTTTTTCTGATTAGCGAGTTTTCGCTAAATTAAAAACTAACTAACGTGGGAGGGGTTTGCAGCCCCTCCCACAGGGACTGTGGGGGAGTAAGGCATCCCAAAAACAAATTTAGTAGGTTTTTCGACAATGCTGAATAAAATGGCTCTCTCAGAATTTTGATCCTGTGACTTTGGGAAAAAATGAGTGTGGGAGGGGGCATATAAGCCCTCCTATTTTTTGGTCACTTAAAAAGCACACTAGAACTTTTAATTTCCGTTAGAATGAGCACTCACACGAAATTCTAGGACCACTGGAACGACACGATCACCCCTGGGAAAAAAACAAACGATAAAAAAACAAAAAACAAACAAATAAACACGCATCTGTGATCTGTCTTGTGGCAAAAAATGCAAAATTCCACATTTTTGTAGATAGGAGCTTGAAACTTCTACCATAGGGTTCTCTGATACGCTAAATCTAATGTGGTGATTTTCGTTTAGATTCTTTGGCTTTTAAGGGGTGTTTCCCCCTATTTTCTAAAATAAGGCAAATTTTCTCAGGCTTGTAACTTTTGATAGGTAAGTTTAAATTTAATAAAACTTATATATTAAAAATTAAAATTAAACACAATTCTTTTGGTTTAACTATTGTTATAAAAGTTCCGTCTTTTAGAGTTTCGGTTACTATTGAGCCGGGTCGCTCCTTACTGCAGTTCGTTACCACGAAATGTTTGATATCAAAAACCAGTTTCATAGCCACCAAGACAAATGACGGGTGACAAAATACACTGGACTTTTATATTTTTCCCTATTTATTCGCACATTTGGGTGGGGTGGGGCTAGGTTATATTAGGCTAGGGGTAACTGTCCAAATACTTTAACCCTACTCCCCCCTAACGAATGTGCAACTATATAGCAAAAACTACCTGATTATGTAAACCAAAGGTTATACTTCATTAGGATTAACCTAAGTTCAGTTCATAGGTATGTTTCATTTAATTAACAAGTACCAAAACAATCTGGGTTGAATGTATCTTTGCCATTTAGCCTTAAAAGGCATAGTACAAATTGATTGGAAACAAAACACAGATGGGGGATTATTGTTGTAAATTCGTGCCTGTTTCATGTCATCACATAACCTTTTCAGTGTGTCTAGTGGTGTTTCAATGACTCTTAAAACACGGCTTCTTCGAAAGGTTAAGCACTTGTTGAAAAGTCGGTTACAGCTGGTTACCTCAACTTTTCTTCACTGCTATTAGAATGAAACATTGACACCTAATTACGATCTGAGAATTCTAAGGAGCATGTTAAGATAACAACTTGTCCAAAAGAAATTGGGTACTTGTGTATTATTCAGAACACACTCAATAAGTGAAGTTAGGTTCTTTCGTGAAACAAACTACGATGCAGGTATATTTTAATGAAATACTTTTATTTATAGAGGTGGTTATGTTCGGTTAAGTTAGGTTTTTGATATAATGCACCCCACCCTCCCTAATGTGCAAATATATAGCCCAAACTTTTGATAAAGCTAATGAAATAAAACAAAATATGATGAAAATATAATACTTTAGTAGGAAAATTCTAAAATTACAACTTAGAATTATGTACCCAGAACCTAACCTACCCCCCCCCCTAATATGCAAAAATATAAACCAAACTTTTGATAAAGCAATGAAATAAAACAAAATATGATGAAAATATAACACTTTATTAGGAAAATATCTTCACCTATTGAGTATGTTCTGAATAATAAACAAGTACCAGAAATTATTTCTTATTTGTTGTGAGCTGAGTATATTAGAAAGCGATTTCCAATCTTAAAGAATGATAGAGACTATTGAACATATAAAAGAAGACACTTTAATTTCTGGAAAACACGTAAGATATTCTTAAACAGGCTAAGGCGCTCATTAGCTCGAGCATGCACGCATGAATTTATTTTCTGAGTAGCCCAAATTCGACAAAGACTCAACCTTAAATCGCAAAACTTTTTATGTATGGGGCAGGGACATTGATTCAAAGCTTTCTCCATGCGTAAATCTCTTTTTTAGTTCTCATTACCGAGGAAACAAATACAGCAATAACCGTAGGCCTACCAAGCCCAACTAGAGATAAAGTAAATACCCTTATACATACGCAAAATGCTCTCAAAGCACACACTCATTTTTTTTTTTTTTTGAAAGTGTGACAGCAAAAGGCCGTTCAGCAGACATACAGATCCAGCGACACACATTTGACTCACAAGTATTCATAAAGAAGTTCGTGGTAACGAACTACATTAAAGAGTAAAGAGGTGAGTGTCTTAATAGAAACAGAAACTCAATATCAGAATTTTGATAACAATGTATTCATCAAAATATTCAAATTTGTACGGGTGCTCCGTGCATGGAAAATCCGCTGAGTTTAAAATTAACCTCCAAAAGCTACAAGTCTGGGAGTAAATACCGAACCTGTGGATCTTTTTATGTGTGAAGGGGGCGGGTTTTACGCCAAAACATCTGAATGTAAGTATGCAAATTTAATTAAAATTAAATTTTCAAAAAAACGTTTTGGCAAATGAAAATTTGCTTCATTTAATTAAAAAGAATTATAGAATTTTAAGCATTTTTGGAGTGTTTAAACAATCCCAAAAAGTTTGTGCACTCTTGACGAAAATTATACAATAAATTTAAAAATGTATAAAAGTGCTAAGGCTGTTGTCTAAGAATTGTCTTATTTTTCCAGAAAAAGATGGGTATTCACGCTTGTGTTTTTTTCGGGGGGGACTGTATTGAACAAGTGGTAGTAGATTGTTGAAAGAGGACCTATTTGAACCAAGGCTTAGAGATTTAGTAACGGATTTAAGCAGAACATAGAGAGATAGAGGGAAAGAGAGAGATAGAAAGAGAGAGAGAGAGAGAGAGAGAGAAAGAGAAAGAGAAAGAGAGAGAGAGATCGCGCCAGAGCATCGTGCGGTTTCCGACATTTTGTCTCCCAGTGATCTTGGCCTGGACAGGGCTGAAATGTTACCAAGCCCACAATTCTTAAAATTATTGAAAGGATGTTTATATAGCCTCCCAATCTCAGAGGCCATATTCGGCATATTATTCTTCCCTAAGCAAACATACAGCAGATAATACCGTTACCATAGACCGTTTATCCAATAAAACTAATGGCTATAGAGTGCGTTGTAATTGAGCAGCAGCTATTGGGATAGATGCCAGTCTATAGTCTCTTTTTGGGAAGAAGGGTACTAAACGCATCAAGAAAGTGTTTTTAAGTCCATATTTTCAAACTCCTTGTGAGAAGTTTTGATTGAATGAAAATTCAAAGGAGGATTTAACCTCTGGCCTTCCTCCATTCAGGAGAATCTGTGCATATGAAGGAACACAGGATTAAAAATGTGGAAATGATAGTTTTTCTACAAAAATTCGACTTTATTTTAAATGGAAAACAGACTAAAAATTGGACAGAATAAATGTTGAAGGGGTACATTTTTGCAGGGATAACGATTCATCTAAAACGATTGTTTTACGAATATTAAATTTGAATATAAGAAACAGGGGTATTGAAGGAGGGTTTAGTTGTCAGGGTTTTATGTCATTTAAGGGACTATTGGATAACACACCACGTAGTAACAAATTGTAAGCAAAGAGTGACCTTTGTCAAGTTACAGAAACTTAAAAAACAAAGTTTGTATTGCAATATATATACAACAACGAAATCTATTAGATTATTCATGCTTATTCTTAATATCAAAATATACTACTTTTAAAGTTGCTTATTAAAATCTATTTTCCATTCAACTTTGAAAGTTATGGAATATCAATAAAACTCTCCCAAAAGGATCTATCGTTGATAGAAGCTATGGAATAAAATTCAGTATGTGCAAGATCCCTAAGGGCAATATCTACAAAGTGAAATATTTTGTTCTTCTTGTAAAGAAAAGGGATATTCAGATGATTACACATTTAACGTCTAATCTCCCGTTCGGTATGAGGCCGTTCGAAGGGGACGAAAGTGTGCTTCATAGTGCGGTGATGATTCTAATTGTGTTTTATTTCTAAGAGCAAATACACTAAAGAGCTCTTTTTCTCCAAGCATTGCTGTGAAAAGTTAATATTTATTTCAATAAATATCAGTTTATAGTGATCGAAGTTGCTTTACTTACTAGGAAATGCTTCGGAATATTTCTACTTTATTAGTTTATGTAAAAAAAGAACAAATGATACTAAAATACATGGTTCTTCTGGGTCCTCCTACTTGTGTTATGTGCACAAAAACATATACCCATGTTCGTAGCACATTTTTTTATGAGTAATGAGACAAAACAAATTGCTCGTAACACAAGATGGCCAAACCCCATGCAACATCACTGGCTGAACGGTGTTTAGCTGTGTAATCAGACTCAACTTTTTTGGGTTAGGCTCATTTGTGTTTCAATATTCCCCTCGAACAATTTTAAATTCGAGAAGGTTTGGGAAGTTTTTCAAAGGTACCTTCACTCACATGAATCTAAAAACGTAACAACAAAAGATAGCTTAAGGCTGACGAAAAGTCCTAGTTGTAATTCTATTGGTAACTCTTTTATGCCCATTTATGATGCAATTAATACTGATTAAACTGAGGTTAGCCTAATTGAAAATAAAACAAGAAAACGTTGACACACATCTTGTCCAATTGTCCCGAAATCGCCCAACTTTCTCATTGACAACATGTCTTTTATAAATCGATCTTTTTATCTTCTACCAGTCCGTGTATTTGTCTTTTTCACGGCAAATAATGATGTAAACTTTCGTTTGTTGCGATCCAACCCGACAAAGGTTTTCTATGTAATGTAAACATATTTAACAAACCAGAAGAGGAATTTTAGGGGTGGGGGAAATATCTGCTCTATAAATACTCCCCAAAAACCTGATAATATCTGCTAATATCAATCTAACATTAATCACAAAATATATACTTAATTCATGGTTAGAACTTATTGCCACTGGGTTCACCCCATCTTCCTAAAAATAAAACCTCTTGTGCTTCACATAATTTCCTTCCTTTATTAATAGACTACAAATAAACAATATGAGTACACAAAGACCCATAAAAAACAACTTTTCTGCAACTTAATCATCTGACCTGCCCGTGAATATGCAAAAACAAGTTGTTCTTGGGTATGAAAAATTTTTTTTTTAATGAAAGTAAGGAGCGACATTAAAACTTAAAACGAACAGAAATTACTCCGTATATGAAAGGGGCTGCTTCCTCATCAACACCCCGCACTTTATGCAAAAGTTTTTTACTATTTTAAGAAGTAGAGTTAAGAGAATTCTGTATATATATATATATATATATATATATATATATATATATATATATATATATATATATATATATATATATATATATACAGAACTACAACGAATAATAACTACAATGAATAACCCTTACTGAACAGTTAATAAAGCTACATAGCAAAAAGAAAAATTTTTTTCTGAATTTAAAAAAAATAAATAGTTAATAATTTGGAAAATGATGGTGGCAATCAAGCTTCAACCCAAACATGGCTAGTGAGGTCAAGCGTCAGCAGACACAATACTCTCACTGGTTTATTACAACTATTAATGAAATAATTCACTGCCAAAAACAGAAAATAAAGTTTTCAAAAGTGCCTTCACTGATTCCACCAATAAAATAATTAGTAAGTTTTTATGGGGTCGATGACTGAATTTTGGTGAAGCCTACAACGTTTGCTGAATAAAAGTGTATGACTATCCTTTCTCCAGAGCAAATAAATTTGCCAAGGCACGCATGGTTTGGTTAGTTTATGTTGAAGTTTTGCCCTGCCTGAATAAACTATTAGTTTCCAGTAGAGGGGGTAGACTGCAGAAGAGTGAGGCGTAAGCAAATGCAGTAAGCTTGTATTCTTAGCGAACATAATGCACCATCAACTCTATCGTCCACACTCCATAGGATTTTAGGTGTCAATTAAGGTTGTATTTTATTCCTGTTTGTATATTTTTAATTCATTTTGATTGGTACTGTCCTCATGGAACTATGCTATTGAAATGGGATTTGAGTTTCACAACCAAACATGCTAACGACACATATATGTTTAAATGTTTAGAGTCCAAGAGGGGAGACTTTATTTGACTAGTGAGGCCAAGAACATAAGCCGCAAAAACTATAAATAAAAACTACAAATAACCTAACTTGAAATAAGCCAAATGGATAGCTTCACAGCACACACAGCATTATAAGCAAGGATGGCGGATCTAACGAAGAAGGCATTTCGTAAACCTGTATAGCAAATATATACTAGAAATTTCCCGTAATAAATTTTCTATTTATATAGTTTCACGTATACCTTTGATTCATTGTATATGTGGCTCTATTCCACTGTCTAGGACTATAGTGAAAACACAGTTAACAAGGGTAGGTTATGTCTTAGAGAGGATGCCAAAACACATGTTCTAGGCAAACGAACACGGACAAAAAAAGGCATGATGAGGCCGAAGTATGTGGGGTACTGTGAGGTCTTTCAGATAATCTCATAATTCTAAATACTCATATATGTGAAAAAAGAAGAATCTGGACATTAGACTATCTAAAAACATAATATTCCTAGTTTGGTTTGCAGCATTTCCCGTAGTTGGGATGATATCAAGGTTGACCCCGTTCCAACCAAATAACCAGCGACACCAGGACTCGAACCCTTGAATTCTTCAATATATATATATATATAGATATTTTGAAAAAAAAAATATTTTTGAATGCTTAAATACAAGTTTTCCTTGCACCAGTATAACCCGGGTGTATGTAAATTATACATTTTAAGAAGAAATAATTCTTATGGCCACAAAAGGAACACTAAATAATTACGGTCAAAGATTCAGAATTTTGCAGTAATAGAATAAGTTTCTATCACATGAAAAGTGAGCTCATCTGGTTGTTCCCGTTGCTTCTTACTGGGAAGTCCAAAATCCTCTATATTGGGGAAATCAAGAGATCAAAGATCTCTTCGATCTCTATCATTTTTTTTATGTCCCACTAGTAAATTGATTCTTGAAGAACACCAAATCTTGATTTAGCTCTAAGTGTTGAAAAAAGAACAACTCACTTTATTTCACTAATTACTTTGACCTTTTGGTTTATTACTTAAGATTTAACAAGAAAAAACAAGTTTTTTTAAATGAAAGTAAGGAGCGACATTAAAACTTAAAACGAACAGAAATTACTGGTCGCAATCAAGCTTCAACCCAAACATGGCTAGTGAGGTCAAGCGTCAGCAGACACAATACTCTCACTGGTTTATTACAACTATTAATGAAATAATTCACTGACAAAAACAGAAAATAAAGTTTTCAAAAGTGCCTTCACTGATTCCACCAATAAAATAATTAGTAAGTTTTTATAGGGTCGATGACTGAATTTTGGTGAAGCCTACAACGTTTGCTGAATAAAAGTGTATGACTATCCTTTCTCCAGAGCAAATAAATTTGCCAAGGCACGCATGGTTTGTTAGTTTTTTTTAGTTACTCCGTATATGATTAGGGGCTTTTCCTCCTCAACGCCCCGCTCTTTACGCTAATGTTTGACGCTTTTTCTTAACTCTACATTTTAAAACTGTAAAAAACTTTAGCGTAAAGAGTGGGGCGTTGAGGAGGAAAAGCCCCTTTCAAATACGGAGTAATTTCTGTTCGTTTTAAGTTTTAATGTCGCTCCTTACTGTCATTTAAAAAAAAAAATTTTGTTTAATTTCTGGACGTTTTTGAATTAATGCATGGTTTGATCTTGGCTCTCCGCACATAAATAATTAAAGCGAAATTTGCATATTAATTCTTTGGGGCTAAATGGCTTTTTCATAATTTTAATCGAAAGATTTTGAGAAAAAAGGAGCGAGGGAGGAGGTCTAGTTGCCCTCCAATTTTTTGATTACTTAAAATGGCAACTATAACTTATAATTTTTTACGAACGTTTTCGCAAGTGAAAAATATACGTAACTTACAAATTAAATTACGTAGCGAACTTCTATATTCGTATGTTTTTATTGCGTATATGAGGGGGCTCACCCCTCGTCGATACCTCGCTCTTTACATTAAAGCTTAAATTTTGTCCCAATTCCTTAAGAATGACCCCTGAATCACAAAGGCCGTAGGATAAATAGTTGAAATTGCTAAAAATACTCTAGCGTAAAGAGCGAGGTATTACGAGGAGGTAAACCCCTCATATGTGTAATAATTTCTGTTCGTTTTAAGTTTTAACGGTGCTTCTCACTTTCAGTAGAAAAAAACTTTTCATATTTATTTTTTCATTGTTTATTTAAATAATGCTAGAAAATCCTGCGCCCCCTCCATTGAAAGTCTCTTCCCCCATGAGAAGTTCCTTAATGGAAAGATCCTCCGCGGTAACCATCCCCACTCAAATATCCCCCCAAACCAAAAAAATCCCCCTGAAAACGTCTGTACACTTCCCAGTAACCATTACTATATGTAAATACAGGTCAAAGTTTGTAACTTGCAGCCCCCCCCCACGGGGACTACGGGGGAGTAAGTCGTCCCCAAAGACATACTTATTGAATTTTTAGACTATGGTGAATAAAATGGCTATCTCAGAATTTTGATCCGGTGACTTTGGGAAAAAATGAGCGTGGGAGGGGGCCTAGGTGCCCTCCAATTTTTTGGTCACTGAAAAAGGGCACTAGAACTTTTAATTTCCGTTAGAATGAGCTCTTTCGCGACATTCTAGGACCACTGAGTCGATACGATCACATCTGGAAACAACAACAAAAAAAACAAAAAAAAAAAAACAAATAAACACGCATCCGTGATTTGTCTTCTGGCAAAAAATGCGAAACTAAACATTTTTGTAGATAGGGGCTTGAAACTTCTACATTATGGTTCTCTGATACGCTGAATCTGATGGTGTGATTTTCGTTAAGATCGTCTGACTTTTAGGGGGTGTTTAGCCCTATTTTCTAAAATGAGGCAAATTTCTCAGGCTCGTAACTTTTGATGGGTAAGACTAATCTTGATGGTACTTATATATTTAAAATCAACAATAAAATGCCATTCTTTTGATGTAAATATTGGTATCAAAATTCCATTTTTTAGAGTTTCGGTTACTATTGAGCCTGGTCGCTCCTTACTACAGTTCGTTACCACGAACTGTTTGAAAGTGTCGAGGCTGATTATTTGCACGAGTAATTACATACGCGATACTGACAATGTTAGTTAATATGCGCACTTCTACTCACCGAGCTGCGATTGTAGTCATCTTTATAAGAAAAACGTACACTAATTTAAAGTTTCTATAATCCTTCTCCAGTCCCCCCTTACCATATTCAAAAAAAGAAGAAAAAAGTAAAACTAATTCAAATAATTGATTACTACTATTACAATTACTACTACTACTAGCAGCAATTTCCTTTAAATCTTGTTTATGACATCCTCCCACACCAGACGAGGACGACCTGCTTTCTGTTTAGCCCTAAACGGTTTTCGGATTCAGCGTATCAGAGAACTCAACTGTATAGGTTTAAAGCTCCTATTTGCAACAACGCAGACTTTCCCAGAAGATGTGTTTTTTCCATGAGGATGGCAACTATGCCCCGTTCGCGCCCTTTCACCCCAAAATAATTTGATAAAAATTTTGAGCTACCGTAGCCATTTTGTTCAGCATAGTTGACCCAATAACTTTGCCTTTGGAGTTAATTTGACCTCCCACAGCCCCTGGGGAAAGGTCTTGAAAATATATAATTTGCCCATTGTTTAAGTATAATATCTGTTAAGTATAATACCTGTTATTTGGAAGTATGCATTCTTTTTTCGGGTAAAGGATTGAATTTTTTGCTGGATGACTTTCCTCAGGGAGAACTTTCCGTTGGGAAGGACATTTCCGGGGAATAAAATTTTCAGGGAACGTTGGGAAGAATAGCGGAAGAATAAAGGTTGGGAAAACACCAAACCTGGTGTTTTGAATTCCCTCCCTTGTATAGCCCCCCTCAAAGCCCCTTTAATATTTTCTTATAAAGAATCTGCTAACAGAACTCAGTTAGTTTTAATGGATTGCTAATTAAATGCAATGCTAGTGGCGTTAATTCATAAGAAATTTAGGGAGGGGAGGCAAAACGAATTTTTAAAATCTAGAGGGGACATTTTGCTGTTCTTCAGTTTTTTCAGTTAAAATACCAAAAACAGAATTGGACAATGAAAATATTCTGAGAAATATATTTCTTAAAATCTAAGGTGAGATAAAAATTAGGTGCAATGCGCACCCCTGCTCCTTCAACATCGTAGCGAATGTTTAAAGGCTCAATTCAAAGCTATTGTTCGTATCAGTGTAACCATCAATAGCTTTTATAACCGTTTAATAACAAAAAATATAAAGCGATTATTGTATACAAGGCTTTGAATTCTAGCGGTAAATCATGTTAACTTCTTTAGTTCCTTAGCCTAAGTTAGAGAAAGACATTTTTCCAAGGTTTCTTGTCTTTATTAAAAAAAAAAACTGATTTAAAAAAATTAAAGTTTATCCAGGGAAAGCAAAGACTGAAGCTGAAACTCAGAGTTTTGCAACCATATATTTTATATATACCATATTACATACCATATACCATATTACATACCATACCATATTACATACCATATGCAACCATATTACAACCATATATACCATATATTTTTAAAAGCTGTTTCAAATAAACTGACTCGTGACATTTCCCAATATCGAACGAGGTCTGAAAAGTTAGCACTTTAATAATGGCACATATCCGAAGCAACAAATCAGGATTAGAAGCAGACAATTCTTAATTAGCCTACAGAAAATAAGAGAATTAATAGGCCCTAAATAATAAAAACCCTTAATAGGCTGTACCGGCCATGAAAATAATAATTTTTTTGGACAGGTAAAAAAAATCAACCTTGTTTTCACTGAAGCAATGGTTTTCAGAATTCTAAAAATATATATTAATATCACAATCCAGTTTATTTGAAACAGTTTTTCAAAAACCTTGTTTAAACTGCACAGCAGAATTTGTTTCATTTTAGGTTTCAATTTCGCTCTTTACTTTCATCAGAAAAACCTCATTCTTTTAGTTTTGTACTATGTACTATACTATGTGTACTTTATTAACTATACTATACTGTACTATATTGCCCTATTAGTGTGTTGTAAACTGTCAACAGATTTGGCACTATCTGCTCAAAAATAAATGAAACTGGAAAATGAACGAAATCTGCTATCTGTTTATGGAAAAATGGATATTATAGGCCAATCCATTAAAATGATTAGTTCCAAAACTTAAGTTCCATAAGATGCACCTTGTGAAGGTGTAAATCGTTTTAAACACTAGCATGGCGGTGTGGGTAATATGATGTTTAAGTTTGCTGGGACCAAAACTGGAAACGCAGTTTAGTGCTCTAATAAAGCAGAAATCCTCAGAAGATCCCATCCCAACACTTCTTTTTGTAGAATATCACATGTTTGGTTCAAAAAAAAAAAAAAAAAAAAAAAAAAAAAAAAAAAAAAAAAACTATAATGGATATAAACAAATGCGACCCTGAGACTTGACTGTCGACAGCTCACACTACATATTCGCTAATTTAGCCAGTACTAGCTTGACGATAGAATGTGTGCAATAAAGTGTCCTGGGACCTTGTAAGGAAAATCAAATTAACAATGATCAGGAGATTCTATACTCGTTGTGCGTCTAAGCAAGTACCCATTCGTTAAGATAGTTCTGTTAGGTACCAATAATTTAGAATGAATTAAAAAGAAAAGTCATTACCATTATTAGCTTAATTAGATAAGGTTGACTTCTTAAGCTTCTAAGATATCTACTCACTTAGCTGATAAAATGATAAAATAGACTTTGAACCTAATTTTCCTTTTCTTTGCCCTAGCCTGACATTCAAGGGAAAGTAATTAACTCGTATCATATTGTTCTTTATAACGTGCTTTTAAAATAATACTGAATTTCTGTGGCTTTCCTGTCAGCAAGTTTTTACTTTGTCGACAGATCGAAATCCCATCTTTCATCACTAATGTATTTACCATCCATTCGACATATCAATTAGCCGAGAACATATTTTCTAGGGTCATCACTCATTTCCTAATGTCCCTAAAGGATCCATGATTATGCTGCTATTGAAGCGTTCGAGAATCTATGCTCTGATTGGTTCTTCTAACGTAGAGATCCCTCCTTTGACTCGAAGTTGGATCTCTTAGAAATCAAAGCAATTTTTAGTACTTCTCTTATTTCCAAGTGCGCAGAGATTCGACTGAATTTGCTTTAGATTTAAGAGAGGTATGAACATGGAAGGCAAAAGCAGTAAAGCTAAACCTACACCGTTTTCCATCTTGGACATTTTGACTAGGACTGATCCTAAGAAAAATGAGGAAAAATGGGAAGGGAAAGATAGCGAGTCTGAACTTGAATTTTCTGATTCTGATCAGTGTGAACTCGAATTAACTTCAAGCCCAGTTGAAAGTGATCAAGCATTGGATATGTCTGGACAACGAGGTAAATATGTCTATCTTAACATTAGAGGTTACGAAAAATTTTGAGTCTCAAGTTCTGAATCGAACGGATCGATACCTGACCAAATTAAAAGCAAAAATGGCTCTTAGGCATTATAATTTGAAGCCACTTTGTAAAATTGTAAATCGTTGTTCACATTGATCTCAGATATGGGTCACATTTATATTGAGTGTGCGGTGTTTGAACTATAAGGGGACATGAACGTAGGGGGGATGGAGGATGTCGCACATATTAAAACTTGATTTTTATGCTAAACTTTTACTTATTTGCTAAATTGGTTTCTTTATTTCTAGTCTGAATAAACATGAAGACTTATTTCGCAATCCACTTACTGCACAATTCACTGATTGATAATAGTTGAAGAGAAAATATGCATGAAATATTGACTACAAAATTCTTCTATGTCCTATTTATAGGCCTATCAGTTACAACTTGCCTGCTACCATCTAGGTACTAATGGTATGTTCACCACTTTTTCACTCGATATGTGGCTAGAGACATGTAAATAGGACTAAAAAAGCTTTGGTAGGATCTGTAATACTTATATATATATCTGTAATATCTGTAATATATATTTATATATTAAATTATTTAATATCTGTAATATATCTGTAATATATATCTTATATATATCTGTAATACTATATATATATATATACTAACTTTTCATGTACTAAGACTTACCTTATGTCTGAAGTAATTAGTATTAATTCCAGTAAAATTACGTAAATAGTGTTTATAAGTACGTTTGAACTCTAGACTACCATGCTTCTCTATAGTAAACTTTACGACAGTTAAGTCAGCCCTAGCTTCGACTGTAATTCTGATAACTTTTGGACGGCCACAGCAATAGCGTATCCAGGATTTTCGCTCAGGGGGAGGGGACAGAAAAAATTGTGAAACGCTACAAGATTTTTTTCATATCATTTTTGTTACTTTTTCACAAGCTGGAGAAAAATTTTGAAGCGGGGGAAGTGTTCAAAACCGATACCCCCTACCCTGAAACTGGCTTGTGCCGAATATTTGTTTTTGCCTGTAAACCTCGTCAGACTGTCAGGCAAAATTTTCAAAGAAACTTGAAGGGAGTCTGTTTAAATATCGTAAGACCACCTTCATCAGAAATTCTAAAATGTATTATAAGATATATTCAATGTTTCCCTAATATTCCTAAATGAAACATATCCGAAAGAAAATAAAATGCAATGCTTTTTTAGGAACGGGAGAGGATTGGGGACAAAAGAACTTATACTATTTAAATAAAGCCATTTAACGCAGTCAGTTTGGATGATTCTTATTTTTCTATGTTCGATTTTTGTAAGTTCATAATAATTATCAAGTGAGATTTCCTTTTAGGCATAAAAATGACCTACTTCGTGTCATTTATAATGTAGACTATTGACATTTGACAATTTGGCAGCCGGCAGGACTGTCCCAGGATGATTTCAAAGTCTCTCATTCGAAGACAGTGCCCTGACCCTTCAGTTCTGTCTAAATTTATTAAATCAAAAAATAACATTTTTTAACTGAAAGCAAGGAGCGTCATTCAAACTTAAAACTAAACAGAAATTATTCCATATATGAAAGGGGGAGCGCCATCCTCAACGCCTTTCTCTTTACGCTACAGCTTGACTCTTTCTCGCAGCTCTATTTTTTTAAACAGTGAAAAACTTTAGCGTAAAGAGCGGGATGTAAAGAAAGGGGACAGCCCCTTTCATATGCGGAATAATTTCTGTTCGTTTTAAGTTTTAATGTAGCTCCTTACTTTCACTTAAAAACTTGTTTCTTTTATTTAATTTCTGAATATTTTTGAATTAATGAAGGTTTTGAATATGGCTCACCGTGCATGAATAATTGAAACGAAGTTTGCATATTAATTTTACTTTTTAGAACTAATAATAACCTTATAGTAACCTAAGTTTGATTTTTGTTTCAGTTGTTTAAGAATGCCTCCTGAATCCAAAAGGTCATTTAATTAGGATAATAGCCTCTTTTAAAAGTAAAAATATCGCTGAAAAAAACTCGCTCTTTACGCTAAAGTTTGACTCTTTCTCTTAACTCTACGTCTTAAAAGAGTAAAAAACTTTAGCGTAAAGAGCGGGGCGCTGAGGAGGAAAAGCCCCTTCCATATACGGAGTAATTTCTGTTCGTTTTAAGTTTTAGTGTCGCTCCTTACTTTCATTTAAAAAAACTTGCTTTTTTATTTAATTTCTGGACGTTTTTTAATTAATATATGTTTTTATTTTGGCTCTCCCACATAAATAATTAAAACGGAATAACTTTATTTTTGGCTTAAATGGCTTTCTCATAGTTTTAATCGGAAGATTTTCAGAAAAAATTAGAGAGGTAGGAAGCCTAGTTGCCCTCCAATTTTTTATTACTTAAAAAGGCAACTAGAACTTTTAATATTTTAACAAACATTTTCATTAGTAAAAAAATATACGTAATTTACGAATTAACTTACGTAACGAAGTTCTATATTCGTCTGTTTTTATTGCGTATATGAGGGAGTCCACCCGTCGTCGACACCTTGCTCTTTACACTAAAGCTTAAATTTTGTCCCAATTCCTTAAGAAAGGCCCTTGAATCCCAAAGGCCGTAGAATAAATAGTTGAAATTACTAAAAATACATTAGCGTAAAGAGCGAGGTATTACGAGGAGATAAACCCCTCATATGCGCAATAATTTCTGCTCGTTTTAAGTTTTAATGCTGCTCCTCACTTTCAGTAGAAAAAAACTTTTTATATTTATTTTTTCATTGTTTTTTTTAAATAATGCTAAAAAATCCTGCGCCTTCTTCATTGAAAGTACCTCCCCCCATGAGAAGTTTTTCCATGGAAAGATCCTCACACGTAACCCCCTCCACCTCAACTTTCCCTCCCAAACCAAAAAAATCCCCTTGAAAACGTCTGTACATTTCCCAGTAACCATTACTATATAAGATTGGGGGGGGGGAATAACACAAACAAGTTATTGCTTAGATCGCCCACTATTTTGCAAAATTCGAACTTTAGCGTAAGAGCGAGGTATTGACGAGGGGGTAAACTTCCTCGTATATGTAATATTTGGGCGTTTGCCCCCTCGTTTGCCCATCTCGCTCTTTATGCTAAAGTTTGAATTTTGTTCTAATTCTTTAAGAATAACCCCTGAATCACAAAGGCAGTTTAAGTAAAATAAATGGCTCTTTTGAAATTACTAAAAATAGTTTAGCGTAAACAGCGAGGCATTGACGAGGGGACGAACCCCTTGTATACGTGATAATTTCAGTTCGTTTAAGTTTTAATATTAGTCCTTTCTTTCAGTTGAAATAACTTGTTTATCTTTATTTAATTTCTGTTTTTTTAAATGATGCAGGGATATTCAGCGCCCCTTCATAGAAAATAACTTCCCACATAAAAATTCCTCCATGGAAATATCCTCCCATGTAACCCAATCCCTCACACCAGAAAAATTACCCCATAAAACGTCTGTATAGTTAGCAATGTCAAATACCATATGTAAACAAATGCCGTAGTTCATAACTTGCAGCCCTTTCTCAGGGGACTCCAGGACATTAAGTCGACCTCTAAAGCATAATAATTAGATATTTCCACTATGTTCAACGAAAAGTTTACCTCAAAATTTGATCCGGTGACTTTGGGAAAAAATAAGCGTGAGAGGGGGACTAGTTGCCCTCCAATTTTTTGGTCAATTAAAAAAGGCACTAGAGCTTTTAATTTCCGTTCGAATGAGCCCTCTTGCCAAATTTTAGGACCACTGGGTCGGTAGGACCACCCCTAGGAAAAAAAAACAAAAAAAAAACAAACACATAAACACGCATCCGTGATATTTGTCACAAATATATATTTGTGGTGGATTAGTAAAAACTAAATGAATTGTCCTATACAAAGGCATATACTAAGAAGACAAAGAATAACTTAAAATTTTACCTACGTGTTTGTAGGGCACTTAAGAAGGTGGACGAGAATAAAAAACCTTTACATTTTACGCTTGGCACAGTCGCATTAAAAAAGCCCATCGTCACTGCCTCAAAAGCTGTTGTAAACGCTGCATGCTACCCATCTGTTCTGACCTTTGATCAGACACTCGGGATTGGAGGTAAAAAGTATTGCATGCCAATCAACCAATCACAACCATTCCAGTGCTCCTAAGTAATATGAAAAACTGACATGAAACAGTAAGCAAGAAGTGAATTGTGCAAATAATAACCGAAAGTATCAAAATAGGGATAGTGATAACAATATATACATAAACAGAACCAGATTTTTACGATGAATCTAAATCTATGAAGTTCAAAAATTTAAAAATCATTTATTGAATGCTTCTTGCCTGAGAAATTTTGCTAAACTTTGAAAAAAAGAGGGAAACATCCCTAAGAAGGAGACTAATCTCAATGAAAGTTGTACCATCAACTTTCACATGTCAGAGAACTATTGAGCAAAGATTTTGAGCCCTATGTCAACAAAAACACGATTATTTTTTGGGTTGATCACCCCTAGGTGTTTGTTTCCTTTCTTAGGGGAGATTGTATCAAACCAGTTTTCCTAAGATATCGGAAAAAGGCTCACCAAAACGGACAATGAAGTTTTACTGCCCTTTTAAGCAGCAAAATGTATCCCACAACACAAAAGGGATGACTTCTGCCATTTTGTTCGCAGGAATCATAACCTTTGGCCAGCGGAGGGCCAAAATTTTATTGAGTAAAAATAACGAGACAGACAACCAATTTAGAATTACTGAAAATTAATTTATTCTCCTCGTGGTTTCAGAAGCCATAATTCCTGAGGCGTAAATCTACTAACTTCCATGTTATTGAGCATGCAGAAATCTGAGCTTTTTTCTAAGTCTGTAATATTAGCCAAGGGCGTCAATTCCCAAAAATGTAAGGGGGAATCGCATTTTTCAAAATCTAGGGGGGGGGAGATATTTTTCTCTTTTTAATGGAAATATCATTGAAGGCCTCTCTCCTCCTAAATTGATGCCCCTGCTATTATCATATGAAAACTTGTACAAAAGTGGAAATACGGGAAAAATGTCCCAAAAGGGAGTACGATCCTAATGAAGTTATAAATCAATGAAAACTCTGAAGTTATTATTTACAAGAATACGAAAAATAGCAATTTTGGTCCACAAAGGGCTAAAATACCATCAAGAAGCAATTTAAAGTACTATCGAAGGAGTCTTTAAGTAGCCCCCCGCCCAGCTCAGTGGTCACTCTGGCGCGTGTTATAACACTTGTCGCTGTATATCTATCTATCTATATAAAAATAAGTTGTCTGTGTGTCTGTGTGTCGAGTGACGTCATGTTCGTGTGTCGACTGACGTCATGTTTGTCGACTGACGTCATTATAAGGATTGAGCTGTATGCGTCATGAAGTTGTTTGTCGACTGACGTCATGTTTGTCAACTGATGAAATTACAGACCGCGACACCGGGACACAAATGACGACCGGGACATCGGGACACAGGGAATATAAATGACGACCGGGAACCTCAAAGAGAAATTACAGACTGGGACACTGGGACACAAATCACGAGCGGGACACAGGGAATATAAATGACGACCGGGACACAGGGACACAACTACAACGGGGACGCCGGGGGCACCGGGGGATATATAAATGACGACCGGGACACAGGGATTGTTCGAATAGAAATTACAGACCGGGACACAAATGACGACCGGGACACAGGGAATATACTCAAAGAGAAATTACAAACTGGGACACCGGGACACAAATGACGACCGGGACACAGGGAATATAAATGACGACCGGGACACAGGGACACATCATTAGAATAATGAGGTATAGATCTGAATACGGATTTTTTTTTTCCCATGGACAATTATATGTTGCATGTTCAAGAGTCAGTAAACCTGACAATCTATTTATATGCACAGACAATGGGACAGCGAAGAATGTTGTATATTCGCATGTTTTACGTAGTTAAAAACATATATATATATATATATATATATATATATATATATATATATATATATATATATATATATATATATATATATATATATATATATATATATATATATATATATATATATATACTAGCTGTTGGGGTGGCGCTTCGCGCCACCCCAACACCTAGTTGGTGGGGGCGCTTCGCGCCCCCCCCCAAGCCCCCCCGCGCGCGTAAGTCGTTACGCGCCATATTAGTTACGCGCCATTGTAGTTGTGTCCCTATGTCCCACCTGTGAATATAGATAGATATATATATATATATATATATATATATATATATATATATATATATATATATATATATATATGTTTTTAACTACGTAAAACTTGCGAATATACAACATTCTTTGCTGTCCCATTGTCTGTGCATATAAATAGATTGTCAGGTTTACCGACTCTTGAACATGCAACATATAATGGTCCATGGGAAAACAATCCGTATTCAGATCTATACCTCATGATTCTAATGATTGCCCTTGAGCTTTGTTGATGGTGATTGCTAATCGACCATTCCCTGAGTCGCCATCGTCATTTATATATCCCCCTGTGCACCCCGGCGTCCCCTTTGTAGTTATGTCCCTGTGTCCCGGTCGTCATTTATATTCCCTGTGTCCCGGTCGTCATTTGTGTCCCGGTGTTCCAGTCTGTGATTTCTCTTTGAGTGTCCCGGGCGTCATTTATATTCCTTGTGTCCCGGTGTCCCGGTCGTCATTTATATCCCCCTGTGCCCCTCGGCGTCCCCATTGTAATTGTGTCCCTGTGTCCCGGTCGTCATTTGTATCCCGGTGTCCCGGTCTGTATATACATTCGTTTTTAGTTTTGTTTTTCTCCTTTATTTTTTCCTTTTTTCTTTTTTTCCTTTTTAGTTTATTTAGATTTTTAGATTTTTTAGTTTTTTTATTAGTTTTTAGTTTTTTTGTAGTTTTTACCATTTTTTTAGTTTTTTTAGTTTTTTTTTTTACTTATGTCCTGGTCGTCATTTATACTCCC
Source organism: Artemia franciscana (assembly GCF_032884065.1). Taxonomy (NCBI): domain Eukaryota; kingdom Metazoa; phylum Arthropoda; class Branchiopoda; order Anostraca; family Artemiidae; genus Artemia; species Artemia franciscana. The sequence goes on along the minus strand of NC_088865.1, from coordinate 18,153,586 downwards.
TGTGTCCCGGTCGTCATTTGTGTCTCGGTGATTTGTTGATTGCTAATTTATATTATATTTATATTTATATTTTTTATATTTATTAATATTTTTTTAGTTTTCTTTTTCTCTTATTTTTCAGTTTTTTCCTTTTTTTTAGTTTTTTCTTTTTTAGTTTTTAGTTTTTTTTTGTTTTTTATCTTTTTTTAGTTTTTTTAGTTTTTTAGCTTTTTTAGTTTTTTTATTAGTTTTTAGTTTTTTTTTAGTTTTTGCCTTTTTTTAGTTTTTTCAGTTTTTTTAGTTTTTAGTTTTTTACCTTTTTTTAGTTTTTTTTAGTTTTTTAGCTTTTTTAGTTTTTTTTCTTTTTAGTTTTTTTTGTAGTTTTTACCTTTTTTAGTTTTTTTTCTTCTTTCGTATTAGTGTGAAATAATTCAGACGTCATATGCGGACAAACACGACGTCACTCGACAGACAGACAGACAGACATAACCCACAAACAACTTATTTTTATATATATTTATTCATATTTTTTTAGTTTTCTTTTTCTCTTTTATTTTTCAGTTTTTTCCTTTTTTTTAGTTTTTTTCTTTTTTAGTTTTTAGTTTTTTTTTAGTTTTTTACCTTTTTTAGTTTTTTTTAGTTTTTTAAGTTTTTTAGCTTTTTTAGTTTTTTTTATTAGTTTTTATTTTTTTTGTAGTTTTTGCCTTTTTTTATTTTTTTCAGTTTTTTTTTAGTTATTAGATTTTTACCTTTTTTTAGTTTTTTTAGTTTTTTAGCTTTTTTAGTTTTTTTTTCTTTTTAGTTTTTTTGTAGTTTTTACCTTTTTTAGTTTTTTTCTTCTTTTGTATTAGTGTGAAATAATTCAGACGTCATATGCGGACAAACATGACGTCACCTGATCCATCCACAGATCCACACACAGACAACTTATTTTTATATATATAGATATATATATATATATATATATATATATATATATATATATATATATATATATATATATATATATATATATATATATATATATATATATATATATATATATCTATTCACAGGTGGGACACAGGGACACAACTACAATGGCGCGTAACTAATATGGCGCGTAACGACTTACGCGCGCGGGAGGGCTTGGGGGGGCGCGAAGTGCCCCCACCAACTAGGTGTTGGGGTAGCGCGAAGCGCCACCCCAATAGCTACTAGCTCATAAAGATGCACCGTTAGTATAGACCGTTTAATCTAATAGAGGTAGTGGTTATGGAGTATTAAATATTCACGCAGAGGCTTTTAAGGCCATGTTTACTTAGTAAAATCTTTTTTATTCTTGAAAGGACTAAATATCCCCTTATTCTACTTAGAATAGGGGGGTTCTCCTCATACTTCTTCAGAAAATTTGTTCTGAAAAAGTTAAACTTAACATGACCTTTCAGGGAATGGTAGCTACTCTCGATTATATTTAGGATAACCGTGGCTATTGTATTAAAACTAGTCAAAATTAAATGAAAAAACAAACTTTTTTTTCAAATGAAACTATAGAGCGATAAAAAAAACTTAATACGAAAAAAATTATTCTGAATATCAGAAGACTGTCTCCCTCCACCTCAGTCTTGGACGATAAACTTCGATGTGTTTGTTTTTGTTTATTTATTTATTTATTTTTGCAATAATTCAAGACCGAGTATTGTAACACAAAGAAATTTAGAATAGGATGGAAAATACATATATTCCACAATGCCACAAGAATGGAAGGGCTCATATGCGCTTTTGATTTTAACAATAAAGTTTTCATTTCAAATGCTATGCAACTATGCAAATACTTGCAACTACCAACTGGATATGTTTGTCACACTTAGTACACTCAGCTGTTTTTGGTTGTTGTTTTTTTTTTAACAGTTCGCAGTAACGAACCGTAGTAAGGAGCGACCCGGCTCAATAGTAACCAAAACTCTAAAAACGGGATTTTGATACTAATAGATACATCAAAAGAATCAAATTTTATGCTGATTTCAAATATATATGTTTCATCAAATTTGGTCTTACCTATCAAAAGTTACGAGCCGGGGAAAATTTGCCTTTGTTTGGGAAATAGGGGGAATCACCCCTTAAACGTAATAGTCACACCATCACATTCAGCGTATCAGAGAACCCTACTGTAGAAGTTTCAAGCGCCTATCTACAAAAATGTGGAATTTTGAATTTTTTTGCCAGAAGACCTATCACGGGTGCGTGTTTATTTGATATTTTTCCCCTGGGATGATCGTATCGTCCTAGTGGTCCTAGAATGTCGCAAAGGACTCATTCTAACGGAAATTAAAAGTTCTAGCGCCCTTTTTAAGTGACCAAAAAATTTGAGGGCACCTAGGCCCCTTCCTACGCTTATTTTTCCCCAAAGTCACCGGATCAAAATCTAAGATTGCCATTTTTTTCAGCATAGTCGAAAAACCTAGAAACTATGTCTTTGGAGATGACTTAATTCCCCAAGGTCCCCGGAGGAGGGGCTGCAAGTCAAAAACTTGGGGACCACTATTTACACATAGAAAATGCTATTGGGAAGTGTACAGACGTTTCCAGGGTGATTTTTCTGGCTGGTGGGAGGGGAGTAAAGGGGAGGGGGCTACGTGAGATGATTTTTGCATGGATAATTTATCACGGGGGAAGAGAAATTTCATGAAGGGGGTGCAGGATTTTCTAGCATTCTTCAAAAAACCAATGAAAAACTAAATATGAAAACGTTTTTTGTAACGGGATGTAAGGAGCACCATTAAAACTTAAAACAAATAGAAATTATTTCACATTTGAGGAGGTTCATCTCCTCCTAAATACCTCGCTCTTTACGCTGAAGTATTTTTTAAAATTTCAAATGTTCATTCTACGACCTTTGTGATCAGGGGTGAAATTTTTACTTTAGCGCAAAGAGCGAGGTATTGACGATGGCTCTCATATACGTAATAAAAATATACGAAAATAGAAGCTGGTTACATAAGTTAACTCGTAAGTTACGTATGTTTATTACTAATAAAAACGTTTGTAAAAAAAACTAAAAGTTTTAGTTGCCTTTCTAAGTAGCCAAAAAATTGGAGGGTAAATAGGCCTCCTACCCCATCCTTTTTTTCTCAAAATCGTCCGATCAAAACTATGAGAAAGCCATTGAGTCACAAAAAAATTAATATGCAAATTTCGTTTTAATTATTCATGTGCGGAGAGCCTAAATAAAACAGGTATTAATTCAAAAACGTTCAGAAATTAAATAATTTTTTTTTCTAATTGAAAGTAAGGAGCTACATTAAAACTTAAAACGAACAGAAATTACTCCGCATTTGAAAGGAACTGTTCCCTCCTAAAGGCCCCGCTATTTGCGCTAAATTTTTTTGTTTTGTTTTAAAAAGTAGAATTGTGAGAAAGGGTCAAACTTTAGCGTAAAAAGTGGGGCGTTTAGGAGGGAATAGCCCCTTTCATATACGGAGTAATTTCTGTTTGTTTTAAGTTTTAATGCCGCTCCTTACCCTCAGTTAAAAAAAAAACTTGTATTTTTATTTAATTTTCAGTAAAGCCCAAGCAAAGTTTTAGCGTACAGAGGGATAGCCCGCTCGTATTCATAATTACTTTTGTTAACTTTTAATTTCTGTGTCGCTCTTGAGCTTCATTTGAGTAACTTGCTTTTTGTTGGTTTAAAAGCATTCAAACTTGGGATTCCAAGGACCATCATATCAACTTGAGGTTAATTTTGTCCCTATAAGCGAGACTAGAAATACTTACCATAACCAAAATGTAAATTAGAATTATGTATAAAACAAGTGCCGCTCGAATAATTTAAATAATTGACAAAGCATTTAAAGGGCATTAGATCAACATGAAATCTTGAAATTTGCGTGTTCATATACAGGTGTCTCACCACTACTTAGAAAAAAATGGCATGGCTTAAATAAAAAAAAAAAGTTTTCAACAAAAAGAAAAGAGCAACATTAGAACTTAAGACAAACAGAAATTATTCCGCATTTGAGGAGGGTGCTTCCTCCTCAATACCTCACTCTTCATGCTAAAGTTTGTTAGCTCTTTTAAAAAAGCTTCTTATTGTTTTAATTAAATGACCCATATGTTTCAGGAGTCGTTCTTAAAGAATTTTGACAGAAAGCCATACTTTATCGTAAAGAGCATGGTATTGAGGTGTGGCAACCCCTCTCATATACATAATCATTTCTGCTCGTTTTAAATTTTAATGTTGCTGCTCATTTTCAGTTGAAAAACTTGTTTTTTTTTATTTTAATTTCTGATCATTTCTTAAATAATGCCGGGAAGCCCGTTTCCTTCTCCACAAAAAAATCCCCCTACAGAAAATCCTCTAGACAATTTAATCCGGTGAAATATATCCCGGAAAATTATATGTAAAATTGAGTGGGCAAAGAGAAAATAAGACAGACAAAAACAAGTTCGTATAGGGGTTCCAGAAAATTCCGTCAATATATAATTTTTCCTCAAAAATTCACCATAAATAAACCATAAACCAAAAAAAAACCATAAATGCAATTAGCATTGTGGTTCTGGCCCTTTGGCTTTCAATACACAAATCCATCCATTTATATCACCGAAATGGTCTAGATGCGAAAAGTATAACAGTACAGTGAAAATTCCACCAACCTCCAGCTGAAGCGTTGCACGATGTGCTTTTTTGTGTTTAATGAGCCACCATATACAAGAGGCTCATAATCAAGGAGGCACACTCGTGCCTCTTTAAAGAGGCGAACCACGACAATGTTAAGCGATCTTCGGTTCCAGTGGTCGCAGAGGAATGGAGAGGGATGCATTTCGTAGCCCGAGTTCCAACTAAGAAACCTGCCAAATTTTATCCCCCTCCGACTTTTCCTTCATGGGGAAAATCTGGCCGAAAGTTTCGACCCCCCAAACCCAGCCCCCCTTTAACGTTTTCCAATCGGGCTGAAATTCACAAGTTAAGGTCCCCTAGGGCCCAGGAGCTTATCCGCGAAATTTCAGCTCGATCCGATAACTCCTTCCCTGTTTTCCAGAAACCACGCATAGCCACATAATGTTCATGTTCTTTTTTTTTCGCCACGCCTACAGGTCACAGCCGACATCGGATCTGGGTGTACGAAGACTCATTCGACGCGGAATTCTCCGAGTAATTTTGCTTGAAAGTTTTGTCGGAAAATCTTAACCCCCCCCCCCCCGATTTTCTAGCTTAGAAAAACTCCATTTCCCTATAAGAGCCCATGTTAAGTTTTTTGTTGTTAAAAGTTACGAATTTCAACATCAAGTACATCAAAATGATCAGCTCGACATGGTGAGACTGACTGAAAGCTTCAAAAAATTCTGTCTTAATCCGTAAAATTTTTATTTGAGAAAAATGACAGAAACCCTTTTTTTTCTGCCACGCCTACAGGTCACAGCCGACATCGGATCTGGGTGTACGAAGACTCATTCGACGCGGAATTCTCCGAGTAAGTTGCCCTGGAAAGTTTCGTGGGAAAATCTTAACCCCCCGATTTTCTAGCTTAGAAAAATCCATTTCCCCATTGAAGGTAAAATTTTCTCTTGTATAACATCACTTGTTTGAAAAATTCTTATACTAACAGCAGCTTGGCGCAGCGGAAGCGTGCTGGGCCTATAACCCAGCGGTCGGTGGATCGAAACCGCTAGCTGCTAACTTTTTAAAATTTGTAAAATTAGGTAATTTTGTCAGTTTGAATTTATTGATACAGAAAGGGAGAAAATAAACATGGAAACATGTGATCAGAATTACATACTGGAATGTTCACAAGAATTTATACTGAAGCGGAGGTAAGGCTTGATGGAAGCAAGTTAAAAGAACCATTTAAATTGATTTCCTAATTGAAGCCGTTGGTGAAAATTTCTATTGTAATAACTTGTTTGATAACAAGCATAACAGCAGCTTGGCGCAGCGGAAGCGCGCTGGGCCCATAAACCGGAGGCGGGTGGGTAAAAACTACTAGCTGCTAAATTTTTAATTAAGCTGCTAAACTATTAAAATTATCAAAATTAGATAATTTTGTCAGTTTGAATTTATTGATACAGAAAGCGAGAAAATAAACATGGAAAATTATTATTAAATTACATCCATCATGGATTGTAGAAAAACGTACAGAAATAATATGAAAAAAACTTCGTTTTCTTAAAGAGTTAAAGAGGCTGCGTCCCAAAGTCGAACCTTAAAACGTACAGGAATTAGGAGAGGCAGTAGGCCCGCTTTTAAAGACTCTTTTGTACAGGTTTTTCGTTGTGGGGGGACTTCATTGTTACTAATTACTAGTTTCGGCGCAATGGCTTTCCTGTCCTCTTGTGTTTAACATTTTTCGAAGTTATTCCATTGTTCATTCATTTCAATTTTTTGTTAATTAAAAGAGGGCCTTTCCGAAGCCAAGAGCGGGGGGTTAGGGGGGCGGTAGCCCCCCTCAACAAAAAACCTGTACAAAAGAGTCTTTAAAAGCGGGGGGTTTGGGGGGCGGCAGCCCCCCTACTGCCTCTCCTAATTCCTGTACGTTTTAAGGTTCGACTTTGGGACGCAGCCTCTTTAATTCTTTAAGAAAACGAAGTTTTTTTCATATTATTTAGACTAGAAGTCATGAACAGCCTAGCCTTGACGTCTCAGTTGTGTTTTATTAATTTAGTAAGATTCCCAGGAAATAATTCTATACCTTTTTAGCCTACATATTTAAGCATTTTCCAAATATTTATTATGTTTTCAAGGAGTTTCTTTTATATTTGGTCTTTTCCTTATATTGTTGATCTATTTGACACTAGAGTATTTTTTCTTTTTTTAATCTGGGCAGGGGAAAGGGTATTTCAAGACTAAATTCATGAAATACTTATAATAAAATTGAATTAAATAAAAACTTTTTTTGCAAGAGAAACAGCTGGATAAAATATAATATGCTAGGGAAGCAACAATTCTCGTAGCCTGATGACCAAGCTTGCCTGGCTAGTTTGCAGGACGATATGGGTTCGACTCCCCTGGTATAAAATTTCCGTAACATTCACATTACACTAATCATTGTGTTGTTGTCATTTACATGTTTCATTTTCTTCTTTCATTATGGAACTGAAAAAAGTGTAAGATAAATTATCAAATTCAATATCTGTTATATATATATATATATATATATATATATATATATATATATATATATATATATATATATATATATATATATATATATATATATATATATATATATATATATATATATATATATATATATATATATATATATATATATATATGTCTAGCTGCTTCAGACTCTTAATTACCTACCTCATGAAGAATGGCGCCCGTCAATTTGATAAGATTCAAGCGCCTCTTCAGATAAGACAGATCTGGTTGTAATACAAGGCAATAGAGGAGTATTTCCACTTAGAATGCCTGCAATATCCTCTTAGATTCTTCATAAAACATGGCATGCTTTTTATCTATTTAATAAAGTGGACTTGATTTATAACATTGGTGGCAATTAGGTAGCGACATTGAGTAGATGGTCATCTATTAATAATTCATGGTACATGACGCTAAAACAAAATGTGACTCTGGTCTGAATGCTTCAAAGTTCCGTTCTGGAAAATAAAAATATTGCTTATCCATTTTATGGATTAAAAACGTTGCTTTAAAGCATTTTTTCTAACAAATTGAGAGCTGGGAACCAAGCAAAGAAGAGAAAAAACTTAGAAAATAAAAATCACGCAAAAAAAATTGGGGAACAAAATTTGGGTGCTACAAATGTTAATGAAGTTAGATTACCCGTTTTAAAACAAATAAAAATAAATTTAAATATCAATAAAATGAACTATAAACTACAGCAAATTAAAAAAAAATTAAAACGTCAATAAAATTTTAGATTTTACTCGCTTGAAGGGTCGAAACTCCCCTTCCAAAAACTGAACTATAAGAAATAACTCTTGCATAATTTATTTACTTGACTGACAATTCAAATGGCAACGTAAAACACCTACCTTTTCTAGAACTACAAGATCGGCTTCTTGATAGATACAGCGAAGATAGTCCAAATCCTTCAAGATCTTATTCTAACAACTCCTCGGTCATACAAGGAGAAATAAATGATGAAGTAGAAAGATCTCAGCATCAAGGTGAGGCATAATCTTTATTCCCTCTTAAATAAAAGGTTAGGTTGAGATTTAGACTGTTGAAGACTGGGTCGAACTTCCATTCTTTGGGTCTTCCCGCACTGAGAAAATTGGTGAAATGGGGCAACAAACTTCTTGGGGGACTAAAAGTTTGCCATCAATACATGTGCTCAAAAAATCTTCAGAATGTTTTAGCTTTCTAGGAATTCTAATTATGTGGTCAATAGACAGTACCATTTAAATTGTTTTTCTACCAACTAAAATTATCCAGGGTAATCAAATTACTACCTCCACTTCTCCCCACCAATTCTGTATTTCATTTTCTGTTAGTCTGTTAGACTTTTTACCCTTCTTGTCATTCAAACGACTTATTCAAAATTTTGTGAGCATTCTACTAAAAATGTACCTTGAGATCTGCACCAAGTCCCTGAAATATCGTTGTCTTTTTATTTATATTCAAATGTTCTATATTTGTTCTTTTCGTATTTTCATAACTTTTTTATAGTCAGCCCCCCCCCATTCTTCGGCCCGAAGCCTAGATTTCTGCATATGTGCTTGTTGTGGTTGCACCTGCTTATCGTTCAGCCTCAGCTGCAATATTCATAACTTGAAGTAAACCTGAAACTGTTCGCAACATACTTTTAGAAAGACAAAGGGTTTGGACGATGAAAAAAAAAACTGAGAGTCAACCAAAATTTAATGGAACTCTTGTTAAAGAGAACATATTTAACTATGCTGGCAACGGTAGGGTGCATCTGACCGTTTTTTTCTGAAAACAAGTGAGAAGTTAAAAAGGTCGTTTTTTGGATAATCGACTGGTTGAAATTACAGAGGTTGGACGGAATATCTAGGTCATAGGAAGGAGGGACAAAGAGCCATAATTTAATGGACTAAATGGAACTTCATATTCCAGCGATCATATTTAAGCCAATTTTTTTAATGATTACCAAAGCCACATTATTCAGCTTCATAGAGTATATCTTATTGATTTTCTTATGTCGTTTAAATTCTAGAAAGAAATAGTGTGCCTGGGGAAAGTATAAATTCCTAAATTTGCGATTTTCCAAGATTATGAAAATTCCAGATTTGATCTTTCATTCTGGGCCCGATCATATTGTTTTACAGAGGAATGTTTTATTATACGTATCATTTAACGTACCATCAAACAGTTCGTGGTAACGAACTGTAGTAAGGAGCGACCCGGCTCAATAGTAACCAAAACTCTAAAAAATGGAATTTTGATACCAATACATACATCAAAAGAATCGCATTTTAATGCTGATTTTAAATATATAAGTTTCATCAAGTTTAGTCTTACCCATCAAAAGTTACGAGCCTGAGAAAATTTGCGTTATTTTAGAAAATAGGGGGAAACGCCCTCTAGAAGTCATAGAATCTTAACGAAAATCACACCATCAGATTCAGCGTATCAGAGAACCCTACTGTAGAAGTTTCAAGCTCCTATCTACAAAAATGTGGAATTTTGTATTTTTTGCCAGAAGGCAGATCACGGATGCGTGTTTATTTGTTTTTTTGTTGTTTTTTTTTTCCCCAGGGGTGATCGTATCGACCCAGTTGTCCTAGAATGTTGCAAGAGGGCTCATTCTAACGGAAATGAAAAGTTCTAGTGCCCTTTTTAAGTGACCAAAAAAATTGGAGGGCACCTAGGCCCCCTCCCACGCTAATTATTTTACCAAAGTCAACAGATCAAAATTCTGAGATAGCCATTTTATTCAGCGTAGTCGAAAAACCTTATAACTATGTCCTTGAGGACGACTTACTCTCCCACAGTCCCCGTGGGAGGGGCAACAAGTTACAAACTTTGACCAGTGCTTACATATAGTAATGGTTATTGGGAAGTGTACAGGCGTTTTCAGGAGGATTTTTTTGGTTGGGGGAGGGGTTGAGAAGAGGGCGATATGCTGGGGGAACTTTCCATCGATAGTTTGTCATGGGGGAAGAAAATCTCCATGAAGGGAGCGCAGGATTTACTAGCATTATTTAAAAAGAAGCAATGAAAAAATAAATATGAAAAAGTTCTTTCAGCTGGAAGTAAGGAGCAGCATTAAAACTTAAAACAAACAGAAATTATTACCCATTTGAGGGGCTCACCTCCTCCTAATACCTCGCTCTTTACGCTAAAGTATTTTTAGTAATTTCAACTATTTATTCTACGGCTTTTGTGATTCTGGGGTCATTCTTAATGAATTTGGACAAAATTTAAGCTTTAGTGTAAAGAGCGAGGATCTGACAAGGGGGCGAACCCCCTCATATATGTAATAAAAATATGAGAATACAAAAGTTCTTTACGTAAGCTAATTTATAAGTTACGTAAATCTTTTACTAATAAAAATATTCGTAAAAAATTAAAAATTCTAGTTGCCTTTTTAATTAACCAAAAAATCGGAGGGCAACTAGGCTTCCTCCCCCGCTCTTTTCTTCTCAAAATCATTCGATCAAAATTATGAGAAAGCCATTTAGCCAAAAAAAAAAAAATGCAAATTTTGTTTTAATTATTCCTCTGCGGAGAGCCAAAATCAAAACATGCATTGATTCAAAAACGTCCAGAAATTAAATAAAAAAACAAGTTTTTTTAACTGAAAGTAAGGAGCGACATTAAAACTTAAAACGACCAGAAATTACTTCGTATATGCAAGAGGCTGCTCCCTCATCAACGCCCCGCTCTTTACACTAAAGTTTTTTACTGTTTTAAAAAGAAGAATTGAGAGAAAGAGTCAAACTTTAGCGTAAAGAGCGAGGCGTTGATGAGGAAGCAGCCTCTTTCATATACGAAGTAATTTCTGGTCGTTTTAAGTTTTAATGTCGCTCCTTACTTTCAGTTAAAAAAACTTGTTTTTTTTTTTTATTTAATCGGTTGTAAAAATGAAACCTTATTGGTTAAATAGCCTGAAGTCTGATGAAAATTGGTTAAATAACACTAAATTAGTAGATTTTCAGAATAAACTCGAACTTCGATATAAATAAGAGAAAAGCCCGTTGGATATTGAAATTTTATGTCAAATAAACAGAATGTTTATCCATAGCAATTTGTCAGTCCAGAAGATATTTTAAATTTTTCATTCATATAATATTCCAAAAAAGTACTTAAGATAAACTTTGCTCATATACACTAACAGAATGTAAAATGTTCCTTTGTGCAAATTGTGCTAACATGGAAAGAGGTTCTAGCCTTCTTAACCTGTCGCAAATATTTTTCATGTGATGACAACCTTATACACTCCGACTGAAATACCAAACAAAGGGAAAAAATTTGTTAACTCAGGATAACAAACTGTAGCAATTGCATATTAGAGAATAGTCCGCTAAGCATTTATCTTCTTTTGGAGTTCTCGATAAAGGGGTGCAAGTAAAGTGGCTTGTACTAGCTAGTAAATGAAACTCTATGAAATTGGTTTTGATAATACAATACAAATCAAAAGAATTTACATTTCATTTTCATTCAAAATGGGTAAGTTTGATTTAATCTAAATGACAAATTAAAGGTTAGTATCTTAACAAGGATTACATAAACATAAAAAACAAGAGGAACACCCTCAAAAGGCGGGGTCTTGAGGAAAGTTACCTAAAAAAAATTAGTATGTCCAAGAACCCTGTTCTGGAGGTTTGAAGTTGTTGTATGCAAAACCAAAAGATATTGCATTTTTACGCAGAAGGTTGATCACGGTTGCCTATCTTTTGTTCGGTTGTCACTAGGGGTCTTCCAAACCAACGGTCGTAGGATATTAGAAGTATTTTTTTTTAATAAAGGTTCAGTATTTCGGCCCACTTTTTAAATAGTAAAACATATTATGACACAGGAAATAGTCAATTCTAGTTGCATAAGTAGGACCAATATTTTTCCGCAGAGCCCCCTTGATATATTTAGGAATCCTGACCTTAAAATTCATTTTGGTTTTTGCATCTACTACCCTCTCACCCCACATTCCCAAAACAATAAGATATGCATTTCACATAGGAGCGATATTCTTTTTCGAAGTATTGTCATGCAAAAAGTTAAAATTTAGTACTGGGAGCATGAGTCAAGGAATATTACAGCACCGTCAGATTTAGTTCAGTCCTGAATATAATAGTACAAACAAACGAAATAAGTTTTTATATCGCTCCTTACTGGTTTTTAGGAAGGTTTTATACAAAAAAATGAAGTAAAGCGAAGTGTTAAAACTTTAAACAATATAGGGTAACCTGAATATTATTGGCGCTACCATCTCCTGTGGGGGGGGGGGACTAAAACACACATTGCACTACGGTTTAGCCTATGCTTCGTTGATGATTAGTATGTTTAACATGATTTAAACTTTAGCGGAAATAACGAGAGTTTTAGGAAGGTGGCTGACAAGGAAAGTACCCTATATTAATATTTACTCATGCAAAATATATTAAAATATTTTAAATTTACCTTTACGTGAAATAGGCAAAAAACAACACAAAGGAAAAAAAGACGATCCAGCCGCAATTTAACTCGCGGTCAATACTTGGCATTTCATGGTAGTTTTAGTCTGACAGAAAAATTACGCTAAAAAAAATCGTTCAATAGCTCAAAATGGTAAAGTATCATCACCGTTGATCAAATTACCAGGAAATAGTCCGAGAAATCACTCTAATTTACAAAGCTTAAACTCCTTGTTTTTTCTTATTTGCAAAATTAAGAAGATTTTACATACGCACAATTGTTTTAGGCAGGACCATAAAAGAGACTCCAGTTTTAAAATTTAATTTTAAGAGGAGTCTTTTGGAAAGAGAATCCAGACGTTTTTGAACTTTCTTCAAGTGTTTCCCATTTGACGATAGTTTTAAGTATTCTCATAGAAAGACCTCGCGAAGAAAAAACCTTCAATAACTCAAGATAATAAACGGTCATAAAATAATAACAAAAAAAGTCTGCCGAAACATTATAAACAATTTATAACTTTAAACGCTTTCATAATCCGTGAGAATTATGATACTCGTCGGCTAGACCAACCATCACTTGAAACGTCGGCACCTTTTCTTAATCACTCCATTTAGGAAACCCAGTATGCTACCACAGATACCATATAATTCTGGCATCTTTCTTGTCCTCAGCCACTTAGCATTCAACTCGGTGGGCACTCGAATCGGATTAGAAGTTGTTGTATAAACAATCCATATTCAAGTGTAAAGTGAGCCTCATCCTAAGACCAGGTGGTCTAACAAAGCGGACATGGTAATGTAAACTAACGCCACTCATCTGACAGAAGGATCATCTCCAGAGTTATCAAAACAAGCTTACAAAAACTCGATAAATTCAGTTGGAAAAAAAATAATTTAACGAACCCTGCGTAAACAGTCAGCAATATTACCCCAAGAGGCGCCACGACACATTTTAAAACGCAAGGAAGATGGGATATCCTGAGGGCTGGGTTAAGACCTTGCGGGGGGACTGGGCCTTTGAAAATTGAAGAGCCCCTTACAGTGACCATGTTCTATAGAAATGTAAATGCAAGAGTGTAAAAGACTCCTTGCGTTAAATATATGATGTCAGATTGAAGTCCCTTATGGCTAATAAAAGAAACAAAAATAAAAATAATAAAGGTTTTCAAAGTACCAAGTTATAGACCAACGGATTTAATCTTTTAAGATTTTAATCTTTTAATCTTTCAATCTTTAAGACCTTTTAAGATTTTAAGATTGTCTTTTAAGATTGTGGGCAGTAATCGTAAACCTCGTTTAATCCAAAGCTGATTTTTGGGAGATTCTAAAATCATTAACATGTAGTTGTTTTACAGAGCTACATCAATTGTTAGAGACGTCAAAATATTTTGACATTTAGTTTTACACTTTCGCCTTCGCAATTCAAAAAGTGTTGCCTGACATATAGATATTCGTAGAATACATTCTTAATCTTGGGATAATGCATTTATTTTTCCAATCTGCTTCCTGTATTTTATTTCATCACCAAACTATTTTGTTCAAAATGCAATATTTTCCTTCCGTTACTTGTAGAGAAGCGAGAAAATGAAAAATTTTCCATTGAGCTTGTTTTTGTCATATTTTTGGTTGTTAAAAAGTCTTAGATGTTGAAACAACTAGGCTACTTTTTAATAACAATATAAGAAAAACATAATGTTTAGTTTTTTTTGTTCTTCTAGAATACATGTTTTGTATCATGGCGTCATTTGGATTACAGCAGCGAATTTGACAAATATCATCTGACTCGAGCAAGGTGGTTTAGATAAAGGTATGCTCAATCTATCCCGAAAGAACGTTATAGACCAGGAACATTGGTATAATTTCGTCAAAATCCTGGATGGGGGGGGGGAGTTGGAGACAATCTTTCCAAACCAAGTGGCATTGACAATGACAGTGAAAGCTGAAAAAACGAGCCATATAGTACCATAAAGGAAACTGCTATATATGATAGAAGTATATGAAAGAAAACTGCTCCGTTTCTGTATGTTTTGCCTATAATTTTTCCCACTTTACATATGTATAAGCTATTCTTGTTTTTTTCGATCTGTACTCCATATATTACCCCTTTTGAAACAGATTACAACGTACGCGCCTGAATTCAAGATACAGCTTGGTGTCAACTTTTTGATTTACCGTGATTCAAACACGGTTTATTTTTCTGGAACTGTTCCAAACATGTTACTCATGGCTCAACCAATTTTTTTATTACAGATGATTCCTGCAATCGAATTCGGAAGAAGCGGTCAAGAGCAGCGTTTTCACATGCTCAAGTATTTGAGCTAGAAAGGAGGTTCAGCATTCAAAAATACTTATCAGGACCAGAAAGAGCTGATCTTGCTCAACTTTTAAAGTTAACTGAAACCCAGGTTAGTCAAATGAAAAACTACTTTAATTCGACCTTGTCTTAATTTTTTTATCCTCGTTAATTGATAAACAATAAGACCCTCAAAGCCTAAATTTGACCAATTATCAAAACATTTGAATATTAAAACATGGAAAGTCTATTTATTCATCTGTTTATTTGTCTATATAAATATGTCTTTGCGTCCACTAAATTAATGGCTGAATTACGCATTCAATCTTGAAGAATGAAAACTTCGCGCAATAGCCTTGAAATTACCGGTAGGCTATTTTTTCTTATATGCACTGGCACTATTGTAAAATTGAGAAAGCGAGAAAAGATTTAGTCGAAAAGGATATTCTAGAAAACTTCACTTCCAATGATTTCATTTCATGGCCGTATGCCCGAGCAGTGTTTGAGTAAAGCAGGAGTTTTCCAAGGACAAAGGCTTGAGCGTCACCTTTTCAAAGTGACGGAAGTTTGCGAACACAGAAGGCCATATCTACCAGACATAGTGAACACGACAAGTGGAGGGCAACAACAAGAAGATTGCAAAGCGGACTTCATACTAGATGAAGAGGCTTCAAGGCCGTTTTTTGGGCTAGTAGGACTGTAGATTGTGTAAGACTATGCCCAGGATTATATATTTTTGATCAGGTATCTATTAACATTAATCAACATTGATGATGTATATGATAGACATCAATTTCTCATGTAATAGGCTAGTTTAAAAAAATCCCAAATTAGTAATGATATGTGTATATTGTATTGGTTCAGAGCATTCACAGGGGGGAGGCAAACTGGCCGGGAACCGTGGCTGGGGGCACAAAGGCTGGGGGACTGCACACTTTGATCAAATTTTTCACTTTTGATTTTTATTTTTTACTTATATTTGAGTCGAGAGGGGGGAACTGTAGTTAATTTTCCCCAGGCACCACCAGCCCCAGGAAGGGCTCTGAACTAGTTTGTTTTGTTTTCATTTGTAGCCTATGGGCTGGATATGAATACGTTAGCTATTTTATTTACTTATGTCTAAATTCTAAATTTTCATCTCTTACGGTTGATATACAGTAATAGAAAGCTGAGAAAAAGACAGCAAAGATGGAAATCGTCTTTGTATTTATCGGTTAGTCAAGGCTTTGGACTTTAAGTAGGAGTATTACAACTTCTTTTCATTCATAAATTATCAGCTTAAAGTTCCTTCAGAAATTATTTAGAACTTGTACACAAAAACAGTTTTGCAATGAAAAACCGGCCCAAAAGTGAGTAGTTTCTTTTATGATGGTATATACAATATTTTATTCGCTTTGTCACCAAAGGTATAGAAATCACACTGTAAAAGAAAATGTTTTAATATAAATTCGACTTTCAAACTTGACAATATTTAAAAACAACTTCAAAATTTAATATTGTATTTTTACTATCACAATAGTTTATGTATATAATCTCGTTTGCTTTATTGACAACTATATAAGACTTACGTAAGATCGGACATATTGACCAATCTGGTCAATTCAGTCCCGCCTTTAATTGTGTCATTTACATTATACTCGCTGACTGAAGTTTCTATTAGTTATTCTTGACAATAATATAAGTTTTTTGGTAATCATCTGGCAGTAATCAAATATATGACCAAGGACACGGTTTTATCTACCTATTATTGACAATAATATAAGAAGTACATAACATTGGACCTGTGGCCTCAATTGAACCTTCGAAAAGCTATTTCAATAAGTCCTTGTTTTATCACTCATTATTTTATGCTTAGCATCAAAGCATTTGCTTAAGCCTGTAACATGTACAGTCAAAAGGATAATCCCAAAATTTAAAAATTAACGCCATAAATAATATATAAAACTTTTTCTATCGCACAATTAATGTGTTTTTTTTTTAAATCAATTCGACTAAGTCCATTATAAAAAGTAAAAAATACGAATATTTTGTAATTTTACACATCCCGCACTTCCATACACAAGAAAACAACGGTAAGTTCTGGGATTCTTTTAAACGAGATAAAACGTACATTAAAATTAGAACAACGGCGAATTTTCTTTTGGAACTATCTTCATTGATTGACTTACGAAGTCTGTCACGCTGGTCTTCAAGTGACCCCATTTTAGTTCAAGTAATCGATCATTGACTCTTTGTATATATTTTAGGTGAAAATATGGTTTCAAAATCGCCGCTACAAAACAAAACGTCGTCAACTACAGCAATCAAGTCCATATGGCCATATTAATAACAGTCAAAATACTCCCTTCTTTAATCCCAACTTTGGATTAATTCATTCCCAGAACCCACGCCACGTGACTCTAAGATTTATGCCACGAGAAGAGCCAGCAAGAAGTATGGCTGTACCTCTTACTTTGCCAACAGCCCAGTACCTTTATCACCCTTACCTTGCAAGTCTAGCTGCTTACCACAACAGTGTTTCCAGTCAGTCTTCGCAAGCCAAAATATGTAATAAATAATATATTTTGAAGTGTTTAAGTTTTTTGTTATTTATTTTTATTCGTATTATTAAATAAACTGTTCATCGTCTATTCATCCTTACTACAAGATTTACAAAATTTCTTTTTTTAGAAGATAAGCGAAAAGAGAGAAAAAAAAAAACAGATTCGTGATGTATGTGAAAAGACTCTAGCACCTGAAACGTGAGCCGGGGTTGCAGAGTAAAATAGAACTGACCTATTTTAAAATCAATGACAGGCCAATTTTAATTCTAAAGATAATAAATCCAAGATTAGAACTGACTTGTGGTATCTTGTTCGACAGCTACGCTTCTCAATAGCTACTATAACAAAAAAAATCCTATTCTTGTCATTAAAACTTTATTAGGTATTTTTTATTTTCATTTAATTTAATTCATGTTTGATTGGCTTTTGGCAAAATTTTGTAGAATTTTCCCATTATTCTATTATTTTATCCAATATAATTAGCCATTTTATTAGCCATGATGGTTGACAACTGTCGTAATGGAATTTTGAAAAGGTTGTTGTGTTCGAAATGATGAAAAATAAAAAGTGAACTTTGAAACCGAATTTTAACAACTAAAGAAAGTCAAATTTCAAAACGCTTACTAATTGACGTTATAAGTAGTGTTGATAATAGTATAAACTAAAAAAAATGTTTTGGCAGTTAGTGTATAAGAAGGGAATGCCCCATTAAGATTACCCTGACTTGTCTAAATCGTAGACGTACCAGTTTACAAAGACTTGTGCAGTTTGTCATGTATTTTGAAAACATAAAATCAATTTCGTTTCTTATAATGAGGCTCGTTCTATTTATCAATATTTAAAAAAGAAAATAAATAAATCTTTGGATTACCTTTCCAAAATAATTAGAAGTAAAGTATTCCTTATTTTTGATTACATTACTCTTTCTCTTTGTGATGATTTTCAGCGTATTAAAATAACGATAAAAAAAAACTAAGGAGAATTACTGTCTTAACTAAAAGAAAGCCAGCTACAGCAAAAGTATCGTGTAAGCCTACCTTCCCAAGGTCTTTCATAAACTTTTTTCCGAAAATAAAATAAACTCAAAAAATAAACCGTCCATTCATCAAATTAACATAAACAATATGTTTTTAATAACAGAAATCAAGAGTAGCTATAAAACTTAGAATAATCAGAATTTTCCTAAAGCACGAGGGCCACCGGCGCCACTGCTCTTCTTTACTAAGTTTAACTTTCTTATTCTTACTTCGAAAATAAAGAATGAATGGGTTGGGGTGAGGTGGAGGATGAAAAAGATGATTTGGGCTCATTTATGCCCAAAGCATCCCATGGTTATGTAATATAAAAAGCCAAGGTTATTAAATGACATTCGTTTTTTCTTGATTTTAACGCCACGAATGCACTATAGGTGCAGAAGATGGAAATGGTAAGAAATAGATTTGTAAAGCTTTAATCAACACTAATGTATCTTATCTCTTTCTTATTAATGCTATTAAGTACTATTACAAAGTCATTGTATCTTTGGCTAGCTACGTATTACAGAAAAATTGTTGTCGCACGCTTTCGGCTTTCCCAATTTTGGAAACTACGCTTTAATTCTGAGCTAAGGTTAAATAAAAAAGCAACAATTTTTCCAACTGAAAGTAAGGAGCAACATTAAAACTTAAACGAACAGAGATTTTCACGTATTTTAGGAAGGTCTACCTATTTCTCAGCCCTCGCTCTTTACGCTAAAATTTCAGTCATTGAAAAATGCTTCTCATTCAAATTCAACGGTCCTATCGTACTTAGACAACCTTGTTACTGGATGCGCTTATTCAGGTTTACGTGTTTCGCACAGAAGGTTATTAGCTACAGAAAACGTTGCTTAAATTTCAGAATGAGAACCTACACATAGACTTTTGTACTTTATTCATTAATTTTGGCCTTTAAGATTTAATTTTGCTCCCTTTTATCGAGTTAAAACGACAAAACTCCCTTTTGTCCCTTTTTTCGTTGTTTTTTGTTATGGGATCTGTCTATTATTCTATTCTTTATACTAAAGTTTAACTCACGCTTGGACGAATTAGCCCTTGCAATCGTGAAGAATTATAATAAGGAAAGATGGTGATCCGGGGCTAGTCGTTGATTTATTAGTCAATTTTTACTGATGATAACTTCAGTTTGTTTCAAGTTTCAACATCGCTATTTTCCTTCATCTATCTAAAACATTCAAAGCTTCGGTTGGGCCTGCTATTTACGAAGTTACTGACATATTAGTTCGAGTTCTGGCAAAAGAAAAAGCTTAGGGGATAAATTATCCCCCACCAATTGACCTAAAGGATTTCTCATGGAATTATGGACATTTCAGACTTCGAAACTACACTTTTTGAGGCATTTCCAGGGACCTCAAAAGGGCTAGCCAGTAAAATCTGAGGATGACTAATTGGCCTAGAAATATCAAAAAGCTATATATTTAGCCACATTGTTTGACGCACTCTCCTGCGTCAAACTTGCACATTCGTCCCTAAACCTAAATGTAGTCCAAACGTAAGGAATGGTTATCACCGGCCAATTACATAGTAATATTAGTCTCCATACAGTATTCGATAGCTGCACGTAAGCTGTTAGGGAAGAGGTCAGAAATCTTTTATGAGGTGGGTTACCTAAAACCTCAAATAGAGCATTTTTACTCCAAAGTATCCGGTCACCCATTCTTAAGTTAAAAATACGTCAATTTTTCTAATTTTTCAAAATTAACAACCCTTAGCTCCCCCAAAGAGAACAGATCCGTACCAATTATGTCAATCTTGTATCTATAACTTGTGCTTATCCTTCCCAACAAGTTTCATCCCGATCTCTCCACTCTAAACGTTTTCCAAGATTTCATGTTTCCAAGATTTCTGTTTCCCCCGTCCAGCCCTCTATATCACTGGATTAGAATTGAAATGGAGCATCTGCGACATAAGATTCTTCTATATATCAAGTTTCATTAAGATCCGATCACTTATTCGTAAGATACGTCAATTTTCACGTTTTCCAAGAATTCTGGTTTCCCCCTCCAACTCCCTTCAATGTCACCGGATCTGGTTGGGATTTAAAATGAGAGTTCTAAAGCACAAGATCTTTCTAAATATCAAATTTCATGAAGATCTGATAACCCATTCATAAGCTAAAACTACCACACTTTTTCTAATTTTTCCAAATTACCCCCCCCCCCCCAAACTCCACCAAAGAGAGCGGATCCGGTCCGTTTATGTCAGTCACTTATCTTGGACTTGTGCTTATTCTTTTCACCAAGTTTCATCCTGATCTCTCCACTTTAAGCGTTTTCCAAGATTTCCGCTCCCCCCCCCCTGATGACACTGGATCCGGTCGGGATTTAAAATAAGAGATATGAGCTTCGAGATCCATCTAAATATGAAATTTCATTAAGATACGATCACTCTTTCCTAATTTAAAAATACTTTATTTTATCTAATTTTTTAGAATTAACCCTCCCCCAACTCCCCCAAAGAGATCAGATCCGTTCTGGTTATGTCAATCCCATATCTAGGACTTGTGCTTGTTTTTCCCACCGAGTTTCATCCCGATCCCTATACTCTAAGCGGTTTCCATGATGTTAGGTTCCGCCCTCCCCCCAACTTCCACTACACCGGATCCGTTTGGGATTTAAAAAAAGAGCTCTGAGACATGATATCCTTCCAAATATTAAATTTCAATAAGATCCGATCACTCTGTCGTAAGTTAAAAATACCTTTTTTTTAATTTTTCAGAATTAACCTACCTCCCCCAACTCCCCTGAAGAGAGCAGATCCGTTCCAGTTATGTCAATCACGTATCTAGGACTTAGGATTATTTTTATCACCAATTTTCATTCCGATCCCTTCACTCTAAGCGTTTTCCAAGATTTTAGGTTCCCCCATCCCACTCCCCCCAATGTCACGGGATCAGGTCGGGATTTAAAATAAGAGCTCTGAGACAAGATACCCTTCCAAACATCAAATTTCATTAAGATCCAATCACTCCTTCTTACGTTAAAAATGCCTCATTTTTTCTATTTTTTCAGAACTAGCCCCCCCCCCTAACTCCCCCAAAGAGAAGGGATCCGTTCAAGTTATGTCAATCACGCATCTAGGACTTGTGCTTATTTTTCCCACCAAGTTCATCCAGATCCCTCCACTCTAAGAGTTTTCCAACATTTTGGGTTCCCCCTCAACTCCCCCCAGTGTCACCGGATCCAGTTGGGATTTAAAATAAGAGCTCTGAGACACGATATCCTTCCAAACTTCAAATTTCATTAAGATCCGATCACTCCTTCGTAAGTTAAGAATACCTCATTTTTTCTAATTTTTCAGAATTAACCCTCCCCCCTCAACCTTCCCAAACAGAGCGGATCCATTCCAGTTATGTCAATCACGTATCTAGGACTTGTGCTTATTTTTACCACCAAGTTTCATTCAGATCCCTCCACTCTAAGCGTTTTCAAATATTTTAGGTTCCCCCCTCCAACTCCCCCCCAATATCACCGGATCTTGTCGGGATTTGAAATAAAAGCTCTGAGACACGTTATCCTCCCAAACATCAAATTTTATTAAGATCCCTTCACGTAGCAAAACCGGGACAGACAGACAGACCGACAGACAGACCGACAAAATTTGCGATCGCTATATGTCACTCGGTTAATACCAAGTGCCATAAAAAAAGAGCCTACCGCGTATCTGATTGAAAAAATCGTAAAATTGATGCTGATACCGATACTAATGCTATCTTTATTAATAAACATAGTTTTAATTCTTTACAATTTATATCTACTGCACTAATAGAAATACCTACTTTCTTGTGGATGCGCAAAAGAAAATTCTTTTAATCAAACCAAGAAATAAAATAAAATTAAATGAATTGATAACTTGCTTATTAATAACTAAATAAAAATAACTTGCATAAAAATTGAATAATTAATATTTAGTAAATTATTTGGTTAAATGTATTGAAATCTAAAAGCAACAAAATGTAAAAAAAAAATGGGTCCATATGGTTTGAGGTCCTCAATTCAAGCTATAAGAGTCTTAACTGCTCTTCACAAATCCTAAGTGAGTATGATGTGAGGTTTTCTGAATTTTTTAACCAAAATTTGCTCTAAATTGTCAATAATTGGAGTTTTTGATGAAAATTCCACAAGATTCGAATCATGGAGGTGGAGGTGAGTTCCAACAGTAAACAACCCTTGCATATGAAATAACTTTTATTCGTTTTAAGTTTTAGAGTTTAGCCCTTCATATTGATTTTTTGATTTTTTTTTTTTTAATTTAATATGTTTAAGGGTGAATATGGCACCGTGGAATAGTAGGCTTTCTGATACTGGAAAATTTCATATATAGCCTTTTTGTAGTTTCAAACCAATTTATTATCTCAGAGTTTCCGCTCTATAGCATTTTGACCCATTTTGCCCAAAATCATGATTATTTGACGCAAATTGCCAAAAATGACACTTCGCAGTGATGTATTCTCTTTTATTACCAAAGGGACATTGGAACTTAAGATTTCTGCTTAAATGACCCTTGCTGATATTCTATGACCACTACTTCGTCATAACTGACCCTCGTAGAAAACAATAACAAATAAATAAACAAACACATAATGTTGACTACCTTTCTCATTAAAAGACAAAAAAACACAAAAAAAACAAACACATAATGTTGACCATCTGTATCATAAAAAAACATCTCCATTGAATCTCCAAAAAATCTCCTTTCAAATGATGAATTTGATGGTGTAATTTTAATAATCCTCTCACGGCATTTTGAAGGTTTCCACTTGTTCCAATATAGCAAATGCTAGCACAGACTCTTGTGTTACAAGAGCATTGTTGGAAGACGATGTGTTCCCGTTCATTATTTTTAACTCCACCCGATCAAATAGAATGGGAGGTCGTAAAAGCTTGTGGGAAGTTTATTCGATTTTAAATAATAAGTTCTAATTCCAGTTTTAAAGGCCTAAACCGATCGGAGGACAACTTGTCATCCTTTTGACGCTCCATTAGTGCCACATTGTATCGAATCTGCAATTCGAGATTCCAGTTTTAATCAGTACGGTTAAAAGGCGCAGAATAATCCCCTCCTTGCATGACCTGATAAGTGCTGCAAATGGTGTTAATCGAACTATTTCCTATGCTATTCCCTGTTTCTAAAGAACTTTCAATCTGTGTCAATGAGAGGCTTCCCCCCCCCCCCCACCTCATTGTCTTTCTTTTACTTTCTTTTTTCTTGATAGAAAGGAGGACATGTTACACATTAATGAAATCAAAGCTACAGAAGGATTTTTAATCTGCATAGTTGAGGAGCCCCAAGTGAGACCCTTGGGCAAGTCCTACTCTTATCCTAAACTCGTCTTTGACATTAAAAACTAATGATTGCTAAGACACGGTTTTTGACTTTTTTTTTATTTATTTTTTTGTGTTTTATTCTTTTGGTGTAGAAAGAAATTAAAAATCTCTTGTAGCTTTGAAGATTGAGCTGGACACGCGAATTTATTTTGGAGGGGGTCTGTCAATTTGGAGTTGGCATATTTACTAGGATACGACAAAACAGGTGAATTACAACCTATATTGACAATTTGAAGGACAAATCAAGAGGATATTAAACAAGATAAGATTTCAGTGAAGACAAGGGCCAGAAAAGTCCCACACAGTGCAAGTTCCAGGGATTCAGGTCTTGCTTTCATAAAAAAAAAACAATAGAAGATATATAGTTAAAATTTATCTATAGTAAATACTTATGGGATTCTCAAATAGAAAGCCAACTATGTTACAAAGTCAATATTTGGACAAGGAAGGCTTTTATATTGTGTAAAAATATGCCAATAAGAGCAATATGCAGTGCATCGCATTTCAACCGTCCACAATATTGCCTTTCTCACGTTAGTAAATATCCTTAGAAAAAATAACATATCGTTAGCAGCCTTGTTATTGAAAAAAAAACCCGCAAGATTTCCATAATTTCCTGGAGATGTGAAAAATATTTATATAAATGTTTCGAGAAGTTTGATTCGTGATCCGGCACTGGCTCAAAAGGAAAATTCTTCTGGGTTGCATAAATGTAAAAACGCATAAATAAATTTACATTTTATTTTCTTACACGAGTTAAATAATAAAAATAGTGGCCGAGTGTGTATTTGTATTCTTTTAAATATCTCTATCACCCGCACCCACACATTATGCTGGTAACGTTCTTAGGAACTAGGACTGGGCTTTTAAAGCTTAACTTTTCAATCTTAAGATTTTGTCACTGTTCGCAGTAATGATTGACAGACGGTATAAATATATACTAAATGTTTTGTATATAAATTCGTATATATATAAATATATATATATATATATATATATATATATATATATATATATATATATATATATATATATATATATATATATATATATATATATATATATATATATATATATATATATATATATATATATATATATATATATACGAATATTTCGCATTGGTATTGGTAAATAAATCTTTGTGTATATATCTATAGTGTGGATTGAAAGAAGTGTGTTGGTCGAAGTTGTGACGCACCACTCGCAACAGCAAACTGTCATAAAAGTTAGTTAATCGATCGCAGGGGTGCACTGTGATATCCATAGACAAGATTTGGTAGTAGGACGTTTTCTTCAAAATTCAAAATATAACTTTGTAAAATATGTCAATTTTGTAAACTACACGAAATATATTCCACAAATAGTGGATTTTTACTAAATGTTGACAAAAATTTTTTAGTAATGATAGACATATCCTTTTGTATTGTAACGTATGACGGCTTTCAGAAGGAAACGTTTGAAACATCTGTTTGAGGTAAAAGAAGAAGTTTTCCTATATCTGAAGGAACATGCGTCATCTCAGAAAGAAGCTATTTTTTATTATTTAATTACAAATTCCACGGCTTTAATTGGTTAATAAAAGTAGTTTATCTGTGCAAAATATCATTAGTACATTCATGAAATTGAACTTGAATTTTCAAGACTTTCCTTTAAATATTTTAAGGTATCAGAAAAAATAACTGCGACAATTAAACAAAATAGCTGTTGAAACAACAATTTTAAAAAAAAATCAAATCTATTGGAACATTACATAGATTTATTCCTAGTCACAAGGGCGCCAACGAGCAAAATCTTGGGGGGGAATGTGACAAAGGTGCCGATAACTTACCTAACTGACACATTTATTTTAAAAAAGAGTAAAAAAGAAAAAAAGGGAAAAGAGTGCTAGAGAAACCTTGGAGGGTGGGGGGCAGGCCCCCCGGCCACCTTGGATCCGTCAGTGATGAAAATATACAGGTCACAAAACAACTAATACAAAAAAGAATATAAAAAAATTTCAAATCTATTGGAACATTACATAGATTTATTCCGAACTAATGCATAGTTTTAAAAGCTGCTTTCTGAATATTGTTCAAGTGATCAACGGACTAAATTTTTCGTTTTTCGTTGAAACCGAAAATAAAGATATGTTTAATCTTAGTGAACCTGAATTTGATAATTTAACTCAATTTTTATGTGACACCGACCTGTAAAATTTGTTTGAAGCTAAACCACTAATTAATTTTTGGCTGTGTTGTCAAAAGGATTATCAAAAAAGCCCCATTGTCAATACAATTGTCGACAATGGAACACCATTGTCGACACGTCGAAGCTCTGCTCTAAGACATAGTGTATATATATATATATATATATATATATATATATATATATATATATATATATATATATATATATATATATATATAATATATATATCTTCTATATATATAAAAATAAGTTGTCTGTCTGTGGATGGATGGATGGATGGGTCAGGTGACGTCACCTGAAAAAACTGGATCAGGTGACGTCAAAACTGAAAAAACTAAAAAAGGCAAAAACTACAAAAAAACTAAAAACTAATAAAAAAAATAAAAAAGCTAAAAAACTAAAAAAACTAAAAAAAGGCAAAAACTACAAAAAAAACTAAAAACTAATAAAAAAGCTAAAAAACTAAAAAAACTAAAAAAAGGCAAAAACTACAAAAAAAACT
The DNA here is from genome assembly GCF_032884065.1 of Artemia franciscana. Taxonomy (NCBI): domain Eukaryota; kingdom Metazoa; phylum Arthropoda; class Branchiopoda; order Anostraca; family Artemiidae; genus Artemia; species Artemia franciscana. Next base: position 18,127,199 of record NC_088865.1, on the reverse strand, counting down.
AAAAACTAATAAAAAAAAATAAAAAAGCTAAAAAACTAAAAAAGCTAAAAAAACTAAAAAAAAGATAAAAAACTAAAAAAACTAAAAACTAAAAAAAAAGGAAAAAACTGAAAAATAAGCTAAAATAAAGGTAAAAACCAATAAAAAACTAAAAAAAAAACTGAAAAAACTAAAAAAAGGCAAAAACTACAAAAAAAAACTAAAAACTAATAAAAAAAGTAAAAAAGCTAAAAAACTAAAAAAACTAAAAAAACTAAAAAAAGGTAAAAAACTAAAAAAAATAAAAAATAAAAAAAAAACTAAAAAAAAGAAAAAAACTGAAAAATAAGCTAAAATAAAGGTAAAAACCAATAAAAAACTAAAAAGAAAAAAAGGAAAAAGCTAAAAAAAATTTTCATCTAAAAAACTAAAAAAAACTAAAAAAGGTAAAAACTAAAAGAACTAAAAAAGAAAAAAATAAATGACGAAACTCAAAGAGAAAGCGACCAGGACAAAAGGAATGTTCGATTAGCAATCAACAAAGCACCGGGACACAGGGAGTATAAATGACGACCAGGGCATAAGTAAAAAAAAAAAAACTATCTATATATATAAAAATAAGTTGTCTGTGGATCTGTGGATCGTGGATCAGGTGACGTCACCTGAAAAAACTGGATCAGGTGACGTCAAAACTGAAAAAACTAAAAAAAGGCAAAAACTACAAAAAAAACTAAAAACTAATAAAAAAAAATACACCGGGATACAAATGACGACCGGGACACAGGGAATATAAATGACGACCGGGACACAGGGACACAACTACAACGGGGACACCGGGGGAAACAGGGGGATGTAAATGACGACCGGGACACCGGGACAGGGAATGGTCGATTAGCAATCACCATCAACAAAGCTCAAGGGCAATCATTAGAATCATGAGGTATAGATCTGAATACAGATTGTTTTCCCATGGACCATTATATGTTGCATGTTCAAGAGTCGGTAAACCTGACAATCTATTTATATGCAAAGACAATGGGACAGCAAAGAATGTTGTATATTCGCAAGTTTTACGTAGTTAAAACCATATATATATATATATATATATATATATATATATATATATATATATATATATATATATATATATATATATATATATATATATATATATATATATATATATATCTATATTCACAGGTGGGACATAGGGACACAACTACAATGGCGCGTAACTATTATGGCGCGTAACGACTTACGCGCGCGGGGGGGCTTGGGGGGGGCGCGAAGCGCCCCCACCAACTAGGTGTTGGGGTGGCGCGAAGCGCCACCCCAACAGCTAGTATATATATATATCTTCTATCTATCTTCTTCTATATATATAAAAATAAGTTGTCTGTCTGTGGATGGATGGATCAGGTGACGTCACCTGAAAAAACTGGATCAGGTGACGTCAAAACTGAAAAAACTAAAAAAAGGCAAAAACTACAAAAAAAACTAAAAACTAATAAAAAAAATAAAAAAGCTAAAAAACTAAAAAAAACTATAAAGGTAAAAACCAATAAAAAACTAAAAAAAAAACTGAAAAAACTAAAAAAAGGCAAAAACTACAAAAAAAACTAAAAACTAATAAAAAAAGTAAAAAAGCTAAAAAACTAAAAAAACTAAAAAAACTAAAAAAAGGTAAAAAACTAAAAAAAATAAAAAATAAAAAAAAACTAAAAAAAAGGAAAAAACTGAAAAATAAGCTAAAATAAAGGTAAAAACCAATAAAAAACTAAAAAAAAAAAAGGAAAAAACTAATAAATGACGACACTCAAAGAGAAAGCGACCAGGACAAAAGGAATATTCGATTAGCAATCAACAAAGCACCGGGACACAGGGAGTATAAATGACGACCAGGACATAAGTAAAAAAAAAAAAACTATCTATATATATAAAAATAAGTTGTCTGTGGATCTGTGGATCGTGGATCAGGTGACGTCACCTGAAAAAACTGGATCAGGTGACGTCAAAACTGAAAAAACTAAAAAAAGGCAAAAACTACAAAAAAAACTAAAAACTAATAAAAAAAATAAAAAAGCTAAAAAACTAAAAAAACTAAAAAAAGGCAAAAACTACAAAAAAAACTAAAAACTAATAAAAAAGCTAAAAAACTAAAAAAACTAAAAAAAAGGCAAAAACTACAAAAAAACTAAAAACTAATAAAAAAAATAAAAAAGCTAAAAAACTAAAAAAACTAAAAAAACTAAAAAAAGGTAAAAAACTAAAAAAACTAAAAACTAAAAAAAACTAAAAAAGGTAAAAACTAAAAGAACTAAAAAAGAAAAAAATAAATGACGACACTCAAAGAGAAAGCGACCAGGACAAAAGGAATGTTCGATTAGCAATCAACAAAGCACCGGGACACAGGGAGTATAAATGACGACCAGGACACAAGTAAAAAAAAAATAAACAAAACTAAAAAGAAGGTAAAAACTACAAAAAAACTAAAAAGAAAAAAAAACTAAAAACTAATAAAAAAACTAAAAAATCTAAAAATCTAAATAAACTAAAAAAGAAAAAAAAAGGAAAAAAATAAAGGAGAAAAACAAAACTAAAAAACGAATGTATATACAGACCGGTACACCGGGATACAAATGACGACCGGGACACAGGGAATATAAATGACGACCGGGACACAGGGACACAACTACAACGGGGACACCGGGGGAAACAGGGGGATATAAATGACGACCGGGACAAAAAAACTAAAAAGAAAAAAAAACTAAAAACTAATAAAAAAACTAAAAAATCTAAAAATCTAAATAAGCTAAAAAAGAAAAAAAAAGGAAAAAAAAGGAGAAAAAATAAACTAAAAAACGAATGTATATACAGACCGGGACACCGGGATACAAATGACGACCGGGACCCGGGACACAGGGAATATAAATGACGACCGGGACACAGGGACACAACTACAACGGGGACACCGGGGGAAACAGGGGGATGTAAATGACGACCGGGACACCGGGACAGGGAATGGTCGATTAGCAATCACCATCAACAAAGCTCAAGGGCAATCATTAGAATCATGAGGTATAGATCTGAATACAGATTGTTTTCCCATGGACCATTATATGTTGCATGTTCAAGAGTCGGTAAACCTGACAATCTATTTATATGCAAAGACAATGGGACAGCAAAGAATGTTGTATATTCGCAAGTTTTACGTAGTTAAAACCATATATATATATCTATCTATATTCACAGGTGGGACATAGGGACACAACTACAATGGCGCGTAACTATTATGGCGCGTAACGACTTACGCGCGCGGGGGGGCTTGGGGGGGGGCGCGAAGCGCCCCCACCAACTAGGTGTTGGGGTGGCGCGAAGCGCCACCCCAACAGCTAGTATATATATATATATATATATATATATATATGTATATATATGTACACAAATTACGACAATATGTACATAATTGTAGACAATTCATTGTCGACAATGGAACATCATTGTCGACACGTTGAAGCTCTGCTATAAGACATAATGTACTTTAAAAAAATTAGTATCGAAACACGTTGGATATCTAACCTAATTTGCGAATCAAAATAACATCATTTCTTCCTAATTTGCAATTTGTATGTAATGACAAGTATATCCCCCTTTGCACGAAGGAAGGAATATGCGGAAACAAAGTTTGCCTCACTTGAACATATTTGTTATTTATTAATTCTTATTGTTTTCTTATGTGATTATTTTGATATTTTTGTGTATTAAGAAAGAAAATAAATATCTAGACTTCTACAAAGAAATAAAATTTGATTCGTAAACAAAGAAAATAAATATCTAGACTTCTACAAAGAAATAAAATTTGATTCGTAAACAAAGGTTTTCTAACGTTTAATTATTTTTTTATTCCTCTATCTTTTTAAAGCGACCTATAAACGGTTTTAGATGGATCATTATGATATGTATCTTGGTTTGACATATTTTTACTGTCGTTCTGCAGAAATTTGCATGGTCAAACTAGTGAAAATTTTCGCCAATTTGGCGATGAAATGCTTCCCTTTTTTGCCAGGGATCTTGGCTTCAGAACAATGGTGGTAGGAACAGAAGGGGATCATTTGAAGATAATTTTAAAGCTTTAGCGCTCTTTTTGTTCAATAAAAGAGATGTTGTCAATTTCTGTGGTTTAGTGCTACAAAATACGACCCGGATAGGGCTATAGTAGTTTTACAAGAATTTGCTAATTTAGTTAATCAATCTACAGCTATAGTAAAAATGTGATTTCTAATTTCAGAAGCCTTATTGCTTCCCGGAGACACGTTTCCTCTCTAAATATCTATGCCAGACCAAAAGGAATGAATGGTTTATTAGTCGTATTTAGGAAAGCAAAAGGAAAACTCTTCTTTTGGTGCTTCAAGGGTTGTCATGTATGGGGGGAGGGGGTGAACCTGTCCCCTCAATGTTTTAGTAAAAAAAAAATAACTCAGTAAATTTATATATAGATCATCTACAAAAATTCTGCTAGAAATCACCTGACATATCATCTACAGAAATTTCGAACTTGGTCGGCAAACGCACCAGTTTTAACGACTCCTTCCGTGATTTTACAGATATTGCCACAATTTGCCACTTGGCTAAGTAAACAGCATTAAAATAGTGATATGATACGTACCGAAGTCTAAATTTCGGCTGGTAAATGGAGCAGTTTTACCGACTCGTGCAGTGATTTTACGTTTAGCATTCGAAACGGATATTATGCTAATCATTGACAAAAACAGTCTTTAAAAATGATCAGCCAGTCGGTAAAATCTCTTCCTACCCCCCCCCCAAAAAAAAAAAAAAAATAGACACTTTGTCTAGCAACGACACTGGGTGCTTTGCTTTTGTATATTATAGCTTCGTATACTGTACTATTATAAACACTTGTGGTAAAATGTTTGCTCGTCGAAACGCTTATTCAGCTTTACAATCATTCGGCAAATTATCTGTTCTTTGGAGTAATACTTTTCAAATGGAATTTGATTTCTGTCGGCGCGTAATGGTCTTCAATTTACTGGCGGTCAGGGTAGCCCCGTGAAAGAGGCAAAAGTTTACCAGAAACAAATACTGAAATAATAACGAGAGATAATGAAGATTAGATTCCTCCTCCTCATGGAGGTTTTCTAAATTCTCTGAACAACACGGTTCTTGCAAGCTATGCCTAGGCTGAATATACCCTGGGACAGATCCAAGGGGTATTTTAAGGGCACATACACCCTCCAAAAGGTCAAAAGTTTCCCTGATTACAGAGGTAGAGGGACAAAAATATCAATTAGGTAGCCCGAATTTAATGGGAGCCAAACATTAATTCTGTATTGTCCCCTGAACGTACCTCTCCCGAATTTGGTGCACCTGAAAGGATAATGGATACATGAGAGTAAACACGTCAGGTTTACTCAGGTCACCCGCTACTAATCGGAGTTATTATTATCAGGCAAAAAATGGCGGCATATGCTGTAGTTGGAGCTGTTCAGCGGTTTTGTACAAATGACCAATCGATAAAACAGAATCGAAGAAAACTGTACCAAATAGGAAGTTCCCATGAAATAATTTATAAAATCATTTAGTTGACTTACCCAAATCAAAACGACCTTTTTTTACTGTCCAAGGCGTAATAAGAAGGGGGTTTTGGTGGTTTAACTGACCTTCGATTATTGAAAAATTAATTATAATGCAAGTATGTGCAGTTTGATATCATGATATTTATTTAAAGACCTTTTCCTAACTCTGACCTTTCCTCTAAAGATTTAATTGGGAACCAACTGCGGCTACAACACTCTACATTATACTTGTTATTGATGCCCAGCCAAACAATTCTATCTGACCCTTCTTAGTCTCCATTGACTAAAAAAATTTCCCAATACTTTCAAAAACTAATGATTTCCATTGCTCTAAGCTATTCTGATCGGCCATAGAACTTTCTAAGTCGAAAAGCGGAGTCAGTAGATCGTCTCAAATTGCTCCTTGTCCCTAGAAAGGTCTCTAACGAGTCCCATTGTCCCCCTTGCCAATTGCCTGGAATAAGAACGGCTCCAAGTGGTGAATACTCAATGTGGGAAAGTTGCAGAGTTTTTTCAAAGTTGAGTGGACACTATTGAAACAGCTTGACTTGTATTTTCCCTGATTGTGGAAACTTGAAGCATCATTCAACATCAATAAATGTTGGTTCGAAAAATTGATGTAACGTTTTCGATTGAACGGGGTTCACTTATTGAATATTTTTAGGTAATTCCGGCTTTTGGTATTAGCTTCAGTTGTACCACATTTGCATTTCATGCACCAACATAAATAATAGTTTTATTAATAAAAATCATTTAAGTAAAGTAAATTCAGGAACATAATGTCTTAGGAATGCCTCTGCCAAATTTACCGTCGGTTACTTTGGAAACTTTGTCACAAGGAAACAAATGACAAAATTTGAGACGACTGGGATATATGAAAAAGGTAGAAAAACATCATTATATGTTATCATCATGCCTATTCCCCACAATACCTTTTGCGATCTCATGAACGAAACTTCAGCTCAACTTTAGTTTTATCCATCCTTTTCGACTATATCCTAGTCTTGTCAGGTAATCCCTAAAAGGTAAAATAGATTGGTAACCAATCCCTCCTGATCATGCGTGCTAGTCAAAAAATAAATAAATTTTAATAGCTGCGCTAAAGAAAGCATCCATAATTCAAGGTAAAATATTTTTTTTAATATTTTAGTCATTCCTTCTACTCTTTTCAAAGCACTTCTGAGAAACAGCGAAAAAAAAATACTCGAATAAAGCATGTGCATGTTTTCGACTGATAAATTTGTGTTCCATTCCGACTTTCTGAGCTAGTTACAGTGAAAAATCCCTGTAAATTCCAACGAAATTAACATTAAAGCTGAGCTTCAAAGAAATATAAGCACTTAATATTCATCCAATCTAAACGATTCTTTTAATAATGCAGTAAATACTGATTTGTAGCAAGTTTTTTTTTTCGGAACGGACTTGAAACCTTAAATTACAATCAAAACCCTAGATACTTATCTTCACCCCATTTAACTGCTGCCTGAGAGCGCATTCTAATGGATGCATATTTCAAGATCAGGGTCAAGATCCCTCATAGAGGGCAGGGCCAGGTGGATACCCTAGAAATGCACAAATACGAGCCAAACTCAAACTGAATCTAGTTAGGATTAAATCCGATGTCCGGGTAAGTGTGTTTAAACCATATGAGAGTTATGCTGGGCTGAATTTAATCGCTCTCCATCCTGATCTGTAAGAGATCGAATCAGTCCTGGGCTACGAAAAGGCATAACTGGGGCATTGATTCTTTATTTTTACAAAGTTTGAATGAGATACATCAACCGATTTTGATAAATTTTCTGATAAAAGAAATCGAGAGAGCACCTCTCCATCAAAGAGTTAATATTGATTTGGAGCCCCAAAACTATAACTAGGAAACTAGCTATTACTTCTCACCAAATTCGAGCAATAACTATCAAATCTGACAGCTATTTTCATGTAAATACTCCCCACAGAAATAGAATAGAGACCCTATATCCCTGCTGAGCTTAAACCAAGCAAGAATATTTCAAAGGCACAACTATGACGCTAACTAATATTTTGTTCGTTTATGTCACATTCAAGGTCATCCTAATTCCCTAAGTTGGCCACAAAAGTAGGTCACCGTTCCCCACCGGTCCTCAAACCCAGACTTTTTACCTAAAGCAAACAAATAAGACCATAAAGGAGGAAAAATTGGAAAAAGGATGTCAAACCTTAGCATAGAGAGAGCGGCTTATTTTTTATTTTTATTTTAGACTTGAAATCACACGTCAGATACCAAAGGTTCATTAATAATGCATGGCTCATTCTCTTACGCCTAATGTCACTAATTTGTCACCAAGTGATTAGCACGTGCTGTCTCCCCAACTAAAAGACTTTCTAACACTTGGTTCCTAACCTCATCATTCCACTCAAAATCTTTATTCAAATTACAATAACGAAAGTTAGGGAAATCAGTTACGGGTCGTTGCGTGGGAAAAAGAGGGCTTTTGCATTGTCATTAAAGGTAATTTTTCACGAGGTGTTAATTATTATTTATTTTCACAATCAAACAAAATGTTTAGAAATCACTATGACCCTGCTAATTAATGTTTTATTTGGTGGTTTGTTAAAATGGCAGAGGGACTCATTCAGAAGGAGGGGTCTCTTTCCCTTTGGGAATAGAAGGTCCGTTTAAACTAAAGAAAAAGGAAAACAAATTGTAAAAATATTTGCACTCAGTGGTTGAGAAGGAGACCACTGAGTTTCCGTCTAAACCACAAGGGGCATCTTTTGCCCCTTCCCCACAAAATCTGATGGGGGAATGTTAAAAGTACTGGGAAATTCAAATATTTTGAGAATCAAGTTAAGGTTTTCTGAGTCTCATCTTAAACTTCCAATGGAAAAAGATCTCTTGCCTTACGGGTACGGACCTAGTACGCCCATGGCATGTACGCTCCTCCGTGCCTCCGTACCATGTTAAAGTGCCATATAGCACCTTCTGGAGTGGAAGGGCTGTGAGGCATAATAAGGCTATTTTTATAATCCCCATGTTCAAAAGCCCTTAATTGGAGGTTGTTAATCCCCTTCTTACCCCATTAGAAACTAAAAAACTGTTTTTTTAATAAACTGCCAGATGTCACTTACATATTTTCATGAAACAATTATATTTCTTATGTACAAAGTCCCGAATAAACCGATGAGGACACTCCCCTCGGACTTTAGTTTTGTAAGGAAGTCTTTAGTTATGTAAGGAAGTTGCGCATACTTCAATTTTGAGGGAGCATCTAGCGGGAAAAGTTAAGGGAGTTAGGAAGTATAACCTATATTTAATGCTATTTCCAACAGTTTGTAGTAACAAACTGTAAGTAAGGAGCGCAAGGCCGTATCCAGAAGAGTAAAGAGTTTGAATCCCCCCCCCCAAATGTTTGTCGGACTCGTAAAATCGTAAAAAATGAATCTAAACAATTTTTTGATACGTTTTTAAGATTTTTTGTACCCCCCAGCAAAAAAAAATTTCGTAAATCTTCCAAAAAAAATTCTTGGATATGGCCCTGAAGGAGCAACTCGGCTTAATAGTAACTGAAATTCTAAAAAAATGGAATAAAAAATTACCTTTTATGCTGATCCCTAATATATAAAATTCATTAAGTTTAATGTTACCCATCAAAAGCAACGAGCCCAAGAAAATTAGGGGGAGACATCCCCAAAAGAACCATGCGACCTAAGTGAGAATCACACCAGCAGATTCAGCATATCAGAGAACCTACTATAGAGTTGTTTTAACCATACTCTAGAGATATATCCTTACTGTGTTTTTTACCAGAAAAAAGATTACGGATGAGTGTTTATTTGTTGTTTTTATCCCCAGGATTGATCATATAAAACCAATTGTCCTAGAAGATCGGAAGAGAGTTCATTCGAACGGAATTCAAAAATTGTAGTTCCCTTTTCAAACGACCAAAGAGACTGGAGGACAGCCAGCCACCCTTTTACGCTCCCTTTTCTACAAAACACCCAATTAAAATATTTAGAGGTTGGCATTTGATTCAACATAGTTAAAAAGTCAAATAACTATGCCTCTGGGGAATACTCACCCCTCTATTGTCCCTGAGGAAAGGGCCTTCAGGTACGTAATTTGTCCATTGTTGTTTACATATATTGTCTGGTAATGGAATATAAACAATTTTTGTTTGGTGGGGGATTCTCTTCGAGAGGATTTTACTGGAGAGGATTCACAATGTGGAGCAAAGTTTCCAGAGAAAATTTATGGGGGGGGGGACTTCTTGGCATAACCTGAAAGACGGTTAGAAATTAAATGAAAATTCAAGTTTTTTTTAGCTGGAATTAAGGAGCAACGTTAAACTTAAAACGAATATTCTGTGTATGAGGGGGGCTGCTTCCTCCTCAATCCCTTGCTCTTTATGCTAAAGTTTGACTTTTTGTCACATTTCTTTAAGAAAGACTGGTCGGTCAAACAGAAGGGTTGTTGAATTTGAATGAGAAATATTTTAAATTAATTTTTAAGACCTTGGCATAAAGAACGAGGGATTGAGGAGGGGCCCCACACCTCATGTACGGTATATTTTATTGTTTTGTTAAGTTTCAGTGCTGCTCTTTACTCTTTTTTGAAATATATAAAGAATTGACTTTTTATGGTGTTTCAAGACATAAAATTCATTAAATTTAATAATTTCTGAGACCGCACTGGCTAATCATGACAAATAATAAAAACCAGTGAAAAAAAATATAAAAATTATGCGAATATTTCGGCCAGGACCTCCGCTTGACCGCCTTCAGTGTAGAATAAAACTAACATAAAAAAACATTAAAAAAAACTAAAATAAGATGACCCTTTCAGAGTAATGGTGAAAGAGTAACTGAATAAAAATCACAGCTTAGATACCAATATTGGTATCGAAGCTGTGATAAAAATACAAGACTAAGCGGCATTTCACAATTCCATCTTACGTAAAGAATGCATAAAAGCTAATCGCTTTCCAGGTAAGGTATTATTAGAGATTGTATTTGATTGCCTAAGATTATTTTGTGTACGGAAGTAAAAAGGATCACAATTAACAATTACATCATAAATAAGACTTCGAAGTTTCTCTAGTGTCTCTATTGAGGGCAGCCTTTAGGTGAATGTGCTTCTTTATTTCAATTACCTCCCTGAAAACTTGTAAGAGACCTTTAACAGGGGCAATAATAAAGGTATTATCAAATAAAAATAAAGTGATTTGGGTTATCATACAAATCAAAAGTTTCAAGCCTTTTGCGTAGCCCCATGACTTTGTCGATTGAGGACCTGTCTTCTGATAACTTCTCCCCTAATTGCTGTTGGGTTCTACCCACATAAAAACAACCACAACAACATGGAATTCTATAAGCATTACTACCCAGTATGGGGCTGGTTTTTATGGCACTTGGCATTAACCAAGAGACATAGCGATCGCAAATTCTGTCGGTCTGTCTGTCTGTCCCGGTTTTGCTACTTTAGGTACTTCCAGGTAAGCTAGGACGATGAAATTTAGCAGGCGTATCAGGGAACAGACCAGATTAAATTAGAAATAGTCTCTTTTACGATCTGACCATCTGGGGGGGGGTCAGTTAATTCGGAAAAAATGAAGTATTTTTAACTTACGAACGGGTGATGGGATCTTAATGAAATCTGTTGATTGGAAGGATATCGTGTCTCAGAGCTCTTAGTTTAAATCCCGACTGGATCCGGTGATATTGGGGGAGTTTGGGGGGACTTCAAATCTTGGAAAACGCTTAAAGTGGAGGGATCGGGAGGAAACTTGGTGGAAAAAATAAGCAGAAGTCCTAGATACGTGATTGACATAGCTGGAACTGATCCGCTCTATTTGGGGAGTTGTGGGGGGGGGTAATTCTGAAAAATTAGAAAAAATGAGGTCTTTTTAACTTACGATAGAGTGATCGGATTTTAATGAAATATCAAATTTAAAAGGGCCTCGTAACTCAAGTCTCTTATTTTAAATCCTGACCGGATCCAGCGTCATTGGGGGGGGGGACTGGGGATCTTGGAAAACGCTTAAACCGGAGAAATCAGGATGCAACTTGGTGGGAAGAATAGGCACAAGTCCAAGATGCGTGACTGGCATAACCAGACCGGATACGCTCTCTTTGGAAGAGTTGGAGGGAGGAGTAATTCGGAAAAATGAGGTATTTGTAACTTATGAACGGGTGATAAGATCCTAATGAAATTTGATATTTAGAAGGATCTTGTGCTTTAGAGCTCTCACTTTAAATCCTCACCAGATCCAGTGACATTGGGGAAGTTGGAGGGGAAACTGGAATTCTTGGAAAACGTGAAAATTGAGGTATCTTTTATCTTACGAATAGGTGATCGGATCTTAATGAAACTTGATATATACAAGGATCTTATGTCTCAGATGCTCCATTTCCAATTCGAATCAGATCCGAGGACATAGTGGGTTGGAGGGGGGAAACAGAAATCTTGGAAGCCGGAAATCTTGGAAAACACTTAGAGTGGAGAGATCGGGATGAAACTTGATGGGAAGAATAATCACAATTTATAGATATGTGATTGACATAATTGGAACGGATCCATTTTCCTTGTGGGAGCTGGGAGGTGTTAATTTGGAAAAATTGGAAAACATAAGACCAGGTAACCGGATCTTAATGAAATTTGATATTTAGATGGAAATCATGGCTCAGAGATCTTATTTTAAATCCCTAACAGATGTGTTGACATAGGGGGGAGTTGGAGGGGGAAACCTGAAATCTTAGAAAACGCTTAGAGTGGAGAAACCAGGATGAAACTTGGTGGGTAGAATAAGCAAATATCGTAGATACGTGATTGATGTAACCGTAATGGATCCACTTTCTTTGGGGGAGTTAGGGGGTGGGGTTCAGTGCTTTGGTGAGTTTGGTGCTTCTGGACGTGCTAGAACGATGAAAATTGGTAGGCGTGTCAGGGAGCTGCACAAATCAACTTGATAAAGTCGTTTTCCCCGATTTGACCATCTAAGGGGCTTAAGGGAGGGGATAAATTAGAAAAAATTAGGTATTTATAACTTACGAGTGGGTGATCGGATCTTAATGAATTTTGATATTTAGAAGGACCTCGTGACTCAGAGCTCTTATTGTAAATCCCTACCGGCATTAAGCCTCTGATTTTCCTTTTAAATCAATCCATTGATTCTTAGAATTTTGCTAGAGCTAATACCATGTGAGTTCTTGGCTCTTCTGGCCTCGTCACAAGTGCCATATGAGCTCTAATGAGCTCTAGAAAAAACGATGAACTGTATTTTACAGAGATACAAAAACACAAATACAACATGACTTGGGCTTTAGAGGCTTATGCTTGTCCGAAAAGTTAATGGCCACAGTAGCAAAACCATGTAAATTACATGAAACACAGATTGAGAGCTTGTTCAGACTATTTTATCTAATATTTAAGTTTTGTTTTTACAGGAAATGGACATGCATGGTTTCAATTATCCACAATAATTGTGTTCCAATATGCATTTAGATGTGCGCTAACTGTCTTAGCAATTGCGTGCCCCTGTGCTTTGGGTTTGGTCGCTCCCACTGCTATAATGGTCGGAACTGGATTCGGAACTCTGAATTGAATCTTTATTAAAGGCGCAGAAGTACTTAAAAATGCACATAAAGTGAGTACAAATCGTTTGTCATTGTAAATAAATAACATATTATGTAATGTAAAAAATAATATATTATTTTAAATAATATATTATGTATTAGGTGACTTACCTACAAAAGTATTTTTTGGAAAGAAAAGTTAGGCTATCGTATCTGTTATGTTCGAACACTATATTGGATATACATATTGGAGTGCTATATTATAATATATTAGAAACATATTAAATATAATGTGTGTTTTAGTCTTTGGAAAGGGGAAACTAAATTTTCTAATCTTGTTTGGAGGAGGGAGATGAGGGTTTATTGAACTTATTGGCCGATAAAGAAAGAAAGAAATCTAACCTAGGAAAGTCACGATTCAAGAACTGTTTATCAAACAGTGAAAAGGCTGTTAGATTTACGTTATTTAAAGTTTCCTTTAATTCTTACGATCAATCTTTCTTTTCTTGAGGGGGGGTGGAGCTTCCCTCCATGGGTATGTAGCTGATTAATTAAGTAAAAAAGATCATGGAAAAGAGTAATCTGTTGCATCAGCCTATAAAAACCCTATTACATTCAAATAAAACATATTAACTAATACAAGACTGAACGGAAAAAACTAGGCAAAATCATCTACCGCCCTCATTAGTCATAATCTTAATAAGAACTAACTATACCAACGATGGAAAATTAAAAAAAAAAGGTTGAGTATTACCCCTCCCAAGCAATTAGTTCCCGTCAATAATAATTTACAAGGTACTTTTAAAACATATTTGTAAGAGTTTTCGCATATGTAAAGAAGTGACTCATTTTCAAAAAGCTACTACAACTAAGTTAGACAACTTAATAGAAAGGATTGCTTATTGAATTGGTACTTATGTATTATAGTACTATTATTGTATATTATTTTAATAACATATTCTTATATTCCATAATTTTGCCACTAAAGTATTATATGTTCATCATATTTTGATGTATTTCATTAGGATTGACCTAACTTCACTTCTTTGGTGTGGTCGCTATAATACGTAAGTGCCATTAAATGATTGGCTCTACTTGATCCATCAAGAACACAGATTTTTTTTTTTTTGTTGAATACTCGTCATTCAGAATTGACAAGGATAGAATTAACAGCTAAAGGAAATTGTACACATTTACGTAAACACGATTTCGAATCCAACATAGTCAAACAAAAGTAATCGTAAAATAAAAAAGCATTACAAAATAAGTAAAAGCCATGTATTTTAGGGCAAATAATCCCTAAGTTTATGATCAGTTAGAAGGTTGCTATAATTTGAATACAATGCACTGAATTGCTAGCTTGTGAGATGTTTATAGTATTCTTTAAACTGGTTGGCTTGGTTTTTTTTTCTTGCTTTTATATTTTAAATTTTTTAATGTGTCCTCAGGTGTCAGTTCTTTAATAACTCTTTACTGCTTTTAATTTTCTGTCTTAAAAAAGAGGCAAATAACATTCGTTAGTTGGTTTCTCTTTTATTTTTAATTAAGTTGATCAAAAGAAAAGAAAAGTCTCTTTGTCTCTAAAATGTATTCTCAAACTTTCTGTTTTTCTTTTCAATGACCATTTTTTCTTTGTTGAGATTTTTTTTGTAACTCTGATCCGAAACTATAGATTTTAAGTTCTGTAAAATATTTTTAGGGATTAGTCGTACTCATTAATAACATTATATGAAAAAAAAACTGAAAATGTTAACAGAAAGGTATTGGACTTGTAAAACCTTCTTGTAAGCTGGCTGATATTTGCGAAAATAGTATTTTGTTATATTTTTGAAGTAAATTACTATTATTTTTTTAAAAGTAAATTAAGCTAGGTTTGGACAGGAGTCAATCTTCTGTAGCCGGATCTCATGTCAGCCAATGAGATTTTTTTTTAAATAAATTAAGCTAGGTTCTGACAGTAGTCCATCTTTGATAGCCGGATCTCGCATTCGTCAATGAGTTTTTTTTGTTTTTTTAAGTAAATTAAGCTAGGTTTTAACAGGAGCAGATCTTCGGTAGTCAAATTTCATATTAAAGAGGACAGTCCTGAGGCAAATAAATATCAAATTAAATTCAAAACCTTAAATAAAGACACTATTCAAGAATTAGACAGAAGTCAGATTATTATTAAAGACTAGCTGTTGGGGTGGCGCTTCGCGCCACCCCAAAACCAAGTTGGTGGGGGGCGCTTCGCCCCCCAAGCCCCCCCGCGCACGTAAGTCGTTACACGCCATATTAGTTACGCGCCATTGTAGTTGTGTCCCTGTGTCCCACCTGTGAATATAGATATATATATATATATATATATATATATATATATATATATATATATATATATATATATATATATATATATATATATATATATATATATATATATATATATATATATATATATATATATATATATATATAAACTACGCAAAACTTGCGAATATACTACATTCTTGGCTGTCCCATTGTCTGTGCATGTAAATAGATTGTCAGGTTTACCGACTCTTGAACATGCAACATATAATTGTCCATGGGAAAAACAGTCTGTATTCAGATCTATACCTCATTATTCTAATGATTGCCCTTGAGCTTTGTTGATGGTGATTGCTAATCGAACATTCCCTGTGTCCCCGTCGTCATTTATATATCCCCCTGGGCCCCCAGCGTCCCCGTTGTTGTTGTTTCCCTGTGTCCCAGTCTGTAATTTCTCTTTGAGTGTCCAGGTCGTCATTTATATTCCCTGTATCCCGGTGTCCCGGTCGTCATTTTTGTCCCGGTCGTCATTTGTGTTCCGGTGTCCCGGTCGCTTTCTCTTTGAGTGTCCCGGTCGTCATTTATATTCCCTATGTCCCGGTCGTCATTTGCGTCCCAATGTCCCAGTCTGTAAACAATTTATAATAAACCTCAAAATTTTGGGTATCTGTTTTAAGGTTTTCGAATTACCTTAATCTTTTGTCAAAATATATTGAAATATTTGTGCAATCCCCAGTTTTTTTTTAGTTTTTTCTTTTTTTAGTGTTTTAGCTTTTTTTTAGTTTTTTTTTCTTTTTAGTTTTTTACCTTTTCATTTTTTTATTTTTTTTTTACATTTTTTCTTTTTAGGTTTTTTCTTTTTTTAATTTTTTTTATTTTTTAGTTTTTTTTTAGTTTTTTTTTTAGTTTTTTTTAGTTTTCTACCATTTTTCTTTTTTCAGTTTTCTTTTTCTTCTTTATTTTTCAGACGTCATATGCAAACCCTCAACACAAAAATACATACAACTTATTTTTATATATATAGAAGATATAATCTGGCGTAACAGACAAAGTGTAACAGACATAACCCACAGACAACTATAAAAGAGAGACAACGAGACAACTTAATTTTTCAAAGACAACTTATTTTTATATATATATAACTGTTGGGGTGGCGCTTCGGGCCACCCCAACACCTAGTCGGTGGGGGCGCTTCGCACAACTCAAGCCCCCCCGCGCGCGCAAGTCGTTACGCGCCATATTAGTTGCGCGCCATTGTAGTTGTGTCCCTGTGTCCCACCTGTGAATATAGATATATATCTTCTATCTATATATATAAAAATAAGTTGTCTGTCTGTGGATGTGTGGATGTGTCAGGTGACGTCATGTTTGTCCGCATATGACGTCTGAATTATTTCACACTAATACAAAAGAAGAAAAAAACTAAAAAAGGTAAAAACTGCAAAAAAAACTAAAAAGAAAAAAAAACTAAAAAAACTAAAAAAAACTAAAAAAAAGGTAAAAATCTAATAACTAAAAAAACTGAAAAAAATAAAAAAAGGCAAAAACTACAAAAAAAATAAAAACTAATAAAAAAACTAAAAAAGCTAAAAAACTAAAAAAAACTAAAAAAAGGTAAAAAACTAAAAAAACTAAAAACTAAAAAAGAAAAAAACTAAAAAAAAGAAAAAAACTGAAAAATAAAAGAGAAAAAGAAAACTAAAAAAATATGAATAAATATATATAAAAATAAGTTGTTTGTGGGTTATGTCTGTCTGTCTGTCTGTCGAGTGACGTCGTGTTTGTCCGCATATGACGTCTGAATTATTTCACACTAATACAAAAGAAGAAAAAAAAACTAAAAAAGGTAAAAACTACAAAAAAACTAAAAAGAAAAAAAACTAAAAAAGCTAAAAAACTAAAAAAAACTAAAAAAAGGTAAAAAACTAAAAACTAAAAAAAACTGAAAAAACTAAAAAAAGGCAAAAACTAAATAAAAATTACAAAAAAACTAAAAACTAATAAAAAAACTAAAAAATCTAAAAATCTAAATAAACTAAAAAAGAAAAAAAAGAAAAAAGGAAAAAAATAAAGGAGAAAAACAAAACTAAAAAACGAATGTATATACAGACCGTGACACCGGGATACAAATGACGACCGGGACACAGGGAATATAAATGACGACCGGGACACAGGGACACAACTACAATGGGGACGCCGGGGGGCACAGGGGGATATAAATGACGACCGGGACACAAGGAATATAAATGACGCCCGGGACACTCAAAGAGAAATCACAGACTGGAACACCGGGACACAAATGACGACCGGGACACAGGGAATAAAAACTGAAAAATAAAAGAGAAAAAGAAAACTAAAAAAATATGAATAAATATATATAAAAATAAGTTGTTTGTGGGTTATGTCTGTCTGTCTGTCTGTCGAGTGACGTCGTGTTTGTCCGCATATGACGTCTGAATTATTTCACACTAATACAAAAGAAGAAAACAACTAAAAAAGGTAAAAACTACAAAAAAAATTAAAAAGAAAAAAAACTAAAAAAGCTAAAAAACTAAAAAAAACTAAAAAAAGGTAAAAAACTAAAAACTAAAAAAAACTGAAAAAACTAAAAAAAGGCAAAAACTAAAAAAAAACTAAAAACTAATAAAAAAACTAAAAAAGCTAAAAAACTAAAAAAACTAAAAAAACTAAAAAAAGGTAAAAAACAAAAAAAAACTAAAAACTAAACAAGAAAAAACTAAAAAAAAAGGAAAAAACTGAAAAATAAGAGAAAAAGAAAACTAAAAAAATATTAATAAATATAAAAATATAAATATAAATATAATATAAATTAGCAATCAACAAAGCACCGAGACACAAATGACGACCGGGACACAGGGAGTATAAATGACGACCAGGACATAAGTAAAAAAAAAAACTAAAAAAACTAAAAAAATGGTAAAAACTACAAAAAAACTAAAAACTAATAAAAAAACTAAAAAATCTAAAAATCTAAATAAACTAAAAAAGAAAAAAAAGAAAAAAGGAAAAAAATAAAGGAGAAAAACAAAACTAAAAAACGAATGTATATACAGACCGGGACACCGGGATACAAATGACGACCGGGACACAGGGAATATAAATGACGACCGGGACACTCAAAGAGAAATCACAGACTGGAACACCGGGACACAAATGACGACCGGGACACAGGGAATAAAAACTGAAAAATAAAAGAGAAAAAGAAAACTAAAAAAATATGAATAAATATATATAAAAATAAGTTGTTTGTGGGTTATGTCTGTCTGTCTGTCTGTCGAGTGACGTCGTGTTTGTCCGCATATGACGTCTGAATTATTTCACACTAATACAAAAGAAGAAAAAAACTAAAAAAGGTAAAAACTACAAAAAAAACTAAAAAGAAAAAAAACTAAAAAAGCTAAAAAACTAAAAAAAACTAAAAAAAGGTAAAAAACTAAAAACTAAAAAAAACTGAAAAAACTAAAAAAAGGCAAAAACTAAAAAAAAACTAAAAACTAATAAAAAAACTAAAAAAGCTAAAAAACTAAAAAAACTAAAAAAACTAAAAAAAGGTAAAAAACAAAAAAAAACTAAAAACTAAACAAGAAAAAACTAAAAAAAAGGAAAAAACTGAAAAATAAGAGAAAAAGAAAACTAAAAAAATATTAATAAATATAAAAAATATAAATATAAATATAATATAAATTAGCAATCAACAAAGCACCGAGACACAAATGACGACCGGGACACAGGGAGTATAAATGACGACCAGGACATAAGTAAAAAAAAAAACTAAAAAAACTAAAAAAATGGTAAAAACTACAAAAAAACTAAAAACTAATAAAAAAACTAAAAAATCTAAAAATCTAAATAAACTAAAAAAGAAAAAAAAGAAAAAAGGAAAAAAATAAAGGAGAAAAACAAAACTAAAAAACGAATGTATATACAGACCGGGACACCGGGATACAAATGACGACCGGGACACAGGGAATATAAATGACGACCGGGACACAGGGACACAACTACAATGGGGACGCCGGGGGGCACAGGGGGATATAAATGACGACCGGGACACCGGGACACAAGGAATATAAATGACGCCCGGGACACTCAAAGAGAAATCACAGACTGGAACACCGGGACACAAATGACGACCGGGACACAGGGAATATAAATGACGACCGGGACACAGGGACATAACTACAAAGGGGACGCCGGGGTGCACAGGGGGATATATAAATGACGATGGCGACTCAGGGAATGGTCGATTAGCAATCACCATCAACAAAGCTCAAGGGCAATCATTAGAATCATGAGGTATAGATCTGAATACGGATTGTTTTCCCATGGACCATTATATGTTGCATGTTCAAGAGTCGGTAAACCTGACAATCTATTTATATGCACAGACAATGGGACAGCAAAGAATGTTGTATATTCGCAAGTTTATATCTATCTATATTCACAGGTGGGACATAGGGACACAACTACAATGGCGCGTAACTAATATGGCGCGTAACGACTTACGCGCGCGGGGGGGCTTGGGGGGGGGGGGGGGGCGCGAAGCGCCCCCACCAACTAGGTGTTGGGGTGGCGCGAAGCGCCACCCCAACAGCTAGTATATATATAAAAATAAGTTGTCTGTCTGTCTGTGGATGGATCAGGTGACGTCACCTGAAAAAACTGGATCAGGTGACGTCAAAACTGAAAAAACTAAAAAAGGCAAAAACTACAAAAAAAAACTAAAAACTAATAAAAAAAATAAAAAAGCTAAAAAACTAAAAAAACTAAAAAAAGGCAAAAACTACAAAAAAAACTAAAAACTAATAAAAAAGCTAAAAAACTAAAAAAACTAAAAAAAGGCAAAAACTACAAAAAAACTAAAAACTAATAAAAAAAATAAAAAAGCTAAAAAACTAAAAAAACTAAAAAAACTAAAAAAAAGGTAAAAAACGAAAAAAACTAAAAACTAAAAAAAAAGGAAAAAACTGAAAAATAAGCTAAAATAAAGGTAAAAACCAATAAAAAACTAAAAAAACAACTGAAAAAACTAAAAAAAGGCAAAAACTACAAAAAAAAAACTAAAAACTAATAAAAAAAGTAAAAAAGCTAAAAAACTAAAAAAACTAAAAAAACTAAAAAAAGGTAAAAAACTAAAAAAAATAAAAAATAAAAAAAAACTAAAAAAAAGGAAAAAACTGAAAAATAAGCTAAAATAAAGGTAAAAACCAATAAAAAACTAAAAAGAAAAAAAGGAAAAAACTAAAAAAAATTTTCATCTAAAAAACTAAAAAAAACTAAAAAAGGTAAAAACTAAAAGAACTAAAAAAGAAAAAAATAAATGACGACACTCAAAGAGAAAGTGACCAGGACAAAAGGAATGTTCGATTAGCAATCAACAAAGCACCGGGACACAGGGAGTATAAATGACGACCAGGACATAAGTAAAAAAAAAAATTAACAAAACTAAAAAGAAGTTAAAAACTACAAAAAAACTAAAAAGAAAAAAAAACTAAAAACTAATAAAAAAACTAAAAAATCTAAAAATCTAAATAAACTAAAAAAGAAAAAAAAGGAAAAAAATAAAGGAGAAAAACAAAACTAAAAAACGAATGTATATACAGACCGGTACACCGGGATACAAATGACGACCGGGACACAGGGAATATAAATGACGACCGGGACACAGGGACACAACTACAACGGGGACACCGGGGGAAACAGGGGGATATAAATGACGACCGGGACAAAAAAACTAAAAAGAAAAAAAAACTAAAAACTAATAAAAAAACTAAAAAATCTAAAAATCTAAATAAGCTAAAAAAGAAAAAAAAAGGAAAAAAATAAAGGAGAAAAACAAAACTAAAAAACGAATGTATATACAGACCGGGACACCGGGATACAAATGACGACCGGGACACAGGGAATATAAATGACGACCGGGACACAGGGACACAACTACAACGGGGACACCGGGGGAAACAGGGGGATGTAAATGACGACCGGGACACCGGGACAGGGAATGGTCGATTAGCAATCACCATCAACAAAGCTCAAGGGCAATCATTAGAATCATGAGGTATAGATCTGAATACAGATTGTTTTCCCATGGACCATTATATGTTGCATGTTCAAGAGTCGGTAAACCTGACAATCTATTTATATGCAAAGACAATGGGACAGCAAAGAATGTTGTATATTCGCAAGTTTTACGTAGTTAAAACCATATATATATATATATATATATATATATATATATATATATATATATATATATATATATATATATATATCTATATTCACAGGTGGGACATAGGGACACAACTACAATGGCGCGTAACTATTATGGCGCGTAACGACTTACGATTTTTTTAGAAAAAAAAAATTATAGGTACTACAAACTTTATCGTTAAGAACGAAGAATGGAGGAGGGGGCAGCCGGAATGACTTCTGTTCGTCTTAAGTTTTAATTTTGCTTCTTACTTTCAGCTGAAAAACCTGTTTTAAAAATTTAATTTTAACAAAAACCCATATTGGCTTTCATAATTCATCGTCTATAGTAACGATGACGTCTATTAACGATGACGTCTATTAACGTCTATATTAACGAAAACGACTAAAATGAGCAAAACTATTTTGAAGATAAAAAGCATAAAAACGGATATAAAAATATAAAAAATATAAAAAACGGATAAAAAAACAGATTTTTTTTTTTACGAACAAAAGATTTTTGTCGCAAATTACGTAAATATATTTATAAAACCAGCTCGTTAAACTGACTCAGAATATTTTCCAGTTTCTAACGATTATAAAAATTAGCACTTTACTAAACTTTCTACTAAACACAACATGCATCGTTTTTTTTAGGAATTATAATTGATAAGTTATTAACATAATACTTTGTGAAAGACTACCGAGAGACTTATAAGTCGGCATTATATTTCCTGCAGAATATTCATGGAATTTTCTTCCCCTATTAGAACATCCTGTTTTTGGGATCGGTTTCTTGCTTTCAGTAAATCACTTATTTTTATAATTCCATCAATATTGGAAAACATCGCGAGTCAGTTTATTTGAGCTATTTTTGTAAATATAATTGCGTATTCTATCAAGTTATAATTTCTGTTCGTTTTCAGTTTTACTTTTCCTCTTTAATTCCATAACAAAGTTTTTTTTTTACTAATCTGTTACTGTAAGACTTCAGTCTTATAGCGTAGCACAAATAAGATCTAATTTCTTCCAAGACTTAATTTAGAATCAGTTTGCTATCAGATTAAAATGACTTTCCGGTCTAAATAGTATACGGGGATTCGGTCCTTCATATGGTTAATTCTTACCCTTCTTTTCCGCAAGATTGTTATTTGTTCAGGTGATCCTAACATATATTAGGATCGAGTCTCTAATATATGTTATATATTATATATAACATATAATATGTTAGTAAGAGTAAGGCTTTACTCTTAAGCCCCTTAATATGGGGCTCAAGAGTAGTTGCGAAGGAGTGAGAAGCTTTGCAAGAAGAGTAAGAACATTTTTTGTATGATAAATCATGACTAAAATCTTCCTTCCCATCCAAAAGTATAATCAGCCTAAATAGTTGCTCTTTGCAGGTGGTACGTTCGAAAAAATGGTCAATAGAAGACCTGATTTTAACCAATAATGTGGTTAACGAGGCTCACTCTATCCAGACCCCCCCACCCCCAAAAAAAAAACTTCTCAAGATGTATATGGAGTTTGTAAAGATTTCTGGCTTAGCAATAAGATTATCTACTTTATTTTGTTTCATACAATGTGTGAAGCTTATCCAGTTCTTCTGTTTTGTTTGACTTTTGATTTTCACTATAAATAATTTAGTTTCTGTTCTCCCTAAAATTAAGTAGGTGGCAGCAAGTGGGCAGCCACATTGCTGTGACTCTTGAAAATCCTTTTACTGACTGGATCTCCTGTATTTAGTTTCTATTCAACAATGATTTTTTTTTTTTTGTCAATTGACATTTACTTTGTTTATCAGTAATAAAAATATAAAGAGAAAAACTGAGAACAGTACCTGCTCAGCCACTCGCATTCCTAGACATTACTCCACTAAACATATACCAGAGGAGTCCACAGCCTTCTCCTGTCAAAACTTCCCCGACATTTGCCTTTTATTCGTAATTTCCGACTGGTTTCGTATAATTTGCCTATACTTTGGCTGCTGCAACAAACAACCCTACCCGTTGAAACAATATCTTCAGATATTGAATCTAATGTGTTTTCTTATTCGCAAGTGTAAATATGTGTTGCTAGAAATTACCTATTCCTTCGCTCCCACATCAAGCACTTTGCAAAAGAACGGTAAAATAGGGATTCTGAAAAATTTTATTCTTAGCCAAAGATGACTTGATGGAAGACATATGCCAAATCATCTCAAAAGTTTACATCGACGGAAAATTGACTCTAAATATTAGTTGTGCATCATCCCCATTGTTTGCATTAATGCACAATTTCAAGCCACCCGGCAATGGAACCGGACACCTACTTGGAGCAGTGCATAAGTTATCCAAACATAATGATTGAATCAATTAAATACACAGTGTTCCCGGCATCAGAGAATGAAATTGTTTGTTTACCCCACACAAGACGTCGCCATATTGCCATAGCAGAGCTATATCACCTCACACAGACTAATAAAAACTTTGACAAGTGGCTGTACTGTATAGTTTGAAAAGCGCGCTCTTTTCAAGATGTCAAATAAACACATGAGACGGAAGTGTGAGGAAATGAAAGGGCGGCAGGTTGATGAAAGACCTTTAATGTTTAGGAGGTACTTTATAGTTCTTCTGGTTTCTAGACAATGAGCTTCGATAAGGGACACCCAAGATGAAATTACTGATTTCGACTACCTTTTTGCATATTATTCTTCTCTATTATGCAATCCTTGCAAACAAACGTTATTGTCGTTATCATCATTGTGAGTTATTTTCATATCTTTTAGTATGGCATTTTATTAGTAAAATTTGTGCGTTGGTTCAAGTCTGTTTTTAAAACTCTACTTTTAAACAAGAATATTCAGGCTGATTGAAGAACAGCTATTCAAAGTGGAAAGCAAATAGTGTATAGAAACCGTAAACATCAACTTAAACTTCGGATGACAGGTTAAAATTTCACTTTCAAAGAGCCTTTACATCACTTTATAGAAGCACGGTTGCCACTCAGTAGAGAAAAACTGCATGGGCAGGCCCTTGCGAAATTCGATAGTCATGGGGCCTCAGAAATGGTCATAACCCCAATAGATAACTAGTTCTTAAAATAATTGGCATTTACGTCTCTTCATGTCGTTCGAAATTTCCGCCTAATATCCCCGTGTCCAAAACGAAATTATGTGTCAAACGTTTTTGTTACTTTTACACAAAAGCAACTATTTATTGTTCAAGAAATTTATATCGAAAAACTAAGATATTAAAACCAAATTGAAGGAGTAAATCAAGATAAATTATGTAGCGTTACACATAACCTCGTATATGCATAGTTGATTCTGATTAACATTGTTTGAGCAAGCAGGTACCAACACATGCAATTATTTACTCCACATTTTTACATAGTATTTATTTACGACATGACACTCATCTTGTGGCGATCTTCGTCTCGTGACACGTGCTTAGCAGAAATTAACTCTAATCATTCTTGTACATCTGTAGACACAGCTATTTAAAGAGAGACATACAGTGGAATTTGTCGTTTCATTCTGTCCGCTGTTATTTGGCCGTTATGTCTGTGCTTGTTTTGTGTCTGCGTAAAGTGTACAGCCACTTAAATTGTTTGAAGCTGATAGGTGTTTCAGAGAATCCTGGGGTCCTCCTTTCTTATTAGCAACTCCTTTCTTTTTGGTTTACAAGACAGCATCTTAGGATATTGGAGTTCAAATTTGAGTCCCCCTTTTAATCAGCAGATAGTGCACGTGCTCATGAGGTATAACTTATTCTTAAATTATTAAGCAGGAAAATAAATGTGCGGCATTAATCCCCATAAGGATACCATAGCCTGTAAAGGAGGTGGAAAGCACTTATGTTATCTAATCACTGCTTCGGAGAAAAAAGAAGATTATAACATTCCTCAGCAAAATTATTTTTCTTTCCAATCCATTATAAAACTAAAAAAGAAGGAAACAATGGAGAAAGTTTCAACAACTTTGAACAGTTTTCAACATTGATCAGTGAATATGATAAAAATGTCGTCCCTTCGATAAGAAAAAAATAACATCATTAACAGGAAATTCGTACCTGATTCTCTCCAGTTCCAGCATAAACACGCCAGGAGAAATGATGCATGAAAAACTTAGCCTTTGCATTGTTACCTGCATTACCAATACCTGTTTACCAATACCAATACCTGTTACCAATACCTGCATTGTTACCTGCTGTATGGGTACTCCATATAAAAGTCAAAACTTTCCAGAGAAAAATCACCTTTTAAAAGAAGGGGTAGAATATAATCAAAACGATTCATAGGTAGTTATAACTCTGAAATTGTCTAGAGTCGGTACCAAAGAGCATCTACCAAACTATAAATCAGCGGAAAAGGTTATCAACCCGTATGAGATTGACCGTGCTGAACACATTTATGGCAAAACTACTGTGCGTATCTTGGCAGGTAAATAATTTAGTTTTAGATGCTGCTACCCCATAGAATAGGCAAATAACCTCCAGAGGAAAATTATGCCATGAGAGAAGGGGTAGCCAATCATAAAAAGGGCATCATAAGTAGTAATTACCCTTAAAATGGTTCCGTTTGAAGTTAGTACCTTGTTGCATATATCAACCCAAAGCTCTTTTAGTCATGTTAACTAAGACGTTGCATCACTGAACAGAGCTGAACGTAGAAGTATCAAGACTGTAAGTGATTATTGAACTTTTTCTTTTTTGATGGGATTTATGATCACAAAATTCAGATTTTAGTTGTAATTAACTCCGTTCATACTTCGGTTAAGATTTTTTTTTTTTTTTTTTTTTTTTTTTTTTTTTTTTTTTTTTTTTTTTTTTTTTTTTTTTTTTTTAGCATATACCATTTGATTCAGCTTGTATGACAACAGTAAGAGTGTATAAGCGATCTTAACAAGCAATCTCGAACGTCCAACTGAACCAAAACATTTTGTATATACACCTAAACTTGGCTTTAAAACCAAAATCAAAGGGAGCTCTGGGGCTAATATTTTCAATTGAAAAAAAAATCCCTGACGGGGTCTTTAACCCATCTTCTTTACCCCTGACGGGGTAAACAAGACCTTAAAGCACGATTTTTTTTTTTCGCAGAGCAAAAGCGCAAGAAACAAGTTTTTACTGTCCGATCATCCCAAAACCTCCAGAGCATTTACCCTGGGTAAATTAGGCTTTAATCTGGGCAAGTGCACAAAAAAAAAAAAAAAATTGAGATCAGATTTAAACCTACAGAAAGTAATCCCTGGGCCAAAAAGACTTTACAGCAGAAAAAAAAAACTGTCTACTATCAAAGGACTAAGGGGTACAGTATAGTTGTTCCTTGTCTAGCTCTCCTCATGAGATGTTATGCCATGTTCTATACATACGAAGCACTGGCGGATCCAGGAGGGCACAGACCCCCTGACATAGGGGTCGGGTTCGCTTGCTCTGGTTTGAGTTCGGACGTAAGCTTTTTTTTGTAATTGGTTTCTAACAGTTTAGTTTTAATAAGTTGCTAATTATTAAGACTGTTTCCTTTTCCAAACAAGTTTGAAACAAGGTTTTAGTTACCTTTGCGGTCTCTGTTAGATTCTACTAATGACGTATACTGCCAAAAAGTATATAATTAAACTTAGGTTTATCAAGGAAATCTGTCCGTTTTACCATAAAAGCCAGCTGGGAGGCGAAAATTTTCATTTCGTAGTAAAAAGGAGGGAAAATTTATAATCCTAGTTTCTTTAGGCTGTCGAAATGATAGTTCGGGATTGTGCTGTCACAGTGGGGATGAAAAGTAAAATATTCAATTTTGTTTACTGTCAAAAATATGTTTTTGAGTCTTGCTATAGCACTGAGGCAAAGAAATTGATATCATTACCTTTTTTGGATAGCTGTTTCGGTTTTTTGGGTTTGCTTTTTTTTGCGAAGCAGGGTGGTTTTTACAACATTGTTATTTTTTAGGGGATTTGTATAATAGAAAGTAAATGCGTGAAAAGTAGAGAAACTATTAATTTAAATTTTGGATTTTGATGAGCAAATGGTGGCCACTTTACTGCCTATTTTCATGTAATTAAAGCTTTACATTATATGACAATTCACCTCTGTTCATCCTAAAACATTAAAATAAAGGCCATACTCTTTAAACTTTAATAAAGATTCGTGTAAGTATATACTTAAAACTAAGTATATGAGGCAAAATACTCCTTCAAAGGTTGGAGTAATCATTTAAGAAGAATAGATTTTCGAAAAATTGTTTATAAAAGAAGGCGACAAATCATTTGTTTATTTTTTTACTAGCTGGTATAGATGGGCCTCTGAACTCTCAGTTTGAATCAGTGGAATGACATTGATTTTTTTCAAACATTTAAAAATAAAAATGAAATGATAAAAAAAGGGAAATTCACACAACTTGAGTTAACTACGGAAACAGAATGCAACTGCAATATTAATTTAGAATTTCCCACCTTCTCAATACCAACCAGTTACAAAATATAGTTACTTTTTGTATAGGGTTGAATATTTTTGTCCATATTGTCTAAGCTGCTGTATATACCGATGAGAATTTTTATACTTATTTTGATATATGTCATCCAATCATATTTCCATGATTAGTTTGCCTATAAATCAAAATTATTACAGGACAATTCTCTTACTTAATGCTAAATCTGAGCCAAATTTCAAATTTTATTTTTGTGCTCAACTGACATATCGAGATTAAAACGTTTGAATTGAATATCTGAAAATATCAAGATTAAAAAAAAAATAATTAAAAATCTCCAAAGCTTGAAACCCTGATAATTTAAATCACCAATCTATACCTATCAAATACCAAGATAACAAACACATAATTATTTGTTTTTTTAGGAGTATTTCGACTCATATACTTAGTTTGAAGCACATACCTACATACATTTTTAAGAAGAGTTCCTATTTTTCTGACGATTTTGGTCTTTATTCGAATATTTAAGGATGAATAGAAGAGGAAATACTAACGAAGAGCTCTAAACTAATAAGACTCTAGACTAGCAGGACTGGACATTATTAACGTTCACCGAAATATTGAGGTATTGACCGTGTAACAAATGGATATGGCGGGAGTGGAAATACTAAAATATACCATTTCTTGTAAAATTGTGAATTCTGTAATTTCAGTGAAACATATTGAACTTTAAAAAGCAGAAATATACGCTACTTTGTTATGAAAAGTAAAATTTTGATTAGTAATTTTTTGATATTTTGTTGAAGTTGTCACTGTTTATTAAAACACTATTTGTAAAAAGAAACAGTGATTAAGCTAATGCTTTATTGCCTATACTTAAAACCCTCGTTTTTCGTTCTGTTTTCTTGTTACGCCCCTAAAATAACTAGTATTTAATATTTAATATATATTTCACAAATATATAAGTTGTGTCCTTATTCTCATTCCCACTCTTCATTACTATCATAGTTACTAAGCGATGCCACAAAGGTAGGCGACATACTAAATGATTTGACCAATACAAATTGTCATAAAGAGTGCAAGACCCCAAAAGATAGTTCAAAACCATTTTTTTGAATTTATTTACAATAAAAAGTTTAACTCACTCGCTATAGTGGTCAGAAGTGAAAAGGCAAAAAATTATGAACAAAATATTAAATATCATATTTTGTTTATAGATTGTGAAAAGCTTTTTTTTATGGCGGGGTAGTTTTTATGAGTTACTATTTTTTGTATCAATATTTTTATACCATTTTAATTTCAATAAATTTATTAAAACTTAAGCTCTCATAAGATTTTAGATTAAATTTGCGGCCATTTCCTCTACCTACCTACGACACATAATTGACGAGGTTCCGTTTTAATTGCGGGTATTTCTTTGTTCGCAAGTTTATTGAAGCAATATATTCTACCCCCCCCCTTAAAGAAAATCCTGGATCCGTCCCTGATATGAAGTAGCCTAAGCTTTAATCAAGCCAGAGATCAGTTTTAATGGAACGGAAGATGATCAGACTTTATTCATTCAATAGCTATTTATTCAAATACCCATTTCTAGTTACAAAGCAGAATCAAGTTATTTCGCGAAGAAAGGAAGTATGAAAGTATTACGAGGCGAAACTCCAGTGCTTACTCAGGTGAACACGTACATTTTTTGTGATTTTGGCAACTATTACCCATTTTAGGATTTCCTCAATATCGCAGCCCCGTGTTCTTTTAGAATGACAATAGGTTGGGATTGTTTCTGTGGATTTGAGTTAATTCAGTGTTGGTTTGGTGATTACCCTTGCAGAGTTCGAACTAAATTTTTCTGGATCTTGCCGAGTTAGGCCTAAATCTATATTACCTCTACCGAGGGCCTAAGCGTGTCTTTACATGAATTTTTTAGGAGAGGGCTACCAACTATGCCAAACATGCCCATGTTCTAAATCTCACAACCTATTTCTTTCTTCTTTTTTTTCTTTCTATTTCTTTCATCATATCTGACGTCTCTAACCGTTTTCGGTGAAGTATATCTTCGGACATTTTCGATTTATATTTTTCCCATAACTCTGTAGGAGCTGAAGGAGAGCAAGTTGTTAGTATGATTCCAAGCAATGCACGAATTTGACTTGGAGTTGACGTTTCGCACGCGTCATTGATACAGTTATCCCAGTGTTGGTCATTCTCCAATAAATTCAGAGCTTGGCATGCACTACGGTAAGTTTCATGTATAGTACCGTTTACAGTTCTCAAATACACAAAGGATGTCGGACCGGGTGCATTCACCAAAAGCAGGCGTAGAAAGAAGCATTCATGTTCATTGGGGTGAACGGTGTAGAGTCTTCCTATCGTGGTATCTTTGAAGATGGTAGGTTGGCCGTCGACTGAATTACCCTGTTTTCGACGTTCAAATACTTTATTTTTAGTATTCCCCGTGTAATACGAAGGCACTTCAGTATACAGCAGTTTTTTTGCAAAAGAATCATTTTTGCATAGCGAAAAGAAAGCAGTTAACGTTGTATCCGGTGGATTCAGGGCTCTTTGTTGCACGTTGGATTCCGAAAAATAAACACGTTGACCATTCTGTGAATGTACTGCTAATTGAACAATAGCTGGACTACGTTCATGTATCGGAAATGAAAGAATTCGCCAAACAACTTCATTACTGCTTATGTATCTTCCAGCCTGATATTGTACGATTTCGTCGATATCACTGATTTCGGACTGCAAGCCAAAAACTGCCATGTCACTGCCTTTGTTGACGTCTTTATATATGTATTTGATTGCCTTTACGGAGTTACAGTACTCAACCTTTATGTGTGCACAAAATGTTTTTGATAATAAAGGGGAATATGGAACAACCCACTGGTTATCTACTTCGATGGTGGTACCGTTATGCTTCTTTATTACTGCTGTTTTACCGCCATCTTCAGTAGATCTTCTTCTATATTGTGGGTAACCATCATTGCCAGTAATTGTGTTGGGTACTAAAAGTCGAGGATATTGCTTTGTGCATTTTCCTTTATGACGGGGACTGCCAGCATATGACGAAGGTAAAATCGTTAATCTTCCAACGTTTGTGGTATTACCGTCATTTACAACTGCATCTCGCAAATGAATGTATTGTTCAGACCGGAGCTTGGTCTGATTCAGACGGATAAATAGCAAACGTTCTGATTCAATTTTTGCATACATATCAACGATGTATTGGTGAAACAATTGACGGCATTTTAAAATATAATTGTCTTCATCCTACCGAATCATTAGTCTATAGGAATAATAATGCATTGCACTGCATTTCTTATTCATTTCTTTGTTAGTGGCTGGATTTATCAATTTAATATTAAAGTGATAGCCGTCAGCTCCATCCCAAAAAAAATGATAGGATACTGTAGGGCATCGTAGCATCGACGAGTTTCAGCAATTCTTACCAACTGAGCGTTTTGCTTATGAAGAATAATATCTCGAGGTAAAAACTGATCACGACCATAACGATTGCCACTTCGTCGATAGTTGGAGCATTGTATCTACGCAAATGTTGGCCAAGAGGCCTTTTGTCAGCGGAAATAAACAATTTAATGCATATCAGTAGGCATCAAATCGATGGTTGTTTTGAACAGACGCACAAAATTATTATTTTCGTGGAAAAGAAGTTGCAATTGGGAAACGATTGTCCTTTCAACGTCGGGAGAAATATCGCAACGTGCATTCAGTTCAGAATTTCTATAACTGATGAAGTGCAATTGTAAAAATTTATGATTCTCGCCTGAAAATGGTAGAAGGGACCCTGCTCTATGATAAATTTGCCCCTTTACTTTGAAAGTAGGCATAAATTGATATGGATTTTCAATTTGGGCACCAAACGACGTCATTTGGAAACATGAGTTATATTTTCTGATCTGTGATAAAATACGCTTAGATTCTGACATAGTTCAAGTAAGCAAAGTCTTCAATAGCTCTGGGGGTGCAGCCAGTTGAGGAAGTTTAACTTTTCTTGAGGCGCAACACATTCCCATTGTTTCACCATTAAATTTCAAGGCCTTGCAGTAGGGAAAAATTTTAGACATAGTCTCGATTTGAACACATCTACTATATATATATATATATATATATATATATATATATATATATATATATATATATATATATATATATATATATATATATATATATATATACATATATATATATATATATATATATATAATATATATATATATATTGTGCCCCCGGCGTCCCCGTTGTAGTTGTGTCCCTGTGTCCTGGTCGTCATTTATATTCTCTGTGTCCCGGTCGTCATTTGTGTCCTGGTATCCCAGTATGTAATCTCTCTTTGAGCGTCCCGGTCGTCATTTATATTCCCTCTGTCCCGGTCGTCATTTGTGTCCCGGTCTGTAATCTCTCTTTGAGTGTCCCGGTCGTCATTTATATTCCCTGTGTTCCGGTCACGCCACCCCAACACCTAGTTGGTGGGGGCGCTTCACGCCCCCCAAGCTCCCCCGTGCGCGTAAGTCGTTACGCGCCATATTAGTTACGCCCCATTGTAGTTGTGTCCCTGTGTCCCATCTGTGAATATATATATATATATATATATATATATATATATATATATATATATATATATATATATATATATATATATATATATATATATATATATATATATATATATATATATATATATATATATATATATATATATATATATATACATATATATATATATATATATATATATATATATATATATATATATATATATATATATATATATATATATATATATATATATATATATATATATATATATATATATATATATATATATTTAACTGCGTAAAACATGCAAAAATACAACATTCTTTGCTGTCCCATTGTCTGTCCATATAAATAGATTGTCAGGTTTACCAACTCTTGAACATGCAACATAATAATTGTCCATGGGAAAACAATCCTTATTCAGATCTATACCGTTTTTTTCTAACGATTGCCCTTGAGCTTTGTTGATGGTGATTGCTAATCGAAAGTTCCGTGACCCCGTCGTCATTTATATATCCCCCTGTGCCCCCGGCGTCCCCGTTGTAGTTGTGTCCCTATGTCCTGGTCGTCATTTATATTCTCTGTGTCCCGGTCGTCATTTGTGTCCCGGTATCCCAGTCTGTAATCTCTCTTTGAGTGTCCCGGTCGTCATTTATATTCCCTCTGTCCCGGTCGTCATTTGTGTCCCGGTCTGTAATTTCTCTTTGAGTGTCCCGGTCGTCATTTATATTCCCTGTGTCCCGGTCGCGCCACCCCAACACCTAGTTGGTGGGGGCACTTCGCGCCCCCCAAGCTCCCCCGCGCGCGTAAGTCGTTACGCCCCATTGTAGTTGTGTCCCTGTGTCCCACCTGTGAATATATATATATATATATATATATATATATATATATATATATATATATATATATATATATATATATATATATATATATATATATTTAACTACATAAAACATACAAATATACAACATTCTTTGCTGTCCCATTGTCTGTCCATATAAATAGATTGTCAGGTTTACCAACTCTTGAACATGCAACATAATAATTGTCCATGGGAGAACAATCCTTATTCAGATCTATACCGCATTTTTCTAACGATTGCCCTTGAGCTTTGTTGATGGTGATTGCTAATCGAAATTTCCGTGTCCCCGTCGTCATTTACATATCCCAATGTGCCCCCGGCGTCCCTGTTGTAGTTGTGGCCTGGTCGTCATTTATATTCCCTGTGTCCCGGTCGTCATTTGTGTCCCGGTGTCCCGGTCTGTAGTGTCAGCTTATAATGACGTCATATACAAAGCCTTATATACTTATAATGACGTCAAATGCAAACCCACAAACAAACAAACATGCATATATACAACTTATTTTTATATGTATAGACACAGTTTCTTCTTTAGTTTTTTTTTTCTTTTTTAGTTTTTTCTTTTTTTTTAGTTTCTTCTTTTTATTGATTTGTTTTCTTCAATTTGTCAATGTTCATTCTAACATTAACACTTGGAAAAATCTTTACGTGCCAAGCATGCTAAAGCTCCAACAATTTATATTAAACCCTAAAATTTGGGGTATCTGTTTTAAGGTTTTCAAATTACTTTAATCTATTGTCAAAATATATTGAAATATTTGTGCAATTCCCAGTTTTTTTTTAGTTTTTTCTTTTTTTTTAGTTTTTAGCTTTTTTTTAGTTTTTTTCTTTTTAGTTTTTATCTTTTTTATTTTTTTACGTTTTTTCTTTTTAGGTTTTTCGTTTTTTAATTTTTTTTTTGTTTTTTCTTTTTAGTTTTTTTTTAGTTTTTTACCATTTTTCTTTTTTCGAATTACTTTAATCTATTGTCAAAATATATTGAAATATTTGTGCAATTCCCAGTTGTTTTTTTTTAGTTTCTTCTTTTTTTAGTTTTTTAGCTTTTTTTAGTTTTTTTTTCTTTTTAGTTTTTATCTATTTTATTTTTTTACGTTTTTTCTTTTTAGTTTTTTTAATTTTTTAATTTTTTTATTTTTTTTTTTAGTTTTTTCTTTTTAGTTTTTCTTTAGTTTTTTACCATTTTTCTTTTTTAGAATTACTTTAGTCTATTGTCAAAATATTTCGAAATATTTTGACACTCGGAAAAATCTTTACGTGCCAAGCATGCTAAAGCTCCAACAATTTATATTAAACCTCAAATTTGGGGTATCTGTTTTAAGGTTTTCGAATTACTTTAATCTATTGTCAAAATATATTGAAATATTTGTGCAATTCCCAGTTTTTTTAGTTTTTTCTTTTTTTTAGTTTTTTAGCTTTTTTTAGTTTTTTATCTTTTTTATTTTTTACGTTTTTTCTTTTTAGGTTTTTTCTTTTTTTTTGTTTTTTTCTTTTTAGTTTTTTTTTAGTTTTTTACCATTTTTCTTTTTTTGAATTACTTTAATCTTTTGTCAAAATATATCGAAATATTTTGACACTTGGAAAAATCTTTACGTGCCAAGCATGCTAAAGCTCCAACAATTTATATTAAACCTCAAATTTGGGGTATCTGTTTTAAGGTTTTCGAATTACTTTAATCTATTGTCAGAATATATTGAAATATTTGTGCAATTCCCAGTTTTTTCTTTTTTTTAGTTTTTTAGCTCTTTTTAGTTTTTTTTTCTTTTTAGTTTTTTATCTTTTTTATTTTTTTTACGTTTTTTTAATTTTTTTAATTTTTAATTTTTTTTAGCTTTTACTTTTTAGTTTTTAACATTTTTCTTTTTTCGAATTATTTTAATCTATTGTCAAAATATTTCGAAATATTTATGCAATTTCCAGTTTTTACATTCTAGTTTGTTTTCTTTTATATATATAGAAGATATAATCTGGCGTAACAGACATAACGGACAGACAACTGATTTTTATATATATATATATATATATATATATATATATATATATATATATATATACTAGCTGTTGGGGTGGCGCTTCGCGCCACCCCAACACCTAGTTGGTGGGGGCGCTTCGCGCCCCCCCCAAGCCCCCCCGCGCGCGTAAGTCGTTACGCGCCATAATAGTTACGCGCCATTGTAGTTGTGTCCCTATGTCCCACCTGTGAATATAGATAGATATATATATATATGGTTTTAACTACGTAAAACTTGCGAATATACAACATTCTTTGCTGTCCCATTGTCTTTGCATATAAATAGATTGTCAGGTTTACCGACTCTTGAACATGCAACATATAATGGTCCATGGGAAAACAATCTGTATTCAGATCTATACCTCATGATTCTAATGATTGCCCTTGAGCTTTGTTGATGGTGATTGCTAATCGACCATTCCCTGTCCCGGTGTCCCGGTCGTCATTTACATCCCCCTGTTTCCTCCGGTGTCCCCGTTGTAGTTGTGTCCCTGTGTCCCGGTCGTCATTTATATTCCCTGTGTCCTGGTCGTCATTTGTATCCCGGTGTCCCGGTCTGTATATACATTCGTTTTTTAGTTTTGTTTTTCTCCTTTATTTTTTTCCTTTTTTTTTCTTTTTTAGCTTATTTAGATTTTTAGATTTTTTAGTTTTTTTATTAGTTTTTAGTTTTTTTTTCTTTTTAGTTTTTTTGTCCCGGTCGTCATTTATATCCCCCTGTTTCCCCCGGTGTCCCCGTTGTAGTTGTGTCCCTGTGTCCCGGTCGTCATTTATATTCCCTCTGTCCCGGTCGTCATTTGTATCCCGGTGTACCGGTCTGTATATACATTCGTTTTTTAGTTTTGTTTTTCTCCTTTATTTTTTTCCTTTTTTTTTCTTTTTTAGTTTATTTAGATTTTTAGATTTTTTAGTTTTTTTATTAGTTTTTAGTTTTTTTTTCTTTTTAGTTTTTTTGTAGTTTTTACCTTCTTTTTAGTTTTGTTAATTTTTTTTTTTACTTATGTCCTGGTCGTCATTTATACTCCCTATGTCCCGGTGCTTTGTTGATTGCTAATCGAACATTCCTTTTGTCCTGGTCGCTTTCTCTTTGAGTGTCGTCATTTATTTTTTTCTTTTTTAGTTCTTTTAGTTTTTACCTTTTTTAGTTTTTTTTAGTTTTTTAGATGAAAATTTTTTTTAGTTTTTTCCTTTTTTTCTTTTTAGTTTTTTATTGGTTTTTACCTTTATGTTAGCTTATTTTTCAGTTTTTTCCTTTTTTTATTAGTTTTTAGTTTTTTTGTAGTTTTTGCCTTTTTTTAGTTTTTTCAGTTTTTTTTTAGTTTTTTATTGGTTTTTACCTTTATTTTAGCTTATTTTTCAGTTTTTTCCTTTTTTTTATTTTTTTTTAGTTTTTAGTTTTTTTAGTTTTTTACCTTTTTTTAGTTTTTTTAGTTTTTTTAGTTTTTTAGCTTTTTTATTTTTTTTATTAGTTTTTAGTTTTTTTTGTAGTTTTTGCCTTTTTTTTAGTTTTTTTAGTTTTTTAGCTTTTTTATTAGTTTTTAGTTTTTTTTGTAGTTTTTGCCTTTTTTTAGTTTGACAACTTATTTTTATATATATAGATAGTTTTTTTTTTTTACTTATGTCCTGGTCGTCATTTATACTCCCTGTGTCCCGGTGCTTTGTTGATTGCTAATCGAACATTCCTTTTGTCCTGGTCGCTTTCTCTTTGAGTGTCGTCATTTATTAGTTTTTTCCTTTTTTTCTTTTTAGTTTTTTATTGGTTTTTACCTTTATTTTAGCTTATTTTTCAGTTTTTTCCTTTTTTTTAGTTTTTTTTTTATTTTTTATTTTTTTTAGTTTTTTACCTTTTTTTAGTTTTTTTAGTTTTTTTAGTTTTTTAGCTTTTTTACTTTTTTTATTAGTTTTTAGTTTTTTTTTGTAGTTTTTGCCCTTTTTTAGTTTTTTCAGTTTTTTTTTTAGTTTTTTATTGGTTTATAGATAGTTTTTTTTTTTTACTTATGTCCTGGTCGTCATTTATACTCCCTGTGTCCCGGTGCTTTGTTGATTGCTAATCGAACATTCCTTTTGTCCTGGTCGCTTTCTCTTTGAGTGTCGTCATTTATTAGTTTTTTCCTTTTTTTCTTTTTAGTTTTTTATTGGTTTTTACCTTTATTTTAGCTTATTTTTCAGTTTTTTCCTTTTTTTTAGTTTTTTTTTATTTTTTATTTTTTTTAGTTTTTTACCTTTTTTTAGTTTTTTTAGTTTTTTTAGTTTTTTAGCTTTTTTACTTTTTTTATTAGTTTTTAGTTTTTTTTTGTAGTTTTTGCCTTTTTTTAGTTTTTTCAGTTTTTTTTTTTAGTTTTTTATTGGTTTTTACCTTTATAGTTTTTTTAGTTTTTTAGCTTTTTTATTTTTTTTATTAGTTTTTAGTTTTTTTTGTAGTTTTTGCCTTTTTTTAGTTTTTTCAGTTTTGACGTCACCTGATCCAGTTTTTTCAGGTGACGTCACCTGACACATCCATCCACACATCCATCCATCCATCCATCCACAGACAACTTATTTTTATATATATAGATATATATATATATATATATAACCTTCTCAGAGAGAGGGATAGGTTTATTTAAACAACATCGTAGCTAACGGCTAATTTGCGTTGCTTCACTATGCTAAATAACAAACTAACAAAAAAAACAGAAGAAAATATCACTCGGCTTGCGTGGCGGTTCGTGCGTAGAAGTAGCTCTACTGTGAATAGTGCTGACATCTAAAAAAAGGGACAATAGCAACATCTGGCGGCTTCGTCAGAAAATTAAGTCACTAAGTTCGAAAAAGTAGATAGCGCCACCGTATACAGGGGTGAAGAAAGGTCAAATAAAGTATCTTTCCTGTACTTAATTTGCATATTGATGGCACAGAAAACTGCTTTAACTGGTGACACCATTGACGAGCCAGCACACATATATTGGGCACTATTGAGCTAAACTTGGTAGATGGGCTCTGCAGCTGTGACTTAGTGTTTCTTTTTCAATCAATTAAAAAAAAAACAAGTTTTTTAACTGCAAGTAAGGAGCGACATTAAAACTTAAAACGAACAGAAATTATTCCGTATATGAAAGGGGTTGTCCCTCCGCAACGCCCAGCTCTTTGCGCTAAAGTTTGACTCTTTCTTACAACTCTACTGTTTAAAACAATAAAAAACTTTAGCGTAAAGAGCGAGGCTTTGAGGAGGAGACAACCTCTTTCATATACGGAATAGTTTCTGTTCGTTTTAAGTTTTAATATCGCTCCTTACTTGCAGTTAAAACAATTTTCTTTGCTTTATTTAATTTCTGAACGTTTTTGAATTGATGCATGTTTTGATTTTGGCTCGCCGCAGATAAATAATTAAAATGAAATTTGCATTTTTTTTTGGATAAATGGCTTTCTCATAGTTTTTATCAGACGATTTTGATAAGAAAGGAGTGGGGGGGAGGCCTAGTTGCCCTCCAATTTTTATTGCTTAAAAAGGCAGCTGGAGCTATTAATTTTTTTACGAACGTTTATATTAGCAATCTTAAGGATCTTGATGAAACTTGATATATAGAAGGATTTTATGTCTCAGATGCTCCATTTTCAATTGGAATCGGATCCGGGGATATAGAGGTTTGGAAGGGGGAAACAAAAATCTTGGAAACCGGAAATCTAGGAAAACGCTTAGAGTTGAGAGATCGGGATGAAACTTGATGGGAAGAATAAGCACAAGTTATGGATGCGTGATTGACATAATTGGAACGGATCCGTTCTCTTTGGGGGACCTGGGGGGGTGGTGGTGTTAATTTGGAAAAATTGAGGTATTTTTAACTTAGGAACAGGTGAACGGATCTTAATGAAATTTAATATTTAAAAGGAACTCATGTCTCAGAGATCTTGTTTCAAATCCCGACCAGTTCTTTTGACATTGGGGGGAGTTAGAGGGGAAACCGGAAATCTTGGGAAACGCTTAGAGTGGAGAAATCGGGATGGAACTTGGTTGGTACAATAAACAAATGTCGTAGATACGTGATTGACGTAGCCGTACTGGATCCGTTCTCTTTGGGGGAGCTAGTGGGTGGGCTTCGGTGCTTTGGCGAGTTTGGTGCTTCTGGACGTGCTAGGACGATAAAAATTGGTAGGTGTGTCAGGGAGCTAAACAAATTGACCTGATAAAGTAGTTTTCCCGATTCGACCATCTGCGGGGCTGAAAGGAGAGGAAAAATTAGAAAAAATGAGGCATTTATAACTTACGAGTGGGTGATCGATCTTAATAAATTTTGATATTTAGAAGGACCTCGTGTCTCAGAGCTCTAATTTTAAATCCCGACCGGCATTAAGCCTCTGATTATCCTTTTAAATCAATCTATTGATTCTTAGAATTTTGCTAGAGCTCATACCATATGAGCTCTTGGCTCTTCCGGCCTCGTCACAAGGGCCACATCAGCTCTTAGCTCTTGTTTATCTGAATTCAGCGTCATTTTCTGTGTTTTTGGTTCTTTTTTTTAAATCTTCAGAAATTACTTTTTATAACCAAAATCAACCGCCGTTCAGAGGATTTCAGTGAAAATTACAACTTCCAAAATAATGTTAGGTCGAAAATATTTTTCACTAAACAGCTTTTTTAACCCGTTTCGTAAATTTTGGCCACAATGGGGCAAGGTTTGCTCTTTACTAGGTTGCAATCGCTACTGCAACCGCCATATTTAATATACAAACAGAAAAAACTGTTTGTTTCCTTAGTTGGAATATATTAAAGAGTAAACTACAACTGATGATGGGGCCAACCCGATGAATAGTCAGAACTAAGGATAATTTGTATAAAAATGCACTCCATGCGTAATATTTGCTCGAAGTTATTTTACTGACAGAAACTCAATCAGTTGATGCTTAGTTTATAAATAAACTCTGTAATTTCTATATTTTATCCTTATTTATTTTCAAAATTCTCTGCTTTTACAAAAATCAAGCAAAATATTAAGTATAATCACTGCTTTTTACAATGAGCAGAAATAAGGAGTGGATGACGCTTATGCATATGTAGCCATGGCGCATCAGTTTTGGTGTCATTTGGCACTTTACCCTGATCCTACCAAGGTGAATGCATAAAAAGCGCGTAGATGTCAACATCTATCTAGTGAATGAGTTTTTAAACACCCTTGTACGATGCTCTAGTAGCCTGCTTGCGCTGTAGACAGAAAGAAAAAACAGACACATCAGTGTAACCCTGGCTATAATTTGGTTTTCTTAATTTTGAGACGGGGCAAATCCATTTATGGAATAAATTTTTGCTATTAGCCTAAATATAATCTTCACAATAGTTACGATTCCCGATCGGCTTCAAATGGGGATTTTGGTTGTTATTGTAACCATGATCAACAGAAAAAAGTAAGTAATCGGATTACTTCAATATCTTACTCTTCACGATAAAGCTGCTAGCCCTTTCAAAAAAGTGCCTTACTATAGTTAAACGGCCCCTGTGTTTCAATACCCGTTCTTAAAAATTAGGACCAACAGTCAAACTTGATCGTAAAGAGCAAAATATGAAGGAAGGGACAACCCTTCATATACAGAATAATTTATGTTCGTTTTGATTTTGCTCCTTACTTTCAGTTAAAAAGCTTCTTTCATTTAATTTCTGTTCGTTTTTCAAATAATGCAGGGAAATCTGGTTCCCCCTCCCTGAATATGCTCCCCCTTACGGGAAACTCCTCCGTGAAAATTCCATCCAACCCTCCCCCCTTGTCAGACAGTTTCATTCGTTCCATTGTTGCGTCTAGACAGTTCCATTCTCACTGAAAATCCCCCTCCCCGTAAACTTTCTTGCGGACGATTCAGCCTGAAAAATCATCCTTAGCATACTTTGATTTAAAAAAAGAATTTAATATCTAATCAGTTCCTCTATTACTCCGGAAATGCCCCCTTCCGTAGGAATTTTTCCAGGAAATTAAATTCGTGGAAAAGGGTCCCCGGGTACTTCCCCCGAAACATCTCCGCATGCAAAATTGAGTTGGCAAAGAGTATGTAACTGCAAAAGGACCAGAAATTTTTTGATGAGATAACATAAACATGTGTTATTCCGATTGTAAAAAAGCTGTTAATGATTATTGTTGCTGACGTCCTAGTCCCCTTGTTAGAATTTTATTTCTAGGTAATGTTCCAATTCTTATCGTGCTAGACAAAAATTTAAATATAAGGGAGAGATCCTTCCCCAGAAGCTTAAGACTAAAAATCGCCCATTATTACTAAATTACAATAAAGGCAAATAAACCTTTTGGAATATCATTCAGATACTGTAAAAATATATAAATAGAACCACCTGGAGAAAGGTAAATTTTTTTCCTATTCTTGAACTAACCGAACCTTGGGAAATCCCCTAAAATTCAGCATCAGCAGACCCGTTCTTAAAAATTGACTAATATCTTCATGGAAGCAAAATACTAAACTATACCTGCTATTTTATTACGGTTTAAAAATTCAGCACTACAACCAGAAGTGATAGTAATATTGTAAGTCAAAGCGTTCAAGCCATATGCAAAAATCAATGCGTATGACACTAAAACTGGCAGGAAAACTTATGAATAAACAATATTGAAAGGTTCGAATTTACTACAGAAGTATACTGATTTACTAGATTCGAATTTACTAGGGCAGAGAATTATCAAAAATGAGTGTTGCTTTGAATAAATAGCTATTGAATGAATAAAGCCTGATCATCTTCCCTTCCGTTAAAAGTGATCTCCGGATCGAAGAAACCTCTTCTCGCGAACTTTAAAATATCATTGTTATACAGTCACTTGAAACATTTTGAAATTATGAACAAATCGCGGTATATTAGGTTTGAAGGGTAACAAATCACCCTTGGCAACATGCGACGAAAAAAAAATAGTGTGTTCTACACCGTAGGCCATTTTGTTTATCCACATACAAGTGAATGTAATTCACAAAATAAAACCAAGACTTAAATGAAGAATATAAGATTTAATGAAGAAATTTTTTAAGAATGAATGTAAACTGAAAATTAGTTTAAGTTTAAATGACAACGTCACTTATACTGTTGTAATATTTTAATAATCTTTCCAAATACAATAGTAGAAGGATAGCTTAATCCTTTCTCAGTTCCATAAGCTGCGTGTCAATTCCATCCTTGGTTATAACATTTATCACAAGACCATCCCCAGTATGAATTTCACGTTCTGTTGCACTGATAAAGATATCTTTGACAATTCCAATGGCTTTCTCTTTAGTAGGCATCTTCTTTTGAACATTTTCCATATTATACATCGAGATCTATACGAAATAAGAAAAAAAATAACTTGGTGACGAGGAAAAATAAGTTGAAATTACATAGCACACTCTTACCATTACAAAGCAAAATACTAATACAAGTACCCTCTATTAATCCATCGGTTTATCTTTCAAAATGGTGAATATACTCGTATATTATCGAAACTATTTTTTAAGCTAAAATCCTAAATACACTCTTTTAATTGCTTGAGTAAACATTTGCTTATGATCCTCGTCTGACCAAGAACTGAATTCGTCACTCCTGTATGAAAATTGACTCATAATTAATTAAAAAAAGAATATACACAGTAATATTTTATGGGTTTGAACGCAGTCCCCACCCAAAAAATCCGAAAAGTTAGATATAATTTATATTTTTCCAGTCAACTAATAGCTTAAAAAACCTTTAACGGGTTACCCCTCCCCCTCGCCTAATCGAAACCACGGGCATAGGTAAAATACACTGTGCTGAGCTCAGAAAATACAAACTTTAAAATATACAGTCTTTTTTTCTATTTACTTAAAAAAAATAATCCATTCGAAAATTTAGACATTGAAAGGTGAGAGAAAAGAAGTAATTCATTGAAAAACAAGATATGTCTCAAATGGAAGTAATCCCTAATGTCTTTACAACCCTTCTAAATTTCCTCCACTTTACTGTTACTAGCGAAAGTTTCATTGATTTTTATCACTTTCCTCCGATCGCTCGGTCTTCAACCCTCACGAGCTGTTACCTGCTTTTGGCCCTCACAAATGTGGCCTCGTATGTGTTATCGTACCATCACATATCCTTCGCTCTGACAACGCTCGAGTTGCCAGTTTCTCAGCCTGCGTACGTTTCTAGATGTCTTTCACTATTATCTTCTGCCTTTAACGTTGCTATTCGCGGACTTTTTTTTTTTAACTCCATAGGTTTATGAACCACTCAACAGATTTCTGGCACACGTCTCCAATGCTATTTAACAATATTTTTTTTCAATTCTGTATATTATGAAAGTCACAAAAACAAAGTGTTAAACTACTCTTATTATAAGTACAAACGCACCTGTGATTTTTTTTTTACTTTCATTACGGGTTTAATAGAACCTTCTGTATATTGAATTAGGAAAAAAGACTTGTTAGTACCTTCAGTTACCCTTTCTCTGATGTCACATAATTGTTAAAGAGCAGAGGGCTTCACATACCCAATTACTCAATAGCATTTTTTTCAGCCTTAGAAATGTTGACAAGCTTTTTTTGTAGAGAAATCATGCACCGATGAGAGATTATCTAATAATTAATGCAAAATAAGTAAAAAAAAAAGCATTGAAGTAGCAGATACAGATTACAATTCGGCAAAGGACTTACGGATGCAAGTTTTAAACCGCTCAGAAAAAGTATTTTGCACCCCCATCGCCAGAATTTCTTAATTTTTGTGTGTTGAGGTCGCTTTGGC
Organism: Artemia franciscana; assembly: GCF_032884065.1. Classification (NCBI taxonomy): domain Eukaryota; kingdom Metazoa; phylum Arthropoda; class Branchiopoda; order Anostraca; family Artemiidae; genus Artemia; species Artemia franciscana. Next base: position 18,083,040 of record NC_088865.1, on the reverse strand, counting down.
CAATTTCCAGGCCACTTTTATACATAAGTTTCCCTAGCCAAAAAAGACCCATCTTCAGGTCCCTCTTTTTAGGGGGTCTACTAGCTCAGCCTTTTTGTGGTGCGTTGGGGTTCCCTAAGCGCAGGAGCTCAGAGATATAACTTGAAATAAAACTGTTTTAGATCCTTTCGTTTTCCTTGTCTTTTGTAATTCCCCTGACTGAAGGACTTAAGTATAAAACTTTCAGGCCGGTGGGTAAAAAATTTGCTAGCCCTTTTTCTCGGAGACCTGTGCTCCTAAACAAAATTGTTCGTTATAAATCCAACAGATACATATCTATTTGGACTCGAGTATTCCGAGAAAAATGGCTATCCGAAACTTTTGATCCGACGCCACTGAAGCTTAGAAGCCAAAAAAAAACATACAAGAGGGGGGTTGGCTGCCCTCTAATTACAAAGAATTATGCAATTGACTTTTTTGAAATAAATCGTCTTGGACATGGATACCCGTAAGGGAAGACAGATTGGGCCCCTCCCTCACCTTTATGTGACCAAGAATATCAAAAGATAAAACAATTTGATAGACTTCAAAATAGAACGTGATTTCTGGCAAAACCTTCACCTCCCATGGAACATCTTTTGTGCCCCCTCCTCCCTTCTCCATCTATATGAGTTCTTGAAGGCCCCCTGTCACACATAGATCAAAAGAATGGTTTTAGTTACCTGGTTATCAAGGAAAGGTTGGATTAGCGGAGCAGATGTACCACCACAAGTAACAACATCTTTCTCCATATGACCAACAGGATCATAATGATAAACAACACCCTTACCATCCTTATCAATACCTAAAAGACATAGAAATTTTTAGAATATTAAACAATTCAGATTACAATTTTGTAACTTTTGTACGGCCTATCAGAAGTTGGACAAAGGAATGCAATTTAGAGTAAATATATAAGAACATGAACACATTTTTCTGTCGACTTATGCCTAAGTTTGTGCTATTCAAAATTAAATCGATTACCTTAATTTTTAAATATTATAAGATTTCAGTGAAAAAATACTGATTGACCTCTTACTTCATATATAACAACAAAATGTTCTTTTATTACGTTTTACCCTGAATAAAAAACGTCTTAACCATTGATCAAGCTGTGAAAGGCATAGGTGCAAACAGGTCCTATTACTAGAGGGATGTGGAGGACTAGAAAATCTTCTCCAGGGAAAGAAGTAAAAAAAAAATAATGACTTTCTTTTATTGTTAGAGGCAGCGGTATTTCCAGGAAAGAGAGATTCGCCCTCTCTATTTAACCCCTGCCATGAGTGCCAGCATAATAAGGTAAAAAATAAGATTAATGGGATTCGATACCTCAATGGATCGCCTTATCTCATCCATTATAAACTTTTATAGTTTGTGCGGCCAAACTACTTAGAACTGATTAGATGGTCTTGCCATAGCTTGCAGAGATGATAAGAGACCCGAATATATGACAGAAAACTAAAAGTTGACATTTTTTCCCCCATAAATCCTCAAAAATTATACAGCCTTTTCGGTTTTGTGCCAGAGATAAAGATTGATATTCAGCCTTAATGAAACTTGCATGATTAGAAAATGTAAGTTTTATTATTTTTTAATTAATAAAGGGAGAAGAATTTTCTTTTTAAAATTCAGGAAAGTTCACTCAAAGGAAATAATTTGATCAATTTGGCAGCTTTGGGAGCCCCATTGGTGCTACCCGCTTTGATTAAAAGCCTTGCCAAAACAGGAGATGTAAAACTTCAATGTTTCTTCCGTCAACTTTCATAGTTAAGCCACAGATTTTCAATAGTTCTCGATGCTAGCTAGTACCTGGGAGAAATAGCTAATAAGCCCTTTGTTTTTGAGCGTTCAGCCGACACTGCGGCTTGCAAAACGATCTTAAGATATTGAATCCCCTTAAAAACAAGAATGGAAGAATAAATAGTAGTCAAAGAAATCTACCAGTTTGACACCAACCTGAACAACAATGGTGATGGTAAACAACAAAAGATGTAAAAGGTACCTCCTCTTAATTACAGCAAAATTGCGCCTCAAAAATCCATCGAGTTCACCTTTTTTTAGTCAAGCCACTTGATTGCCCCCTAACTTTGCATAATAAGTTTTGCTGCATAGGTCCCTCCCTCTGTTTTTATTTGTGGATAAGAGCAGTCACAAAAGTAATGTTGAATATTTAAATTATACACAGAAAATAACAGGAACTATTGGAATCTACATATATGTATACAGGTGCCGATTTATGTATTTTTTATGGTCTTTATGAATGGAACAAGTCATATACCGCAAATAGATTACGTCATTTTGATGGGATTTTAAAGTATTTTACTTTTACATTGAATTAACAAAAAACAACTGATTCGCGCAACATTTCTTTTAGTATTAACTAAAGCGTGGCCATTCAAAATGTCTGGTCCATTATTTCTGTTTTATCTTAATTACTTACTTGCAGATATAGCCTCGTTTTTCTGCTAACTTATTTGGTGCTCCTCACAGCAACAAAATGTCTCTTCTTTACATTTCTTGGTTTCCTATCTTGTTTTTCTTATATATATATATCTCCAAGAATAGTTCGGAATAAAAGGGAGATAAATCTCCGAAACAGAATTAAATATATTGGAAGCACAGTCGTCCAGTACAGTTCTCAAACGTGGGTGCTTCGAAAGGCCGGGGAAGGTTTGTTAAATATTTTCCAGTGTAACTGTCTAAACTTAGTCGTAGGCACCCGTTGGACTGATCAAACAAGAAGCTGTCCGAATAAAATGTAATTCGGGCCACTTTCTAGGACTATAATAAAAGAAACGTTAAAATGGCTAGGCACGTGTTACAAATGAAGGAGGACAGGTTGCCAAAGATTGTGCTTTCTGCCAATCCATCTGGGATGAAATGAAAAGCACGTCTCCCCGAATGGGGTAGGAAGAGGTCATAAAGAGGGAACTTCATTCTTTCTCTGGAACTACATGGGATGGGAGTGAAGAGTTAAGCTTTGAATAAATTGGGTTTTAGGAGGAGCGGGCGCAACTGTGTTGGCCTAAGGTAGCTTGGTGCTACAGTGAGATGTTAGTAGTAGTATAAGTATCATAAATCTACCTAGTTTTGAAATCTTTCTCACATAATCATCCAGGAGTTGTCATTCACTTGGTAACCCCATGCTCTGAACTACTACCTCTCTTATTCCCAGTTATTTCATTTTGTAAGATTTTGGTCTCTGGCAAGATTTCCCTTGGAATTTTTTTAGAATCCAAGATTCTTTACTATTTTCTGACTTTTACCAAACATATTACTGACTCTAGTAAGAATTCAGATTTATAGACAGATGAAAATGTTCAGAAATCAAACATATTAGTTGACATTCCTTGAGTTTTTAATTATTTGAATTAACATTCTTTTAAAGGATTGAACAGGCGGGTTTTCAAGGAAAGTATTCATCAAGCAATCACCAAGAAGCATCTTCTCATGTAGGTAATCTGACCGTGCCGATTTTCCGCATGTTTGCCGTATCAGCCAGGAAAATGACAGTACAGATAGGGTAACTCATTCAAAGGAGGGTGATAGATGTACTTCTAGAAAGCAGTAGCTGATACCACGTCAAATCTCATACTGAGAGATTATAAAGTTATCCTCTCGCATTGCTATAGCTCCCCCTTGAGACCCTATTCTGGATCCTCTCAAGTGTTGCAATGTTTATTCAAAACGAATAAAAACAGACAATTTTTTACCACCCTTTGATAATTCACAATGTCACTTATAAACCAATAGAATAAATTCTGACTCACCTGCTAAAACATTAGACACATAGTAAGGGAAAAACCTTTTCTGATAGAGCATAGTGGATAACATTTGAGCAACAGCAGAAGTTGACATTGGTTTCAAATGTTGATGGAGGTAAATCTAAAAAAAAAAGCAAAATATGGAAAAATCTTGGCTATTTATATAATTAAATAGCTACACATCATTGCTAAAAGTAAATGAAAGGCACTTCATAAACAATTTGAAGCCAAGAGCAGAATCGCTTTAGAGGGCCAGCTTTCAGAAAAAAAAAATGATAAAATGTCACGCTATTGAGTTCAAAACAAAAGGATGTATCTTACATTTCCATGACAAAAAAAAAAAAAAAAAACAGCAAATACGGAGTTTTGAGGGTATTCGCAGGTAGTGTTCCATCAAAAAGGTAAAAACTCAGGCCCTTTGTGTCTTCAAAAGCTTGAGTTACTTCACCCAATAAATACTCCTTTGTTAGATCACCACTTACAATTTATTAAAAGCACTTCTGTGCATATTCCTTTCCTCTAAAGTAGAGCCCAACCAATATATCAGTCCACCGATATTATTGAGGGTCAATATGAGGGTCAAGAGCCAATATGAGGATCAGTGTCATTATCGGATATCGTAAAAAATATATCGGTTATTGGTCGATTTTAATGAGATATTTTAATAAAATTAATAAAAATTTTAATGAGAGAAAATTATGCTATAGATTATATTCAAATTCGGGGGATAATTGAGTAAAACGTAAGTGACCCCAAAACACGGTTCATAAAAAATTATATATTATAGCCGAAAGTAAAAATTCGCTTACTATTTTCAGATTGTTTTCTTGTAAAGTTTTATATTATATACAGACTTTTTTTTACAAACGGTTGGTCTTTATTTCTTAACATACTATCTGATAACTGTGCTTGAAGATTGATCAAATAGTTTGTAGTTATGAACTGTAAGTAACTCAACCCATAAAGAACCAAAACTTTAAAAAAGAACAATTACAATGCAAAAAAAAGCTGTTTTCGTTTTTTGGAATCTTTCTTTACCATGTGATGCATCTCTTCTGAAATATTTCTTCTCACAAGATGTATGCATCTCTTCTCTCCTGCAAGAAGAGATGGATCTTTTCTCGTGCTGCGACTTTTTAAAACTTGCTCTTACTAAAATCTCAATGTCGCTAATTAGAACAATTACTTTTAAGTTGCTGTTATCCTTCTATCTTGTGCACACGTTTTTACTTACTTCACTTTTCTCAAACTGAAAGTGAATATTTGTCCAAATCTCGCACAAATAGCCAAATTCTCTCAAAACTGTTGATTCGTCAGTTCAAAGAATGTTAAAAGGGCTGGTAGCTATCAAAGTATCCATACAATTAAAGAAGGCGATGGAAAAGCTGGAACGTGGTAGATTAGTAGCCTATAACAGCCAAACTACAATGTAGCAGCGGTTCTCTGTTCATTTTAGGGATTAGAATAGAGCAAAACTAATATTACAGCTTCATAATGCATGTGACTGCCAGGCGACCAATCAATATTATTCTCCAACAAAATAAAAAGGTGATTTTTATAGTTGTAGTATAGTAAACAATGAGTATCAAGCATGCAGTTGGGTATGCATTAATCTTATAATACCAATAGTATTGGAGGGTACAACCCCATCCATAAAGTAACAACAGTTAGCTATACGCAGTATCATTCAGACTTCGAATACTATACTCCACTAGCAGCATTAGAGTAAATATAACACAGTGCTTTTGTTAATTTAGCACATGCAAAATTATGGAATATGATATTTATGGCTAGTATATGGCTTCCCACTGAATTAGATGACATTGTTAATTGTGATTCAGAAAACTATTGGTATTTCTGACTGCAACCTATACTAAATTACATTTGTTCATTTTCTGCAAATTTAAAAATAAAAATACTTTGCTCAAAGCAGTCAAAACACAAGTTGTGCTGCTAAAGTGTCAGCAGCTTTCAGAATTATGCTACTGGTAGCATTGGAACTTTTGCACACCTATTTGCACGGAACAAACTCAGCTAGTACGTAAATTCTGAATCTTTTAATATGAGACTGAATATCAAAAACTAATAAAAAGAACTTTTGCATGCAACAAACTTAGCAAGTAGGTAAATTCGGAATGTATTGGTTGCTGACTGAGCATAAAAAATCTAATAAAAGCACTTTCGACCACGATAAACTGAGGGGACTTGATAAATTCCAAGTGTTTTAGCTGCTGACTGAATAACAAAAAAATAATTAACATAAGTACTCCTGACTACAACTAACTTAGACACATGGTAAATTCCAAGTCTTTTAATTGATTACCGTGTAAAAGAAAATTAATACCAAAGCACTTTTGCCTGGAAAAAAACCGGATATTGGGTAGTACTATTTCCGAGTCGACACTCAGAATTTCCCTACTACTTGATGTAATTGTAGGCAAAAGTGCTTTTATTAAATTTTTGATACTCAGTCGGCAAATAAGACCCTCGGGAAATTCCTAAAGCTGAGTTTTTTGCGAGCAAGTGCTTTTTTTATATTCGGTTACAAAATTAAGACTCAGAATTTACCAACTAGCTGAATTTATTGTACTCAAAAGTGCTATTATTATATTTTTTTTTATAAGCTGTCACTAAGTAAGAGACTTGGAATTTACCAACTAGATAGGTTTGTTTAGTCAAGAGTGTTTTTTTTTTAAATTTTTCGGTACTCTTTCAGTAACTAGAACATTCGGAATTTATCAAGTCCTCTCAGTCTATTATAGTCAAAAGTGCTTTTATTAGATTTTGACGCTCGGTCAGCAGCCAAGACATTCGGGATTTACCTAAATTCTGAGTTTTTTCCATGCAAAAGTGCTTTTTTATTAATTTTTGGATATTCAATCACCAATTAAAGGACTCAGAATTTACTAAGTATCTAAATTTGTTGTAGTCAAAAGTGCTTTTATTAATTTTTGGTACTCAGCCAGCAACTAAAATGCTCAGAATTTACAAACTACCTGAGTTTATTGTAATCAAAACTAATTTTTTGGTACTCAGCCAGCAACTAAAACACTGGAAATTTATCAAATACCCAAGTTTCTTGTAGTCAAAGGTGCTTTTATTGAATTTTTGATACTCAGTCAACAACTAAGACAGTCAGAATTTATCATTTACTTCAGTTTATCGTGGTAAAAAGGGCTTTTATTAAATTTGTGATGCTCAGTCAGCAACTAAAACATTCATAATTTACCTATTAACTGAGTTTGTTCCATTCAAAGGTGCTTTTATTAATTTTTTTTTTTATATCCAGTCACCTATAAGAAGACTTGGAATTTACCAAGTAGCTGAGTTTGTTGTAGTCAAAAGTACTTGAACTTATATTTTGGTACTCTGTCGGTAACTAAAACATTCAGAATTTAGAATTTTCAGAATTTTAGAATTCAGAATTTTCTATTAATATTTTGATATTTAGTCACCAATTAAGGCTTTACAGTATCATTTCCCTCATTGTGCTTTAGTATCTTCGCTTAACCTACATATGACATTATTAATTTCTACTTTATGCATTATCCCAATACTAAACAATGCTCTTCGAAAGGAATTATTGTATAATTTCCCTCATAGGGCTGTCATATCATTGCTTAAAATATATAAGATTTTATTAATTTTGACTTTAGGGATACCCCAAAAATACAATAATTTTCAAGAGGTTTTACTGTATCATTTACCTCATGGGGCTGTCGTATAATCGCCTAAAATATATATGACTTTATTATGCATAGCCCAATACTAAACAATATTCATCAAAAGGCTTCACTGTATCATTCTCTCAGAGGGATGCCGTACCATCGTTTAAACTATATATGACTTTCTTAACTCCGGCTTTATGTATACCCCAATACTAAGCAATACTCTTTAAAAGGCTTCATTGTATCATTTCCCTCATAGGGATATCGTATTGTCGTTTAAAATATATATGACATTATCAACTTCGACTTTATGTGTACTCCAATACTAAGCAATACTTTTCAAAAGGGTTTATTGTATCATTTTTCTCTTAGGGCTGTCGGATCATCGCTTAAAGTATATACGACTTTATTAGTTTCGAGTGTATGTAAACCCCAACACTAAGCAATACTTTTCGAAAGGCGTTATTGAATCATTTCCCTCACACGACTTTCTTATCATCGCTTAGAATATGTAGAATTTTATTAATTAAATGTTTATGTATACTCCAATACCAAGCAATAATCTTTAAAAGGCTTTATTGCATTATTTCCCGCATAGGGTTGTCGCATCATTGCTTGAAATATATACAATTTTATTAATTTCATCTTATGCATAATCCAGCATCAAGCAATACGCTTCAAGAGGGTTTATTGTATCATTTCCCTCAAAGGGATGTCGTACCATTACTTAAAATATATACGATTTTATTAATTTCATCTTTATGCATACCTCAAAAAAATTTTCGAGTTTCAAAAAATTCTGTAAAAAAAATGTTACTACAAACATTATTTTTCTAGTATGAATAATCACAACTAACATGTCTTTATGACCTTCGTGTTATATTTCGGAAATATCACAAGTGATGGTGTTTTTGTTTTAAGTATATTTTATGTCATTTTAAAACCTGAAAAAAGGTTCATTTCTAAGTGTAAAAGAAAGTTAAATTTAAAAAAATAAAACTTCAAAAAGAATAAGTACAAAAAAGAGGGGTCATTGGGGCCCTTAGAGGTGGGGCATGGATTATCATAAGTTCCCTCTAAAAGAAGCGTTGATGTAAGCACTCATTCGCATGAAGATGATGATACAAGCGGTTGCACTATGCTTATGTTATATATGCTATCATGTAAAGTTTATCACTATATCATAAATTCTATCAGTCCGATTTGAAATGAAAATGAAGCGGTTTGCTTTATTTTGTTAATAATGTTCATACAGGAATATTACACAAATTAGTTGAGCGTCAGATATCTGTCTCTAAGTAGGTCACTGACTCAAATTGTTTGTTCATCTAAGTATAGGCAAGCTTTAGTGCCTAAACAAGGGTAAATCTTCTGTAGCTGGATCCCCTAAACTACTGACACATAGATCCGATTAGAGTTAAATTGGTTCAAATGGTTGACATACTTATCAACATCATTGATATGGTTAATTCATTTATAAAATTAGCATTTTAATAGCTTTTTAATACAATAATACGTAGACAATTTAAATAAATTCAACTTTTGCAACATACCTGAACAAATTCCTTTTTTAATTTGCAAAGAACTAGACAAAAATATTTTATCTGATCACCAAATAAGCTTACGCTAGAGGTATTTTTCTCCATTCCAAACTCATTTTTGAGAAGAAAAAAAATTTGGTCACACAAAATCTACCTATTGTATGAGCAAGTTTTTTGACAATAATAAATATTCATTTTCAGTTTAATAGTTCCCAAAACAATCGTTTAATGAATAGTTTTCTTATTGTTTCAACTCTGGTAACCTTGGGACGCCTGAGCAATCAAACGCTTCAGTAACATTAAATAGGCAGAGAAAGAATCTACGAGAAAATATACAGAGGCTACAGAAAACGTATCATCGAAAAAAATAGTACAAGGCTATTCAGGGCATAATAAAATTAGTTGTGGAGGGGTGGTATTCAAACTAAGGGGGTGGGGCATAAAAACTTAATTTTTTCCATTGTCCTCTAACGCTATATAATTTTTGGGATGTATATTATAACTAGCCAACATAACTATTGTGAGTATAGTCAAAATCAAAGCTTAGGGGAGTTATACCGATATGTGAGGGGGAGAAATGTGTTTAAAAGTGTTTTTACCAATACCCTATACACCAAAAGTTCAAGTATATATATAATTTCTCATATAGTTTCTTGATAAATCAAGCTTTCATATCTAATCCTGCACGCATCTATTATGTGTATGATGGTCTGTGCAACTCTACAAAATCAAGGCTATGCTTACCATTGCAATTTTGATATAATAAATAAACAACAAGATACGTTCAGTTAGTACTTCTGAACCATTCTTAAGTGAGGTATAGTTTTTGTTATTAATCAGTAAGGTTAATTGGTCCTTCAACTGCAATGAAGGGTAAAACATCTTTTCATTGAAAATATAGCTTTTGAAAATATGAATCAAATGAAAACATCAATACAGCTGCTAAAATACAATACAATTGGTTAGTAATTTGTATTAGTTTTAAATGAAGTATGCTATTTCCACTCAGAAATAAGGTTGATAGACTCCGTGACATTTACAATATCAAAAAGAAAACTAAAAACTAATACTAGTCTTTTATGTTAAAAGCAGTAGGTTGAACTTTCTATCAAAGTGATTTCTAGCCTTTTTGCTCACATGCCCCTTGAAAAGACCCCCACTCATGTCCTAAAAAACTGAACCACTAGCTTTAATGTTTCAATGGTCATTCTCACACTTCAAATGAAAGAAAGAGTGGACTTTCAACTCAAAATCAGAAATCAGTCAAAAATCAGAAGAGGCCTAAGATTTTAAAAATCTATACACCTTTAAAGCACACAGGAGGAGCAAGGGTAGGATCCCCCACTGGCGGCTTAAATTTGGACTAAAACTGCATTTTCTCATCACCATCCACCACTAGGAACAATATTCCAAGCCTACCCCAAGTCAAAAAGCTGAATCTGTGTGGAAGAATGCATTGAAGCATGATCCTCAGAGAACAAACATACCTCAGGGTCCAAGGTTGAGCAGGGTGAGATATCATAGGATTATTCTGAAAAGGGGTAATTGTCCGTGTGACATGTTATTTGCTATACTACACTGGAAACAGAATATTTGAAATTATGTTAAATTTTCCTTTAAAAGTGGTTTGGTAAAGTTAGAAAAAAACATGATCAGCCAAAAGACATCAGACCAAAAATACTAGGGGTGCACTCACATTCCTGGGTATTTACAATCGTAAGAATTACACTCCAACCCCAGAAAGATCTCATGATCCCATCACTAGATGTTCAGGCTTTAGTTCACTTGTAAGAAATTAGGGCTAAAATTTTGAACTTACCTTCATTCTAGCTTCAATATTCTTAGTCAGTGTTAACACATCTGCCCAGCATCCTGTTGAGCCAAGAATTGTTCCATCAGAAAGCTTAAACAGTTTTGACTGATGACGGGTTAGGATGCTATAACCTTCACTCAATCTTGTGTCAGAAGCAATTACAACAAAATCCTCTCCAGCAATAGCAACAACAGTCCTAGAAGAAAAATGTGCCTTGTCAGAAAATAAATAAATGAAAAAACTATATTTACTTGGCTTGAGGTGTATTTGTGCACACAATATATTCTCTGAGGCCAACCTGACTTTTGTACATAATAATGATAGATGGTAATAAGCTTACCTAAGCTATGGATGTCAGCTGATTGATTTTTCTAAAGATAATTTCCACAGGACTTTGTCGAAATTAGTTCATTTCAACATATCCTTTCATTTGTGTACCCCAAAGATTGGATATGCTAGACAGAAAGGATACCCTCAGAAGAAGTTTCTAGTTGGGCTAGTCTGGATGATTTGTCTTTTTTCAAGGGAGGGGGAGGTCGGGGATTAAAATTTTTTTTAGAGAATTATCCATTAATTCCAAATATCATATTAATTCCAAATGTCTGTCTTGTAAAAACATAACAAAAATGCATTTGATCAAATTATTGATGCATTTTTGATGTTTTCATTGTAAAACTCCACTCCAAACAAAACGTTCTGCATGCATCCTTGTAGAGAGCAACCAAAACCTTGTAGGGACACAATTCAGGGCTAGTATCGTTACACTTAAATCTTTATATTTTGTTGTGTGCTCAATTTGGCCACATCAAGCTAATGTTTATAGCTTCTTTTCTTATTTAAAAGGTTAAATCACCCAAAATAAACAAATATATTATATCCAAGATTGATCAGGTTGGGAGCTTCAGTTACCTTGGTAGTATTATTAGTAAAGATGGTGGGAGCAGTGAAGATGTTAAAAGTAGAATAGCTAAAGCTCAGGGTGTTTTTTCACAGTTAAAAAAAGTTTGGAAGAATAGAAAGATAAGCCTACAAACCAAGATTAGAATATTGGAAGCTACAGTGATGACAGTGGTCAAATATGGCTCTGAAGCATGGACACTCCGAAAAGCAGATGAAAATTTACTAGATGTTTTCCAGAGAAATTGCCTACGGATTGTTCTGGGTACCCGGCTGACTGACCGTATTTCAAACAGTAGGTTGTACGAAAAGTGTGGTTCAATCCCGCTTTCTGGGGCTATAATGAAAGAAAGGTTGAGATGGCTAGGCCACGTTCTACGGATGAAGGATGACAGATTACCGAAGATTGTCCTTTTTGGCCAACCGTCTGGGGCTACACGGAAAGCAGGTCGTCCTTGTCTGGGTTGGGAGGATGTCATAAATAAGGATTTAAAGGAAATGGGAACTTCCTGGGAGGGTGTAAAGAGGGAGGCTTTAAATAGATTAGGTTGGAGGAGGAGCGTGCGTAGCTGTGTTGGCCTTAGGCGGCTTGGTGCTGCAGTGAGTTATTAGTAGTAGTAGTAGTAGTATCCAGAAAATGATTGGTAACTAGAATTGAATATCCAAAATTCTTAGGTTATACATTTTAGAACAAAAAATCCCTAGTACCTGTATTTATGGAATCCAAAGATGGGTTAAAACCACCACTTACAAGCAGTCATGGTGAAAAAGACCATGGAGTTACGGTAGATCAATCAACCAAAATATTTCTAAATAAAGTTAGAGTTATGCTGAACTCTATGCAGTAATGAAAAGGCCCATAGCCATGCTCTAGCTTCACACAGGGTCAGAGAGCCAAAATAAAGACTTAAGGTCCTGATTTTGTGCTAAAAGGAACCATCTGGACCTAGAAACCCGTTTCAGAAAGACTTGAGAGGAAAATCACTGAATATAACTAACAACGACACAGGTCTGAAGATAAAAAATAAATGTATAAAAAAATTTGATCTGAGGCCAGTAAATTTCTCAAAGTGAGAAAGAAAATTGGAATGATCATCTGCACATATCTTTCCATGATCGATTCCCAGAGACAATATAAAGAAATACACAACCTGAGAGCTCTCATTTCATGAAAGCAGTGTGTTTTCTTGAGCTATTCCAGTCATTCTTGAGTAGTTCCATTTTTCTTTCTTAATTTTTATTCACATTTGAACTTTTCACTTGCAAAAATGACATCAAAACAATATCAAAAAGTAGAAAAAAGGCATAGTTTTTTTTATTTTGCAATATCTTTTGCTGGAACAGTACTTTAATCAGCAACTATTTGTTTGGTTTATGTGCATTTGAGCTGTATTGAAAATAGTTGCTACCATTTTTGTCTATCATTTTTCATCTACCATTGAATTGTGCCACCTATATCTCAGCCATACCCTTTTTTAAATACCATTTCAGTCATTTATAGGCCTCAATCAGCGATCTATTGGCTGCAGATTTCATGGAATCAAAAGTCTATTTTCTTTTAGAATTTTTTTTCCATAATCCATATATTCGGACTCTTTATTTAAGTTATATTTTAAACTGCTGTTCTTTAAGCCATTTTTCTGCGTCCAAATCTTACTGACAGGGAGTTAACATGACCTTTTAAATAGGGATCATGAGACCACTTTCTGCCTTCAGCTTATTTGTGCATTTTTTTTTTAAGACCCGTTTTTCAACACAGTCATTGTTGCATATTTTTTTTTCTAGTGTTTACACCAAAGAAGATGTCAGACCCTTAAGATTTTCCAAGTAGCATTACTGGATGACTAGCTTTTGTGCAAGAATTATAGTATTAAAAAGAGTTTTTTGTCTCATTTAGTTCAAGTTGATTTTCTTGCCATTTGCCAACTTTCTAATACCACTACTAATAAAGGATCATAGGGAAACTAATCTCTAATTTATTTAGTAATGAGAGAACTGTCCATTTTTAGGAGACATTAAATGAAAAAAAAACAAGTCTCTTTTAACTGTAAGTAAGGAGCGACATTAAAACTTACAACGAACAGAAATTATTCCATATATGAAAGGGGTTGTCCCCTCCTCAACTGCCCGCTCTTTACGCTAAAATTTGACTTTTTGTCACAACTCTACATTTCAAAACAATAAAAACACTTTAGCATAAAGAGCGAGGCGTTGAGAAGGGGACAACCCCTTTCATATACGGAATAATTTCTGTTCGTTTTAAGTTTTAATGTCACTCCTTACTTGCAGTTAAAAAACTTGTTTTTTTATTTAATTTCTGAACGTTTTTGAATTGCATCTTTTGATTTGACTCACCACACATGAATAAATAAAACGAAATTTAAATTTCATCAATACCTCGCTCTTTACACTAAAGCTTGAATTTTGTCCCAAATATTTAAGAATGACCCCCGAATCACAAAGGCCATAGAATAAATAGTTGAAATTACTAAAAATACTTTAGCGTTAAGACCAAGGTATTGTGGAGGAGACGAACCCCCATATATACGTAATATTTTATGTTCGTTTTAAGTTTTGATGCTGCTCATTACTTCCAGTTGAAAAAAAATGTATTTATTTTCTCATTGTTTTTTTTAAATAGTACTAGAAAAATCCTGCACCTCCTTCATGGAAATTCTCTTCCATCATGATAAATTCCTCCATCCTCCCACATAGCCCCCTCCCCCGACCCGCCCCCACCCCAACGCAAAAAAATCCTTTGAAAACGCCTGTACACTTCCCAATAACCATTACTATATGTAAATAATGGTCAAAGTTTGTAACTTCCAGCCCCTCTCCCTGGGGACTGCGGGGGATTAAATCGTCCCCAAAGACATAGTTATTCGGTTTTCGACTAAGCTGAACATAATGGATATCTCAAAATTTTGATCTAGCAACTTTGGGGGGACATGTGCGTCGGAGGGGGCCTAGGTACCCTCCAATTTTTGGTCACTTAAAAAAGGGCACTAGAGCTTTTATTTTCCGTTAGAATGAGCCCTCTCGCAACATTCTAGGACAACTAGGTCGATATGATCACCCCTGGAATAAAAAACAAACAAACAAACAAATAAACACGCATTGTGATCTGTCTTCTTGCAAAAAAAAATATGAAATTCTGCATTTTTGTAGATAAGAGCTTGAAACTTCTACAGTAGTGTTCTCTGATACGCTGAATCTGATGATAATATTTTCATTAAGATTCTATGACTTTTAGGGGGTGTTTCCCCCTATTTTTCTAAAATAAAGACAAATTTTATCAGGCTCGTAGCTTTTGATGGGTAACACTAAACTTAATGAAACTTATATATTTAAAATCAGCATTAAAATGCGATTCTTTTGATCTAACTATTTTTATCAAAATTCCGTCTTTTAGAGTTTTAATTACTATTGAGCCAGGTCACTCCTTATTGCAGTTTGTTACCGCGAACTGTTTGATATGTGTTACATTCCTCTACCTTGGTCTCAATAAAAGAGTACAGAATCAACGAAAATTATAAACAGAAACAGCTTGTAAATCATAAAGCAGCACTTTTGAACTTGAAAGAAAATACTCCTTTTTTTAATGTGTATTTTTATTTTATTTATTATTCTTTGAAGATGGATCCAGAGGATGAAACCAATTTATCAATTACAAAATGGTGTTGTCCATTTCAAATACCTAGGAAGCATAATTGAAGATACATGATACACCGCAAAAAAAGTGCTCACAAGAATTGGTCAAACCAATGGAGCCTTCAATACACTATCAAAAGTTTAGTAGTACCAAAGAGTCTCTCTATGGTCTAAATTGCAAGTCTCTAATAGCAAGGCCATGCCAGTTCTGCTTTATGCAGCAAAAACCTGGTACTTCAACCAGGAACAAGAGGAGAATCCTTGCTTTTCAGAATTTTTTTTTTGGGGGGGGGGTAACTTAGCCTAGTGCTTAGTCTTACTTCCTTTTTCTGTATGTTCTTTATTTTTCAAAATCAATCTTCTTTGAAAAGAAGATCAATCTTCTTTTCAGAAACAGCATATGTAAAAAGTGGAGTGCCCCAAGGAACAGTTTTGGGTCCAACTTTATTTAATATTTTCATCAACAATATGCCTTCAATCACAGAGAACAAAATTTGCTTGTATGCAGATGATCCTAGAATAATTGGTCCTGTCCTTTACCCACAATGTACCAAAGCCATCAAAGTTGATCTTGATGCACTGTCAAAGTGGGCAAAGTCCTGGCAGCTTGAATTTCATACCCAGAAATACAGAGTCATTCACTTTGGAGCAATTAACCCTCTGTACCATTATTTTATGGACTCCAGTTATTGTTCAAAAAAGCCACTCATATGCAGTCAGAGCAAAAAAGATCTGGGTGTCTTGGTTGATGATTAGCTTAAGTTTAACTTAAATGTTTAATTAAGTTAATTGACAGTCTGTAGCAGCAAGAGGCAACCAAATTTTTGGTTTAACAAAAAGAACATTCTGCAGCAGATCTCCACATGTGATTACTAGGTTCTTAAAGGGCCTGATCAGACCAAATTAGGATTTGGGATGTGTATTACAACTCCAGTCAATAAGGGTGAGATATCAACTCTAGATTACAGCAATGTCCAACTAAATGTGTAAAGGGATTTCAACATCTTTAATATCATACCCAATTACACAAGCTCAAATTACCATATCTTACATATAGATGTAGGCAAGGAGGTGTATTAATGACATACAAGTAAGAACATGTCCAAGTGTGATGCCTAGCCTGTTCCAGATAGTAAGTTTGCAGAGTACTAGAGGCCACCCCTTGAAGCTTTACCAGAAACATGCCAACACCAGACTGCAAAATAAATCATTTTCTAATTGAGTAGTCAACCTATGGAATTCCCCTAGCCAGAATGCTGTTATATCTCCCAGTGTTAAAGCCTTAAAGTCTGCAGTTGACAAAGACTGGTACAGGAAACCTTTGCAAACAGTATGGGATGCATCTTATAAGTTGAGTCACCATCATCATTGACCATTAAATATTTTTGTTTCGACATATGCATTATGTACTGTATTGCATACATGCCCCCCTCCAATGTCATTGGTCACTTGGTAAAAAAGAAAAGAATTCAATGAGATTGTGGGGCTTTGCACCATGATTTTTCGAATTCTGCTAAAATTCTTTGTTTGGTTCAACAAAGACCATAAAAATCCTGACATTTTACCTACAGAAATTTCAAAATTGGTCAGTAAATGCATCAGTCCTACCATCTCTTGCCATGATTTTACCAAGGGTGCCACAATTTTATGTTTGGCTAATTAAACAGCATTAAAATAGTGACATGATATGTAACAAAATATGAATCTTGGTTGGTAAATACATTGGTTTTATGGACCTGTGCAGTAATTTTACATTTATATTTGAAAAGGACATTATGCTAATTTCAACAAAAACAGTCAGTAAAAATGACCAGCCAGTTGGTAGAATCTCTTGCTCCCCCCACCAAAGATTTGGGCTAGTAATGACCCTGGATGACATATTGACCTACAGAATCTTCAATGGGCTGATTCAGAGAGGCAAAAACCTCTTTCTAGAGAGGGAGGCAAACACTCTTGAGGATGCTGCCACAAGAAGTGATTTCAATTATCTTCACTAGTATCTCTCTGATCTTAAAGTGAAAACTTCTGTTATTCTCCAAATCAGTTACATTTGTAGACAACCATCAACTCAATGAGAAAAATGCCAAGTTAAATCAATAAAGGGGCCATTCTCTAATTTGCTTGGTGCTGATGCTGTTGAGTAGACTAACAAGGATCTTGTAAGCCAAGCAGCTAGTGCCAAAGAACTACTAAGAGATGAACTCCCTTCATATTAGCAGAAATCCAGTCAGCAACAAAGCATTTAAAGAACAACAAATCTGTAGAGGAAATGTAGAAACTCAGCTGTGCTCCTGAAGAGTGCAGAACTGGCAATGCTGCTTTGGCTGCAGATGGTTTTCTTTCTGGTATAGCACACAGGACAGGAGTCAGAGGACTGGCATACAGCTATAACCTAATATTTGTGGAAAGGAAGGGAAACAAGAAAGGTAAAGGATACAGCATTAGACTTTACAATCCCTACTGGCAGTGCTGATCTCCATTTCTTGGCTTTTCAGCCAGGAAGTGCAATGGGAGTGGAAGGAAGGAAGTGCACACCCTTCCTGTTTACCTTCCCCAGATTTCTCCAGGTATCAATTTAGAGCTGGGTCGATGCTGGCTAAGCTTACAGAGTCACGCCACTGACCCCCATCCCAAACTAAACAATTGGGTACACTGGGATTCAAACCTGCACCCTCTCAGACAAAGGATCCTGGATCCAGCACACCAATCCACTTGGCCAGGACAGCTCTAGCATAATGGAAACAAGAACACATGCTTAAACTACAAAAGGATTACTTTTTTGGTGCCCAGAAAGCTCTAAATTACATTAAATTCCTTGACTGCTGGACGAATATCTTGAAAAGAAGAGGCAAATTCAACAAGCTGGGTAATAGTACAAGGGGTCCAGCACCAGCTTTTGCTCAAGTTATTAATGATTTTGACCTTACATCTCATGGCTAGTAATGCCTCAGGGGCAGAGCCATTCAAAGGGGGGGGGACCAGGTTAGCTACCCTGGGTGCAGCAGCAGGGAGGGATAGTGCCATAGCTGTGGGATTTTTCACTTTGATCAATTTTTGTGCTTATATTTGAGCCATGAGGGGGGTGATGTAGTTATTTTTTTTCCCTGGGTGGAATTAACCCTAGGAATGACTCTGCTGAGGGGCAGAACAAGCAGATTGATAGTGATCTTCTGTAGGAAAAGGTAAGGATAGATCTGGTTGCGACTTTTTTTTGTATTTTGCCTGCAATTTTTTTCTTTCTAAATTAAATACAAAAGGTAGCCTAGTTTAAATTGTGCTTTTCTTGAATTGCAGCATGCAGTTAATCTCCCAAATACTTACATCTCTATTTTAAAAGATTTAAGCTTCTTCTGCAAAACAACAGTAAAATCAAGTATTTTGGAAAGGTCTATTGAGCTGAACTGTAGATACAGATGCCTATAAAGAAGACATAATATCATAATATCTACAAATTATTGTAGTGATGGGTCCTGCAAAGCCATTTCTAGCAGCTATTCTAGATGAATCATTTATAGATGATAAGTTGAATTTTTATATTTATGACCAAGCAGCTATTGAAAAGGCTAATCAGACCCTTGGCTTACTCAAAAGAATGTTCACTAACATTTCCAGCTGTTATGACTAAGCTATATAAGAGTCTTGTTCAACCAATGCTAGAGCCTAGAGTATGTGTATCACATGCCTAATCAACAAGACTGAGAAAACAGCCATTGAATCAGTCTAGAGGAGGGCAACAAAATGTATTAAAGACTTCTATGATGTTGCTTATCCATCCCTGCTCCATATGCTCAAAATGCTGCTCTAATGTATAGATGCACCCAAGGCAATGTGATAACAGCATACAAGCTTCTGAATGCTGAGAATACCCTTCCTGACGAATTCTGACTAGACAATCCAAAAAGCTTGTTGAACTCCCTCAGTGAAAAAACAACAACCTCTCCCAGTGTGGATGTGTTCAAGTCATCAGTGGACAGGAAAAGGCTCAATAAACTGTAGACCACTGCTTGGGACACTATAGAGGACTTACTATCATCACTGAAGCTTTTGGACACAGGATTCATCCTATCACTAACAAGCATGATTTAAGGAAAATTAGCTTCATCATGTTAGAATAAAGAGATTATTACACACATTAAAGTACATTCATTGATTGTAATGAAAGTTGTAGTTGGATCCAATTTAATCTAATTTATTCAAAAAAAAAATAAAACATAACACTAATAATAATTAGGATCTTTGAAGTGAGCTTATTGAGGCCCATAACAACAAAAAATTGAAAATGAAAGTAAATAAAGAGAAAACACAGGTAATTAAAGCAAATTGAATAAAATTTAGAGAAATATAATAACAAAATTTAGTACATTGTTATACAGCATGTGAAAACTTGTGTATAGCTCAACTCTGCAGGGTATTATATTCAATTGAAGCATAGATTTATAAATGGGAGATCACCAGAACTAGAGACACACTTAGGGACAATGAAGGAACAGTTGAATGAACAGAGACAGAGGCTTTTAGAATTATTTCTATTAAAACAAGATAATAATAGGGCAGGAAGATGTTTATGGTAAGTGGAGTATGTAAGGGATAGATTTAATTTGTTGATGATTTGTTCAAAAGGGATAATACCAAAATCAGAGTACAAATCCTGGGTGGTATACAGCCAGGGCAGCCAAAAAACTGCTTTGACAGCATGGTTTTGGGCAGATTTTAATTTATTGGTAACTGAAGGATAAGTATTGCCCCAAACAGATCTGCAGTATGAGATATATGGGTAAATAAAAGAGTAATAAAGGGTGACAAGGATATTGGGAAGAAGAAAATGATTCACACAATTAATCATACTTATCTGTTGCAAAATTATGGCTCTGATGTATGAAATATGTGTTGCAAATGATAGGGAGGAGTCTATGTGGACACCAAGAAACTTGGCAACTTCAACCTGGAGGAGGAGATTGGTAAAGTATTTTAGGCCAAGTGCTTGCCGAGTTTCATTATTTTGCAAGGGGTTTGAAATAATACAACCTGACTTTTCTTGCTGTTAATGGTCATGCAGTTAACAAGACACCACTCCTGTACTCTGTTCAGAAGGATTTGGATAGAGGTGATGACAGATGGTAAATTAGGGCTGGTGATGAAAAAGTTGCTATAATCAGCAAAAAGTACTGGGTGCACTGATAGACCTAGGTCCATAGCCAAATCATTAATATAAAGGAGAATTATTGGGCCAAGAACAGAGCCCTGCAGAACACCCCTCTGGACAGGTAGGGGATGCAAAGTCACCCCACCCAGACTCACACTCTGTACTCTACCAGAGAACTAAGGCCTAAATAGGCCTTAGAGAAATTCAGAAATAATCCTAATACAGTATTTTTAAGGTCAAGTTGAGAATATATAAACTATGTGGCATCAATTAGTGTATGAGCAGTTGAAAATTTGAAACAGAAGCCATATTGATGAGGAGAAATCAACAAACCTGAAGGATGAATCCCAAATAAAAAGGGAGAAAGATGTTACCTTAAATTACCTTAAATTACCTTAAATCGCACTGTCCGGCGAATAAGGTTGGGTGAACATCCTGTAGATTCGCCGGTTGAGTGATGGAGGTGGAAGTGCGTTGTCTAGTTCCGTTGAGTAGATCCACTGGCCTCCCAGTGTAGTTTCCACTCCATCGCTGCCCAGTCTCGGTCAATTGCTTTTTTGAAGTTGTCAACAGTTTTGGACTGAACTGTTTCTTCACTAAGGGAATTCCACAGTGGAACAGCACGAGTTGAGAAGAAGTTGGAACGTTCTCTCCGTGAGCTTCTTTGTTGCTGGAGCTTCTTGGTGTGGCCCCGGGTGTGGCTAGAGAGCGACTTATTAAAAAGCCCTGGTGTGACACCATTCTCCAGCAGCTTGTGGGTCAGGATTGCATCTCCGCGTTTCCTCCTGTACGTCAGGGTTGGGAGCTTGAGTTTCTTGAGGCGTTCAGGGTACAAGAGGTTCTTACATTTGGTTGGTAGTTTTGTAGCCCTCCGCTGAACGCTCTCAAGGATCATCTTGTCCACGACATAGTGGGGAACGGCAAGAGAGACTCCGTACTCAAGTTGCGGTCTGACCAGTCCTGTATATAGCTTCCTGATTGTCCTGGGAGATCTACTGGTGATATTACGTCTGATGAGACCAAGGGACCTGTTGCCTTTTGCAGCTAGGTATTTGCTGTGACTATGGAATTTCATTTTGTCATCAACAATGACCCCAAGGTCTCTTTCTTCGGTGACAGTTTCCAAAGTTATGAGCTTCCCAGTACGATCTGTCATTGTATATGTCATTCCTGGGTTCTTAGGGCCAAGATGTAGGACTTTGCACTTTTCAGCATTAAACTCGAGGGACCAGGAAGAGGACCAGTTGTTGAGGGTGTGCAGATCTGCCTGCAGAGCTGCGCACTGTTGGTTGTTTGCGACTGGGCCAAACAATTTCAAGTTGTCTGCAAACAGTTTAAGGTCATTTTGCACTGACTGGGCTGAGTCATTGATGAACATGTTGAAGAGGGTAGGTCCCAGTTTAGTTCCTTGCGGAACTCCGCTGAGCACTGGAGTTGGGTTTGACATGATTTGATTCCCCTCCTCATCATACATCATCACCCTCTGTATTCTATCCTTGAGAAACTGGACAATCCATTCTCTTACATCTTGGTGGAGTTGATAGAACTCTAGTTTCCTTTCCAGGTACGAGTGTACTACCTTCTCGAAAGCTTTGGCTTGGTCCAGCAAGAGTACGTCAACTGGAAGGCCTTCCTCAATCATCTTGGTGATTATGTCATATGATTGAATTAGGTTTGTCTCCACAGAGCGACCCTTCCTGAAACCATGTTGTCCATTGTATAACAGGCTGTTAGTTTCCAGATGTGCAACGATTGCATCATTTAAGACGCCTTCCATGACTTTTGATGGGACAGAAGTCAGGCTGATGGGTCTGTAATTCTGTGGTTTATCTTTCTGTCCTTTTTTGAAAACTGGCATGACATTTGCTGTTTTCCAGTCAGAGGGAATAGTTTTGGAAGCTATTGACATCTGGAATATTCTTGTCAGGGGTTCCGCTATTTCAGCTGCGGTCTCCTTCAGCAACCTAGGATGGATGCCATCGGGTCCCTTTGCCTTGGATGGGTCCAAAGTTTTTAGGCGCTTGTAAGTATCACAAGCTGTGAACTGGATCGATGGCATAGGGTGTTTGATGTGGGTGGTTGGCATATCCGGTGGGGGGCATCCAGGGTCTTTAGAGAAATTTGACGAGAAGCATTGATTGAGGGTATCTGCCATTACCAATGGGTCGGTTATTTTGGTTCCATCGCTGGAGGTAAAATGATGGATCGACCTGCGGCTTGGGTTGTTTGAAGTGACATATCTCCAAAACTTTTTTGGATTGGTTTTTGCCTCTAGTGCTATCGACTCCTCATATCTTATGGTTGCTTTTCTGGTCGCATTTCTCAGTTTGTTCCTGGCCTTTTTGTACTGCTCTAGATGGGCTGCACTCTCACAATTTTTATACTTTTTCCAAGCTTTCTTTTTCTTATTAATGACTTTTTTTAGCTGTGGTGACATATACGGAAGGGTTCTGGGACGTTAGATAGCACTTTAGATATAACTGGGAGAAGTAAGATTGGTGGATTCAGCATACAATTCTAATTTGTATGTATTTCTTACCTATATCATTAGTGAGTTAACTGGAAATGTTACCAGTCCAAGTGCCAAAAATGGAATTGTATCTATATTATACTTACCATTACTATCAATTCAGTCTTTTGGATTGAGAGGGGTGAAGGCAAGTACTTCAAAATGCCTTCATGGGGAATGAAAATAGTACTAGGGTAAAACACCCATATCCAAATGAGCAAAATTATGTGAAACTAAAACCCTCACATCTTGTTACCACAGAGGAATCGGGAAGAATTCTATATATCAATGAATAGCTAAAACTCTAAGCAACAAATCAAAATGGTTACTATTAAAATTATTTAAGATCAAACACTTGAAATTGTTAGTTTATGGACTTATTACAAGGACCTCTTTTTGGAATTACCTATTACCCTAGGCCTATTTTGACATATATATCCTTTCAGTTTTATCTACATATTAACAGAAAGCTGATTTTCTTTTGATTCTAAATACATAAATTTTATTTATTTATCAATACATCAAATGGTAAGCAATAATGCTTGTTGCTATAGACACAAAACAAGAAATAAGCTAATTAGCAACACTTATAAATGTTAGAAGAAAAAAGAAAGCAAAAAACCAACTTATATCCAAAACTCAAACAAAACTCATAACCAAAAATTCAACTTATAACTAATAACTAAACATCAAAAATTCCCAAATAGATTGGTGATTCCACTAAAGAATGTTTAAATATCTGCACATTCCCAGCTTCCATATGGACTATTCCAAGGTGAAACAACCCAACTGGAAAATGAACAATGTCTAATTTTCTTATTTGATTTTGGAGGGTACAGTTTGTAATGATGTTGGTAGGTTGTGTGATAGTGACTGTATTTGAAAAATGAATCAAAATCTAGGTTGTTTATACCTTTAATAATACAGAACAAGTTGATAAGGTCACCATAATCCTGTCTGAAATGCAATGATGGAATACCAAGCCTTGAGAGTTGCTCTTTGTAGAGAAGATGTTGATAAGGAATTATCCTTGATGCCCACCTTTGTACCTTTTTTACATGAAGCTTATCCATTACATTTAAATAAAACCAGACAGAAGTGTTATAGGCTACTTGAGAAGTAGGGCAACAAGAGACTTGTAGGCCTATAGCAAAATGAAATTTCAAAGATTAAATTTTCAGAAACTTCTCTTCAAAGATGAAAGATTTATTCCATAAATCAAAAACATTAAATACATTTTTTTTCAATTACTTGTCAAAACAGAGACCACATTTTTAATTTAGCCCTATGTTGACAAATTATTAATGAAAATTTCACCAAGAAAGTGGGGCTTTTGTAACTAACCTCACACTGCATCATGCTGTAGTGAAATAGGAGTGGTCCCAAAACCCATCTCAACTTTCCAGATGCCAAAAAAAGTGGTCTTTCTTAAAAAGAGGTTAATTACCCTGGATCCATTTGTGAGTTTCATTCACTTACACTAACTCAACTTGAATAGCTTAGGGTTACGTCGGATGCATCATAGGGGAATGGCTACACTGTCACAATGGATACCATCGCATTTAGATATAGAGATAAGGGACTGAATGATTGGCTACTATTATTTTGGCATTAGGCTATATTGTTCCCTTTAGAAGGGGGCATAAACTGAAGTTATAGCCTTACTTTAAAAGAAATATTCCTAGGAGAAATATGATTAATTACCCTCCATTCTCACTGTACGGACTCCACCTAGCCATTTATTTATTAAATTGTAAGGTATAACTCCTAAAATTAGCTTGTCACAAATTTTTCATCAATTTCTTCCCAAAATGCATTCGAGAGACTTAGTGCTGCCTGATTTTAGATGGCTCCTAAAGTTAGCCAGAATAGTTTATTCATTTTCGCTACCTTGCCAAGGAAGCTGGTTTTATTTCCTTATATAATCATTCATTTATTAAATGTATTTATTTATAATCAGTATAATCGTATAATTATAATCATAATAATAATAATCACGTTTATAATTTATTTATAATCAGCGGAAAGGTAAAAGACCAATATAGGCCTTTCCATTCATACACGAAAAACAATTTGCATTAGGTAAGTTAAAATTACGTTAGGTACCACTTAGAGCTTTTAAACAATCGATGATTCTAACTATTTTCTGAATATGCAAACTAATAACATTATAAACAAACTAATAATTAAAAACCAAATATAACCACACTATTTATAAAATCGCATAGAAAGTCAAGATGTGATTTCAGGTACTTATTTTCTTGAAGTCGCTATAAGAATGACTATGATATAACTACGTATAAGTCAATATTCTCAATTGTTTTTATGCTTAAAGACTTTATAAGCAAGCTTCATTTTTCACTGATAAAACTACCATATTCCTTCGTCAACCTCGCTTTAGTATTCGATTTCCACGTTTGTGGTTGCATTTTTTTTTATGTGTAAATAATGCATATTTTTGAGCTAAACGTAAAAATAGCACTTTAGTTTCGCTGAGAGCGCATCAGAATAAACGGAAGTCTTAGATCAGATGAAAAAAGGGATAATCAAGTTTCAAAAATCCACAGGTTGCAGAATCGATCAGTGATAGAATTCCAAATCAAACCCTTTTCTGCTTTCTGCTATTCTAACCTTTCCTA
Organism: Artemia franciscana; assembly: GCF_032884065.1. Classification (NCBI taxonomy): domain Eukaryota; kingdom Metazoa; phylum Arthropoda; class Branchiopoda; order Anostraca; family Artemiidae; genus Artemia; species Artemia franciscana. The sequence continues at coordinate 18,057,397 of NC_088865.1, read as the reverse complement.
GCTGTTTAATTTTTACCTGGAGTTCTCTAGGTTTTAACCATTTAACCGACTTGCTGAAGAGTAAACTTAACCGTTGATCAAACCAGAGATCTTTTTTTGTTCCAAAAGATTCTTACTTTAAATCCAAAGCAAATGTGGTAACCTAAATGATGTTTTTTGTTATTAATTAAATAAAAAAACTAGTTTTTTTTAACTGAAAGTGAGGAGCGACATTAAAACTTAAAACGAACAGAAATTACTTCGTATATGAAATGGGTTTTCCCCTCCGCAATCCCTCGCTCTTTACGCTAAAGTTTTTAATAGTTTTAAAAAGTAGAATTGTGGCAAAGAGTCAAACTTTAGCGTAAAGAGCGAGGGATTGCGGAGGGGACAACCCATTTCATATACGGAGTAATTTCTTTTCGTTTTAAGTTTTAGTGTCGCTCCTTACTTTCAGTTAAAAAAAATAGTTTTTTTTATTTAATTTCTGAACGTTTTTGAATTAATGCATGTTTGATTTTGGCTCTCCGTACATAAATTATTAAAATGAAATTTACATATTAATTCTTTTTTTGGCTAAATGGCTTTCTCTTAGTTTTCATCAGAAGATTTTGAGAAATAAGGGGTGGGGAAGGAGGCCTAGTTGCCCTCCAATTTTTCGGTTACTTAAAAAGGCAACTAGAACTTTTAATTTTTAACGAACGTTTTTATTAGTAAAAAATACACGTAACTTAAGAATTAACTTACGTAACAAACTTTTATATTCTTATATTTTTGATTATATATATGAGGGGGTTTGTCCCCTCGTTAATACCTCGCTCTTCACACTAAATCTTAAGTTTTGTCCCAGTTCTTTAAGAATGATCCCTGAATCAGATAGGCCGTAGAATAAATAGGTGAAATTACTAAAAATACTTTAGCATAAAGAGCGAAGTATCTATCTCCTCTTAAATACCTCGCTCTTTATGCTAAAGTATTTTTAGAACCCCTCATATGCGTAATAATCTCTGTTCGCTTTAAGTTTTAATGCTACTCCTTACTTTAAATTGAAAAAAACTTTTTCATGTTTATATTTTCATTGTTTTTTGTTTTTTTTAATAGTAAAGCTAGAAAATCCTGCACCCTTTTCATTGAACTTCTCTTCCCCCATGAAATATTCCTCCAAGGAAAGACCCTCCCACATAGCCCCCTCCCCTCCCCTCAACCCCACACCCAACCCAATCCTCCTGAAAACCTCTGTACACTTCCCAATAACCATTACTGTATGTAAACATTGGTCAAAGTTTGTAACTTGCAGCCCCTCCCCCAGGGACTGTGGTGGAGTAAGTCATCCCCAAAGACATAGTTATTATGGTTTTCAACTATGCATAACAAAATAGCTATCTCAAAATTTTGATCCGTTGACTTTGGGAAAAAATGAGCGTGGGAGGGGGCCTAGGTGCCCTCCAATTTTTTTGTTACTTAAAAGGGCACTAGAACTTTTCATTTCCGTTAGAATGGGCCCTCTTGCAACACTCTAGGACCACTTGGTCGATACGATGACTCCTGGGGAAAAAAACAACAAACAAACAAACAAATAAACACGCACCCGTGATCTGTCTTCTGGTAAAAAAAATACAAAATTCCACATTTTTGTATATTGGACCTTGGTATTTTTTCTAAAGGGTTCTCTGATACGTTGAATTCGATGGTGCGATTTTTGTTAAGATCCTATGACTTTTAGGGGGTGTTCCCCCTATTTTCCAAAATAAGGCAAACTTTCTCAGGCTCGTAACTTTTGATGACAAAGACTAAACTTGATGAAATTTATATATTTAAAATCGGCATAAAAATTCAATTCTTTTGATATATCTTTTAGCAACGAAGTTCCGTTTTTTAGAGTTTCATTTACTATTGAGCCGGGTCGCTCCTTACTACAGTTCGTTACCACGAACTGTTTGATTTAAAAAACATTTTCCACATAACATATTTATCAGAGAAAAGTGGAGAGCTCCTTAAGCTAAAAATGAGATAAATAAAATCAAAGAATCTTCCAAGCGTAAGACTGCCATAAATCACCTTTAATATATAAATGAAACTAAAACAAACAAAAATCATAATAAGTAGCTGAGTCAAACTCGAAAGGACCAAAAATTAACATGAGTAGGGATTATAACTCCGATGCCTTCTCAAGACCAGAACAAAATTTGCGCTTTACTGAAAAAAAAACAAACAAACAAATGACAATGGATTTTCAGTTTAATTGAAATATACTGATACTTATTCATTAAAGTTTAGGTAATGTTTTATTTATGAAAGTAAAAACAGTGAAAACAGTTAAAGCATATTTTGTTCTAGTTTTACACTTCGAAGATTATTTGACTTTATTTCTCTCATTTTTGGCTTAATTGAGCTCTTTACTTTTCTTTTAAAAACTTGTTTTGTGGAAAAAGCTTTTTAACATTAGTTTCTGTCTTTTTTTATTCACATATCTTTTTCACGGATAAAGCAATACTTTCTATATTTTCGTATATATTCTATACAAATCTATAGTTTGGGTTGCCATTTGTATCTTGAAAAAAAAATTCAATAGTTTTTAATCCTTATGCAAACAGTATTTTTAATCTCATTTTATAACTCCTGAAGTTAACCTAAAAATAAAACTTAATATCATTCAAAAAAGATTCTATCTATGCTATTTGACAAAATGGATACACTTAAACTTTTTTTATTCATTTAAGTTGCAAGACCAGAAGTAGTAATTGTAGTAGCCCCAAAAGTTTCAACTTATTACCACCAGTAATCTTCGATGTATTGTTGAATTGTCTTACTGACAACCATAAAAAAAATGCCTTTGGAGTTGGTTTAAAGCAGCATTAAGTTTTAAAGCATAATGAGCCAATTGCATAATCTAGGGGAGTTGACATGACCAATATCCCTAAACATATAATTGCTGGACCGTTCTACTATGCTGAACGAAATGGCTGTCCCAAAATTTTTACTGGATGTATTTGGAAACAATTGGAAAATTTTGACTAGATGCGTTCTGGATCTACTCTAAAAAAGGACACCAGAATTTTAATGTTGAATTTTAATGTTTGAATGATATTTCTTGCTATTGTAGAGTCCCTATGATATTGTCTATATGTTCTTTGAAAACCTGTGTCCATACAGTTTTTTCCTTTCATTAAAATTGTGCTTATATGCCTTTTTTGCCTATATGACTTTTTAATACCGGCACGCATATTAGCTAACCCTATATGTGCCAGCCCTTGCCCATGGGCTCTGGGATATTTTTTCCACTCTAAAGACATTGTTATATGATTTTAGGACTATTGGTGACAAAATGGCTATCCCACAATTTCAATGAATGCGTTTCGGGAAAAGATTATGTCAGGGAAAGGAGATGCTAGCTGCTCTTCATGTTTGTCTCTGAAAAGGGAAATAGTACTATACATTTCCAATCAAATAAGCCTCTTCTAAAGTTAACACGACCACCCTTTCCCTAAGAATCTTCTATGCTCCTGGAACATAGCTTACAACCCTTACTCTCAAACTCTGGAGGATTCAATCAACCCCAAAGGCTTTATAATCTTTGGACCATTTTTGAACAAATGGCTATCTCAAAATTTTTATCGGAGGCACTTGGAGAAAATACGGAGTGGGGTAAAGGGTGGCTGACCCCAATCTTTTTTACTGTTAAAAAGAACACCAGAACATCTGTTTTCCAATTAAATTAGCCCCCTCGGGAGTTTATAAGACCATCCTCTCCATAAAAAACTTATATGCCCGGAGGGCATAACTTACAACCCTTGTGCTAAGGGCTATGGGAAGGCTAACATCCTCAAAGACATAATTTCCAGACCTTTCAACTACACTGAACGCAATGGCTATCTCAAAATTTTGATTAGATGTGTTTTGGGAACTGATGGTCGTTGGGGACTTTTTTAATGTTCTCTAATGAATTTTGACTAGTAAAAGGGCAGTAGGATTTTCAATTTTCAACCGAATGTGCCTTCTTCGAAGATTTTAGGACAACAAATGGCCATCTAAAAATTTTTATCAGATGAATTTTAGGAAAAATTGAGGTGGGAGGGATATCTGCCCTCCGATAAGTTTTAATCTTAAACGGCCACTAGAACTTCTGGTAACCAATCCATTGAGACCCCTCCGAAATTTATAATTTCCGGAAATTACGTTGGACAAAATTACTATCTTGAAATTGTGATCGGATGTATTTGGGAAAATGGCGGGCTTGGGAGGGGGGTTGGTTGCCCACCAATTAACTTCGACCATTAAAAAGGGCACTATCCCTTTCAATTTCCAATAGAATGAGCTCTTTTCAAAGTTTGACGCCAACTCCTTCAGTACGGAGTACCTTGATAAAATAAAATTGATAAATAATAAATTAATAAAATGATAATACACCAAGCCCACATTGCTCTTTACTAAGGTAGTGCTATTACGGTGCCTATGATTAGAATTGTAGTTTCGCGCAACCAAATGAAATTTCCACCATGCCCAGGGTTACCAAACCTTGTTCGACTGTGACTATCATCTTTATGTGGTTATTTCAAAAATCTCTTGGTCAAAGTAAAAAAAATCTTGCTGACCTATAATTGTGTTTGATTCATGATTAATTCTCTAGTAGGAGTGTAGGTATGGACCAAAGGGTATAAAACCCAAACAAACACAAAGTAGAAACAATAGGGATTTTTTTTTCTTTTTTTCAAGACAGTGGAATTCAATTCAGTAGATATTTCGGCCTTAGGTCCAAGGGCCATCTTCAGCACAACACGAGAAAGTAATATATATATATATATACAGTAATAGTATACAGAAAGTAATATACAGTACAGTATACAGAAAGTAATATATATATATATACATATATATATATATATATATATTAAAATGTGAGAATTAAAATAAAAAAAGCCCTAGCATCCTTACTTCAATAAAGTTCCTGAATCCTGGTTGAACTTCGTTCTGGTTCTTGATCTTGACTCTGGTCCAATATAATAGAAACCAATAGTTTACACAGTACTGGTAGAAGATTGATAAACCCTCCGATTATCACAGAGCACTTTGTCTCCCTTTTTAAATATTTTCTAAAACCCTCCCTGTATTCCGTATATTAGTGAAAAGGGTGACCCACACTGAGAGACACATTCTTGTTGAATACTTCAGCATTTCTACTGAATTCCATCTATGCCAGGAGCTCGTCTGTTTCTTAGCTTTTTAGCGGCATACATGACCTCGGCAGAGCTTACCTGGTTTGTATTGATGGTGAGCAGTAAAAAGGAGGTATAAGGCTCATTTTTTTGGTCACTTGGTCTCGTTCTATTTAATAGTTTCTAGGAGTGGGTAGCCACCTCTCGTTAAATTTATTTGGATCTGATGAAATCCCTTTATTCTCGTCTTCGACCAAGGTGATTCTGATACTGTGTTTCCCAACTATCTCAATAGTCAGCTGGTAAACAGTTTAAAAATCACTCTTTCTCTCAGTTTGTTCTATTAAAACAGCTTTATTTTCGAGGTAAAGTCTTGCATCCTTCTTAGCACTCTTTTTAATTTCTTTGTCCTTCTCCTTGTAGAGTAGCTGTGAGGCTGACTGTGTACGCTCTATGGCAGCAGATAGTAAGGTCTGCTTAAGTACCATATGCTCGTCAATCAAATTCAACGTGGAAACGGAGATCCACCTTTCCTTTGGGTTCTTCTTCAATACAAGCTTTTCTTCAGCAACCATAGAGTATACCCTTTTTTCGGTATCTTACTTCATTTCAGTGCTTTCCGGTTCGGTGACTTCCACTGCTAGGGCTTCAAACCTATTTTGTGGAGTCTTAGAAAACTATTTGCCAACCTTGTGGTCAAGCAGTTTTCCGTATCGTATGGTTACTTTGGATTTGAACTGGGTTACTGAGAAGCACGAAGTTTGATCTGCATGCGAGTGACCATAAGCATATGATCGGACTTTGCTTCAGCTCCTCTGTATCCCCGTACATCTAAAAGGCTTGTGCGCCATCTGTGAAAGATCAGACAAGGATCCATCTGATTCCGAGTTGAGCTATCTGGTGACGTCCATGTGTACTAATGCACCGTTTTGTGGTAAAAAAAAAAGCTCCGACAACGACAAAGTCAGTACTTAGTGCATAATCTACTAGTAACGTGCTATTTTCATTAATGTCACTAAGTCCAGGTTGTCCTAGAGCTTCAGGACAATACTGGCGATGAATTCCACCTTTTGCAATTAAATCATCAAGAACATACAGCATATCATGCTTGGGGATGTCTTAAACTGTTCTTAACATCCTCATCCGCCACTTTTGTAGGCACATGACACACAATCACTGAAACTTTCGTGTGCTCTGTAATGAATGAATGTGTGCTCTGTAAGTGTGCTTTCATTCAGTGTGGACGAACAAAAAATCATTTTTTTTAGATTAAGAAGCTATCTGGCAAGTTCTTTATGAACTTATTTTACCTAGAGAAACAAACGGACTTTTGGCTTGAATATCAGACAGATTTTGACAGTGATTGGGATTTTGATAGCAAGGTCATAAATACAGTTAGACACTTTTTGTTATCAAGACGGGATTAATATCAAGCCCTGTTCTGAACTTTATTTATCGATCAATGACAGAAGGTGCGAAGATTGAGTTGATTGATTGTTTAGTCGAATCAACTCAACACCATCAGTGCTCGTAAGTCTTTTTTCGATTCGTATGTTCAAATCCTTCCCAAATCAGATATTTAACATATTTATTTCAAAAAAATTCTATCACAAGCCAACAAAGGGCCGAATTCAGACTTTGGAGTCGACAAATCACATGCTTGCACTAAAACTGGCAAAAATGCAAAGAAAAACAACGAAAAAGAAAAATCATAACGAATAACCATTTATGGGTCAATAATTAAACCGTAATAAGTCAATTACAAAGTTAAAAAGATAAAAACTGGTAAAACTAAACTTTTACAAATACAAGTCAGAAAAGAAATTCAAAGGGACATTTAAAAAGAGGGGGAAGGGGGGGGGGGCAAAATAAGCAAATATATACAAAAAAGAACAGGATTAACCGCATAAAAGGACTAACCGCATAAAGTAAATAAAAGAGTTAAAAAGGTGAAAACTGGTAAAAAGGGGGGGGGGTGACAAAAATTGGTGAATATCCACACAAAAAAGAGAACAAAATATGAAATATATAAAAATCAAAAGGGAAACTAAAAAAGAAGGGGGGGTGGAAACAAGCAAATAAGTACAGCAACCTGGGCAGCTCTGACTTACTATTTGTACTGAGAATGATTGCCGAGGAATCAAAACAGTGGAACAACAAACTATATCTATTATTTATTGTCTTCGAAAAGGAGTTTGACTCGGTTGACCGTCAATATTTGTGGAGAGTCCTCAAGTATTATGGGGTTCCATAAAAAATAGTAAAAATTTTTATTTCCCTATACGAAAAGATTGAACGCTGCGTTTAAGACCGAGAATGGAACAAGCAGATTTCCCCCCCCCCCATTACTTTTTGTAGTTATAATGGACTACATACGAAGGCAAAATTATGGATATGGCATAGAATTAAGCAGTAGGTGATTTTTCATTTAGATTTCACGGATAACGTAGTCTTGTTAGAAAATTTTAAACAGAGGTTACAGGCAATTATAGAAAATGCAGAATATGCCGACCTAACCATTAGCGTTGACAAATCAAAGAACATGTCAATCTGAAGCTCACGGCTTGTTCTGCATCACAAGAATACAAATCTAGAACAAATGAAGGATTTTAAATACCTTGGTAGCTGGATCGATTGTGACGGTGAAGTAATGACCAGGATTAAACGCAGAAGTGATCATACAACCGGACCTTTCATAGATTGAAGCCCATTTGGAGGAGCAGCAAATATTCTTTGCGACTAAAGCTACGCCTCTTCAGTAGCAATGAGCTCTCCATACTCCTCTACGCTAGTGGGAGTTTGAAAAATGAATCAATAGCTTCAAAAAAAGAGAATTATTTAATCCACATGTGTTCCTAAGGAGAATTTTAAATATAAGCTGGCAACAGAGAGTCATTGGTTCTGAAATGTGTAATAGAACCGTCCAGCCTCTCATTAATGCTTATATAACGAAGAAGGGACGGACGCATTTAGGACATGTACTCCATATGAAAGAAGTCCACCTTCCTTGGAAACCCAACGACTAGAAACCAAGCGACAGAAAAAGACAATGTCACTCAAAGAATACTTTGCTGAAAACTTTTGATCAAGATCTGAGGACGACCGAGACCTCTTTATTGCCTAAATTGGAAGATGTCACTGCTGCAGCATCGATCCGGGACTATTGGAGACGCTTGTAGAAAGGTAAACTATCTTGCATGTTCTCTACCATTCCCTTATTTTTATAGACTTTAAAAACTTGCGACTTTTCATCAATTCGTGTTTGATATTTTAAACGTTGTAAACTTTATTGGGTTTCCGAAATAATTTTGAGGCTGAAAATTAAAGAGCCGTTGGAATTACTTAAGACTGAGATAAATATTCTCCTTGATTTTGAGGAAAATATATAAACAATAATAAAAATAATATTGATATTGATCTTCCATTATTCTTCATTCGTCTCGATGAGGTTTAAGCTAGACATTCTTCATTTTTCTCAAAAGTATTGGTTGCGGGTATTTTCTCTTTCAATAATGATTGCATTAAATCAATAGGCTCCTATTGGGACACATATATATTATATTCTAACGTATATGCTAACAACAGGCTCCTTTAAACTCAAAATCTTTAATACTTATTACTGTTTTTAAGCAACAAAAAAGATTATAGTAATAAAAGAAAATAATATTTTCCACCATCTTTTGCTGTGAATAAGAATTGCAATTTTATAAGAACAATCTCAATTGGGGTGCCGAAGACCCTAGAAATATATTGATAAATACCACCAGATACTGTTAAAGGACAGCAATTTGGCTTAGACAGTAATAATATTGCAATTTTACAAATGCAGAAGTAATGAACGCATGGAAACAAAAGTATAAGCCACGCTTAAGCGATTCTAGAGAGGAACAAAGCTACCTCTAAGACACAATACCCCTAAAAAAACTCGAAAAAGGGTTGCAAAGTTAAGATAGAAGATGGTGGTATTTGTTCCTAAATGATCAAGGAAAAATTCATGACTGCATCCATTCCACCACAAACAATGTATTTTATACTTTAGCAAGTAAGTATTCACATCAAAGGTAAGTTTTGCTTTTACTAAATTTACTGTTAAAATTTAGTTTTAGGAATTTTTATTCCTTGAAATTCTGTTTTCTAATAATGCTTAATCCGTAATTTTAATAAAAAAATTGCATGATCAAAATTCCACAGCCCTTAAGTCATTAACCTTGGCAAATTGTTAAAAAACGTTTTTGGTAGGTAATCTGCAAAATGTTTAAAAGTTAAAATGTGAGTGAATATGAACAGTCTTAAGTTAACTAGCTTAAGATATAAAGTGGTAATATAAAACGACCATATTCAACATTAATCCCTGCTTACATAAAAGGAACAATGTCAGTTGTCTTTCAAAGTTGGTCCTAAGAACTCTTTCCGAAAAACTATGAGCTAAAATAAGCCTTTGGTTTTTCTTCCACTAAAGAAAAAAAAATTTGATTTCTTTCTTCCTCAAGAGTGTGATAATATACTTTTAATATTGAAACATAGCTGAATCTTAATAATTTTGAAGCCTACTTATTATGTTTGATCCAGGCTCCCCAAATCTATGAATTTGGACTCTGATTCATGTCAAAGCCAACAAAAGAAGTATTAATTCAAATCATACATCATGGATCCTCAGGAAAGGTTAACACCAAAACTATACCTGAATGCTGTACTATTCCGCTAGAAATGGCGTATTCAAATGAGAGAGCCATTTGGCTCATCGTAAGAACTAAATACACCCAAAGAATAGGACTCGGTGACGGCTTTGCATTTCGACAACCCTCGAAAGAATTTTATGAAGAAATCAAAGAAAATTTGGCTCCTCTACTTATTTTTAATTCCTTCAATTTAGTAGGGTCACCTCTTAAAGGTAGTGACAGCTTCTAAATTTTTTTGAAATAGTTCTAATATATTATGCAAACACGCTCGTTTTTCTGACTCTCACCTAAAAAAGTAGCCAAGGCCTATTTGAGGCATCTAATGTAGGCTAGGCCTTTGCTTTAGCCAGAGAAAGTCTAGGTCTGGTCTTTGAATTACAGAATATAAATGATATAACTGAAGTATACTTATCTTCTAAAGAAAGTACAATAGGAACAGAAGAGTATTAGCATTTGACTATCTTGATTAACATAGTAGGCTATTCAGGTAGCCTTGCTAAGAAAAAAACTTATCTTTACTATCGAAATTTCATCCTGAATCCAAATATAACACTTGTTTCCGTCACAAACTCAATTTTACCCCTTTTAAAGACCCTCAAAGATGAAACCTTTTTCTCTTGCTGAGACTACTTCAGCACAGCTTATTTATATACCTATGTTATCAACATTCTAGTAAAAAGTGGTGGTAAATATTTAGTATTGTCACAAGCTGTCTAAACTATAGTACACTTAGAAATCCTAATTCTAGGAGCACATCCATTTCTGGTTGACCCTCTTCCTCCATGGGGCAAACTGAAAATGCATAAAGTAGGCTTGCTTACAGGTAACCTTACCTATAGAGCAAAATACATATGTCCATGATCCCCATGGGCAGCAGGGTGAGGTCTGTATTCTATAGCCTATTTATTTAATAAACCTTGTTTGAGGTTTTTTTTTTTTTTTTTTTTTTTTTTAGTTTTGTCACTCTTTGTTGAATAAATATAGAATACAAACCTGACCCTGCTGCCTGCAGGGCACATGGACTAATACACTTTGCTCTATAGGTAATGTTACCTGTAAGCAAGCCCACTTTACATATTTTTAGTCTCATTGGAGAGGGATTTTAGAAAGCTAAAAAATGGGCACACTTCTCTAATAATGACAAAGAAACAATAGCCTATGCAGTAATCAGAATCTTGCTATATATAGTAATACACACTTTACACAGCTTGTGACAAAACTGAACATTTACAAAAATGCATAAAGTAGGGAGGGTTTTGAAGCTGAGGGAAATGTTGGGATTGCACAATATGAATGAAATTATATTTGAAGTACTAATTCCAGTCATACCTTAAATTACCTTAAATTACAACTTAGAGCAATTGAAGGATTTTACATCCCATAGCATTGCTCAGCATTTCTTCAAAAATTGCCATGTGGATTCATTTGGAATGTCATCACTGGTAATTTCTGTATAGTAGGAAGTTGAAAGATAATTAAAAAACTCACACATCCATTAATGCTAATTATCCACTTTTGCTTTCACTTTTGAGTTTAAACTAGCCTGTGAACCAGTGAATCAGTGCAATTTGCTAAATATTATGTTTATGTTCTGTTAATTTTAAAACATGCCTTCCGACAGATTGGAGATTACAGTTTTCCATTTCAAGATTAAATTTGTCTTAAAAGATTCTATGGCTATAGGAAGGCCTTGGTGAAACAAATTTGGTTGAATAGTGATTGTTGCAAGTGAATATTACCTATAGAGCAAAGCAAATTAGTCCATGAACCCTGTGGGCAGTGGGACAAGGTCTGTATTCTGATTGGTTGAATTGTTAGTTCATATTTATGACCTTCTTTTTGTTTGCTCTTTCAGGCTTCAGCTCAAAAAATTATTCAATAAATATATGGTTGTGGTAAATCCTAATTGTTGCCATTGTCACCAGAATTTGTTACAGGCTTATTCCTACCTAAATAAAAACAGACAATTTAGCTAAAGTATTATACCCTATGCTTGAAAAAAGGGGAACTTAATTTGAATTACTATGCTTAATCCAATAATAAGGAAATTGACCATTTAAAAAGTACACTATTCCTCAAAACTCATCAAAATTTCATCTAATCATTAATAATAATTATATGCCTTTCAAAAGAAATTCAAAGTCCTTGCAGAGTTCCTAGCACTGGCAAAAGTTATACTCTGTTTTTTGTTAATAGATACATCAAACTCAACTAGAAGTACTGCCATATGTTATGGATAAGGAAGGAAAAGACAAAAAATTGCCATTCAAAAGTTAGATCTGCAAGATATTAACAGTTTTCTTATTTTGCTGGGGAGGGGGGGGATGTTGCTTTATTTGTAGAGGGTTGGTAACTGGTTTAGCACCCTAGTAAATATGCTCACTTTCTTGACAATGCATCTTTCCTCCTCCTAATGCTCCAGGTATATCCCTAGTAACATATGAAATATAAAAAGAAAACACCTTAAATTACCTTAAATCGCATTGTCCAGCAAAATAAGGATTAAATCCTGTAGAATTGCTGGTTAGTGATGATGATGGTTGGACATCACAACGGCATCCCACTCAGTTTGCCATGGCTTTGATGACCATTCTCCATCAACGGCTCTTTTAAAGGCAGCTGTGCTGGGGTAGTGACTGCTTTTTCAGTGAGAGAATTCCACAAACTCACTATTCTATAAGTGAAGAAGTTATTGCGTAGTCTAGTGGCAGCTCTCTTCTGATACAGTTTCCGACTATGCCCCCTAGTTCTGGCAGACTGTTCAAGTTGAAATAGCGTATTTAATGGAGAGTTGTAATTCAGGAGCTTATGTGTCATGATAATATCACCCCTTTTACGTCTGTAGACAAGAGTGGGGAGTTTCAGCCTCTTCAGATGGGATGAGTAGTTTAAATATTTGCATCCCTCAATTGCTTTTGTAGCCCATCTCTGAACTGTTTCTAACTTCTGCTGGTCACCTTTGTTGAGGGGGCTAGCAACACACATGCCAAACTCCAAATTAGGCCTGACCAATGCCTTATATAATTTAGTCATCACCATAGGTGACCTGCTAGTGATTGTTCTTTTTATAATGCCCAGGGTTTGGAGTGCTTTGGCTACGGCTGTCTGTGTGTGTATAGTGAATTTTAATTCATTATCAACTATGACACCCAAGTCTCTCTCCACTTCAGATGACATAATAGTCTGCCTTGATCCATCCATCCCTAACATATGATAAGGGCATTTCTCATTTTTCTTTCCAAAGTGGATTGTTCGACATTTGTTTACATTGAATTCAAGCCTCCACAAACACAATAATAATGAAATTCTTACTTTAGGTAGGCGTAGGCTAGCACAGAGGCTCCTCAAAAGGAAACATCTTAATAAAATAAAAGTATCTCTGTTAGATTCCCTGTTTCATGTTCATTTTAAATATGATATCCTTTTTCATTTCTTACAATGTACCCCCTCCTGAAGGGTCCCAGATATACATCAGACCTTCAATCTGCTTGTGCCTCAGAGGCACCTAGGGCATCAAGAAGGAATCACCAATCTTCCTGATGGTTTGCTGCTACCAGAATGTCCTCTAACAGAGGCTTGATATGTACACGGTACAGGGTGACCCAAAAAGATTTGTACCCATATTTTATTTGATAAAAAATCCATTTTTAAACAAATATCCTTTCTGTTGCAGGACATGAAAGGTGAACCTTTGGATGATCATTTGCAGCTATAGTTATCCCAAAAATGTCTTGGACCAATCAGCAGGAGATGTTCTCCCTGGAGATCTATTTTTTGACAAAATCATACCAGAGTGTACAAATTCAGTTTTGAAAACTTCCATTGTTGCAACTTTCCACCGAAATCACAATTGTTAATTGGGTTAGGAAATTCAGTGAGCATGGGATGGTAGTGGACTTATTTCTAAAGCCACAGGGGGAACTTATTCAGGCAGGAAAGAGAGTGCAAGGAAAGAAGAAAACATTGCTGTAGTGAGGGACTACACTGTCCAATTAAACGTGAGAACACGCCATAGGACTCCCTTGTCATTCCAAGTTCTTGGCTGTGTCTGCGTACTGATTTTCTAGGGCTGCGTCCTACTGAGTCCCTTACTGCAGCAATTTTTTCTTCTGTCCTTGCATTCCTTGCATGTCCTTGCACTCCTTTGTTATTCCGAGTTCTTGGCTGCATCTATGCACTGATTTCCTAGGGTTGCATCCTACTGAGTCCCTCACTGCAGTAATATTTTCCTCTTTTTCCACCCTGAATAAGTTCCCCCTGTGGCTTTAGAACATAAGTCCACAACTATTTTGGAAAACTTTGTCCAAAATAGGTCGCAAAATAAGTTGCAAAAATTGAAAAGTTTTTGAAACTGAATTTGTACACTCTGGTATGATTTTGTCACAAAATAGGTCTCCAGGGAGAATATCTTCTGCTGATTGGTCTAAGACATGTTCGGGGCAACTATAGCTGCAAACGATCATCCAAAGGTCCACCTTTTATGTCCTGCAACAGAAAGGATATTTGCTAAAAAATGGATTTTTTATCAAATAAAATATGGGTACGAATCTTTTTGGGTCTCCCTGTATATAGATTTGTTGTTAAATATACTATAGTTTTTTTGGGTCTGCCTCTGCTTTGTAAGTCTGTTGGTCAAAAATAGAGCACTACAATAGGTCATTAGAGATTGTCTATGTATAGTATATTTCCAAGATATCTTCATCTGTGATCTCTTTTGATATCTATCACAATAGTTACATGTTTTGACATCTGTCATGAGCAGTCAAACTTGAAGAGAAATCCCTGCTCTGGCTCCTTGATTTTCTTTATCTGTGACCTCAATGTGTTCAGTTATTTGATGACTCTGGTAACCAAATTCTTTCTTCCTCTAAGCTTGTTTTGATTGGAGTTCTTCAGGGAAGTATTTTGGGTCCTATACTATTTAATATATCTTTTTCAATAATGCTCCTTCCTCTATAAGCAGTAAATTAATGCTCTATGCTGATGAACTTAAGCTTTTTGGACCAGACTTGTCTTGTGAAGATAATGCCCTTCTACAAAATAACTTTGGAGTGCTTGGTCAATGGGCTGAGGCTTGGCTTCTTGGATTCAGTGTTGCCAATACCATGTCATTCACTTTGGAAAAATGAATCCTTGTTGCTCTTATTCTTTCTCAGGCCACTGACTCTGCTCTGTAAATAATGAGTGAGATCTTGGAGTCACTATTGACAATGAACTAAAATTCAGTACCCATGCTAAGAAGTCTGCTACTGATGTTAGTTCAACTCTGGGGCTGATCAAGTGTACTGTTTCTACTTGTTCCCCTAAAGTCATCAGTCTTCTGTGTAAGTGACTTGTGTGTCCCAAACTTGAAGTTGGAATGCCTCTAGCCTCCCCTTATTTTAAAGGAAACATAAAAGTTTTGGAAGATGTGCTGAGACACTCCACTAAAGTGATATTTAGCATGCAGGAGCTTTCCTACCCTGCAAGACTAGCAAAGGTGAAAACTCCCAATACTTATATACAGGAGAAATAGAGGTGATGCCATTTTAGCCTATACGTTAATGACCCTCTCAGCATTATTTCCTACTGTTGGTCCTAATTCAAAAACTATAGGTTTTCAACAGAAACTTATTAAGCAGTCTACCTTCTCTAGAGTCTCTGCTCAATTCTTTACCTCAAGAATTGTCAACAGTTGGAATAAAGTCACTGAAGAAACAATTGCTGCTGAATCCATTGACATTTTCAAAAGATGGCTAGATGCTGAGTGGTCCTCAGATAGTATATACTTAACTGGGAAGTTACTGATCATCCAACTGCACCTGATCACTAAGGAAAATTGAAAAACAACTTAGATCATCAACTCTAGAGCTTTGCAAGGAGAAATCCTTAAATTGCTTGTAACTATGATTTAAAGTAATAGTGACAGATGTATTATTCATTTTATTTCACAGACTCATAGTATTAAAAACTATTTGAATCATCTCCTTTAATTTGTAAAGAAGGGAGTAGTAGTTGACAAGACGAGTCATATTAGTACCAGCCAGACTTCATCCTTAAACTGCTAAGGAAAGGCAGTTTAAGTACCCACACTTCCCACAAGTTGGCTTAGTATTTATGTTTATAGATTTTCTCCCCTTTATTCCAAAGTCATATGGGAATTTGTTACAGCATTGTAAAAAAATAACTAGAAATATACATGGGAATCAGTTTCAGTGTAGATTTCAAAGAATTTAAAAGTACATTAGAAAAGAATTATATAAAAATCAACTGTCAAGTGCCTCTTAGAAAGCTAAGTTCAAGAAAAAAGTGTATGCATGACTTTGAGACCAACTTTTTTCAAATTGTTTGAATCCCATCCTTAAAGAGTTGGCCAGTGTGCACTGGCACTGAACCTTGTTCTGTGGTTTATTGTTTACCTGGTCCTTCAAGAAGGAATTGGTAATGTCACCCAAAACATCCCCAAAGAGAACCTAGGTAAGTCTTAAGAAGAATGACAATGTATGTGGTAGCTGTGGGACTGAACATGATGAATAATCTTCAGCCTTATTATGCAGCAGTTGTCATTAATGTTTGTGTACAGACTGTATTGGTATCTCGAAGTCAAATTTTGGTCTATTCTGAAAAATGACTGAAAGGCTCACATTTGAATTGTTCTGTGCACTGTGTAAGGTAAGTGAAAACACAGGCTTAGGTTTGGTCACCATCTTTGTTAATTGAAACAACTACCTCTAAAACTGTAACCACCTTGCTTGGTCAGTTTAGAAAGGATCTCAAGCAAGGTTTATTGTACATAAATGGCACAATTTTTAAGTTGGATAGTGACATTGCTAGCAAACGCTTGCTAGTGGATGTGGAAGCTAAAATAGAAGAAATAACTACAAGCAAACTAAGCCAGTCTGATAATGGTAACAGTAAGAAGTTTGTAGAAAGTTCATTTGTATGAATAGGGACAGGCAGGAACATCAACTGTATATGGAGGCTTACATGGCTTGAAGTCATGTGAAGAGATGGCTGACATATAAAGCTTGTACAGGTTCAACCCTATCCTACAACAAAACCTGTATCAAATAATAGACCAACCAAGTATAAAAAACACATCTCATCTATACTAGATTTGACTGTAACTAACAACCCATGAGCACTTCCTATTGATATCAGTGACCACCTCTGTGTCTGTCATGCTCTGCTGTTAAGTCAACAAACAAAGAAATGTACCTAACAAGTATATACAATCTACAGGAGGGTCAGGGACTTGCAACAGGAAGTAGCATGGAACCAAGTGATTGACAAAGATGATATTGAATTAGCATGGCAAAATTTTAAGGATAATCTATTCAAAATTGAGGAGGTCCGTTGAACACTGTATCTGCATCTAACCTCTCAGTAGACCTCCTTGCAAGGCCACCATGTCATACCCCTAAGCCAGTTGAGCACTCAATACCAAGAATTCACATTACCACAGACAGGATTATAAAAAGGTTGAGCAAACTAGAACCCAAAAAAGCTAAAGCCCAGATAACTTACATCCCTGGCTCCTTAAATAACTTGCTGGTACAGTAGCTGAGATGCTGTGCTCATTATTCAAGCTGTCTCAAGACCTTCAATAAAATGTGTTATTATTACCAAATGATAAAGCTGTCTGTATATCAGATAGATGATGACATTGACTAGTGGATCCATAGCTCAGTATCTGATAGAACTCAGATTGTTGCCATATATGATGGAAGAGGTGACCTCATCTACTACAAAACAGTCTAAGTCAAGAGTGGTGTCCCCCAAGGAACCAAACTAAGCCCAATTCTGTTTGATCTACACATGACACTCTTAAGGTGGTTAAGAATGCTTTGGAACTATTTGCAGACAATTCCAAACTCTTTGGATCAGCAGCTTCCATAATAAAATTGTTCTTTAAAGGAAGATCTCACACACCTTAGTGTATGGGCAATGACAATCCTGTGTCTGGGTCAAAATACCACCTGCCACAGCTACCATGGTTAACTCTGTAGGGGCTGATGTCCACTTTATAAAATCATTCAAGTAATATTTTAGGTGGGTGTGGAGTGTATTGTCAGAAAAGCAGTTATGGTATTTGGAAAGAGTAGAAAATAATTAATCTCTTGGTACTACTTTTGCTTGTTTAGCATATTTCTTTCAGAAGTGGCTAACCACTAAATACTCACTGAAGTTTCTCTTAGGCTAATTGGCAATACAAACGGAATTTTTTTTTGACACATGGGAAGACAGTCACACATATTGCTCACAAATGTCATAACCTCCAGTTAAAGCAGAAGTTCCTTGAAATGTTCCCACATCAACTCAAGAACAAAAAGACATGTTTCAAAGTGTTTCATTTGTTCATCTATAGGCATATCCCCCTCTTCCAATTTTCCTACAACATTTGCACAAAAAGCACACTGAACTTGGTACTGTGGCCAATAAAAAAGAATCCAGCTTTTGTAAGTTCTCTGGATATCCTTTGACCACCTTCCATTAAACGTCCTTTGTCTGACAACCTCTTGTTAGACAAAGGACGTTCTTCTTCTTGTAATAGTAAAGGTTGCGAGGTATACCTTGGTGGTTGTAGATGAAATTTAATATACTTTTGACTATAGCTTCTTGATCCCATATGCTGCTCACACATATCATAGCCTCTGGTTAAAGCAAGAGGTATCCCTTGAATGTTTCCCATATCTACTCCTTGAACAAAAGAACATGTTTCAAAGTGTCATTTATGTTCATTTATAGGCAGATTGCCCTCTTCCTAGTTTCCAACCACACCTGTACCAAAAGCACACTGAACCTGGTTACTGTGATCAACAAAAAAGAATCCAGCTTTTGCAAGTTGTTTGGTATTGATGAAATTCTTCGACCACATTCCATTAAATGTCTTTGGTCTAACACCCTATCATTTAAGAGCACTGCTTTTTTCGTGGCCAAGATTTGTAGAATGATGTAATTTACAAGAGAGAGACAGAACACCTACAAACACACAGGGTCTGACACACAAAGATAGACACAGAGACAAGCACTCAGATATACAGGTAAAGAGAGAGAGAGACGTGCAAACAGCCACTCTGACACACAGCCATAGAGAGTGAATGAGAGACAAAAACGTACAAACACACAGAGTCGAACGCAAAAGTATACAAGGACAGACACAGAGATAAGCAAACACCTGCTCGGACACACAGACACAGAAAGAGAGACCAGGAGTAATCATGAGGGCTATGTCACAACTTATTGTCCTGTCTGTCCCTTTTCCTACAATTTTGGGTGTATGCAAATATGAGCCTATGTAAAGCAATGCATTAGAATTTAATTTTTATTTCCTAGGTACTGGCAATGAATGTGCTGCAGTAATGTCCAACTTAAGTAGGAGCAAGTTCTTTGAATCAGAATACAGAGAATTTGTGACATCTCCTATTCCCTCTGATGCTGGAAGCAGTCCTTCAAGACGAATCAGCACTTCAGAAGTTCGATGGGGAATACGATCGCCAAATTTCGAAAGAAGTGGCTCGAGTGAGAGCTTAGATGACAGAGGAAGCATTTGCAGTAACTATTCACGTCATGTATGGTTATATTGTTACCATTCTTATATTGGAAAGAAAACGTAATTTGAAATTATAAATGCAAGAAGTAATATTAGCAATATTTTGCATGTACGCTTTTGCACATAGTTTTTTTTTATTCTAGGCACTGATAAGTGTTGCAATTAGAAAGATCTTAATGGTCGTTTCCTAAGAAGTAACTGATTTTACTGCTTTTTCTGTTGATTTAGGAAAACAAGAAAAAAAAAATCATGCAACCAATAATGTAAACCCAGGAATACAGAAAAGATAGCTGAAAAGGACTGTTGCACGAGACATTCGAACAAATAATCTACTACTTCTACTAACAACTCACTGCAGTGCCAAGCCACCTGAGGCCAAAACAGCTGCGCGTGTTGGCCATCCCAATCTATTCAAAGTTTTTCTTTACTTCCTTCCAAGAAGCTCCTGTTTCCCACACCCCCACATAGGGGGTTAACCTGTTTTTTTGGTTTGCCCCTAGATGATCGGTCGCCATGGACGACACGAATTCTGTGTCAACTTTAGTTTAAAAGTTTTTCTCATCACTTTAATACAAAAATTGAATTGGAATATAGCAACACTTAGTTTTAGTGAATTTAATGGATTCCACCAATGTTCTCAATGTTCAAATTTGACTAATTGAGGAACCTGTGCATATAAAAAAATATGTAAAAATAGTGTTTGAATTGACTGAATAAAATACACATACTTTTTGTTAAAAGTAGGACTGAGCAATATTATCCATGCCACCTCTAACCATCACTCTTGGAATTTTAAGGAAATTTACTTCAACATTTTGAAATTTGAAGGTGTTTTGCCAACTCTGCTACCTAAACTTTTAGGTTCTCCAATCGGTTTTTTCCCTTTTTAATATTTATCTTGTAGCGATTGAACATTTTGTTCAGTTCAAGGAGGCTGCTATTATTCATAATACTATAAACCTTGCTCAGTGGGCAGCTCAGGACAGCAGATAATATTTGTTTAACTTCCTATTGAACTAGTTAATAACGCAAGGGATAAAAACAATGGGCTATTTTATCTATTGTCTTTGGATTTAGATGCATATATGTGTCCATCCATGTATTTAAATTTATTTATTATCTCACCTCAACTATTAGATTTTTTGTTGAAGGCATGCTCCAATCCAAATCAGAATGTATCTATTTCCTTCATCTGCTATGTGTACTGGGTTGTCCCTGGAATTCCTAAATAAACAGCCTGATCTACCACTCATGGTGGCACTGAACTTTTTGAGGCCTACTCAACGTGATGTTCTGGTCTCTTGCACCAGCCACCTATTGCTTGAACAACGTTTGTAGCTAAATTTTTTGCTGTCCAGGTTTTTTTTCCGAGTTAAAATATTTTTGTAAAATTTCAATTCAGTAAACTTCTATGTAGTTAAGATCATCAATTTTTTTGTATCTGCTTCTTAGAAGACAACATAGTTGGAAAGTTGGTTAGGATATAAGGACTATGGAGGATTAAATGTTGGTTTAGAATAAGCAGGGCACTATCATTGTAATTCACCATTTAGAGGGCACTTGAATATGGGCCACTATTTCTCAGCCACTCTTCATAATGCTATAGATATTCCAGACACTTCAAGATTGGTGGCTTCGTCAATGCTTCTTATATCTAAATTTTTCTGGGTTTTCTAAATTGTTACTAACAGAAAATCGGGTTATGCCGGAAATCACTGAAAATTGACGCTATTAAAAATTAATAATTTATATTCTATGTCATCGTTCATGTATTTACGAACGTTAATTTTCGAAGAGATTCACGATTACCGAATTTTCTTTCGGGGTAACTGGAGGAAACTCCAAAGAATTCGAGGATAGTGGAAGAACCAGGCCATGTATCAGTAACATTTCACTCAACTTATTTCCTTAATTGTTTCTCTCAGTTTTTATAGTTTTGATGGCACTTGGTATTTACCAAGTGACATATAGCGATCGCAAATTCTGTCGGTCTGTCAGTCCCGGTTTTGCTAGTTTAGATGCAATTTGTCAGCTGTATCAGGGACCAGGCCAGATTAAATAAGAAATTGCCGTTTTCTCGATTCGACTATCTGGGGGGAGGGATTGGGGGACAGTTAATTCGGAAAAATGAGGTATTTTCAACTTACGAACGGGCGATCGGAACTTAATAAAATTTAATATTTAGAAGGATAACGTGTCTCAAACCTCTTATTTTAAATCCCGACCGGATCCGTTGACATTGGGGGAGTTGGAGGGGGACACCTAAAATCTTGGAAAACGCTTAGAGTTGAGGGATCGGGATGAAACCTGGTGGGGAAAATAAGCACAAGTCCTAGATACGTGATTGACATAACCGAAACGGATCCGCTCTGTTTGAGGGGTTGGGGGGAGAATCAATTTGAAAAATTAGAAAAAAATGAGGTATTTTTAACTTATGAAGGAGTGATTGGATCTTAATGAAATTTCATATTTAGAAGGACCTCGTAACTCAGATCGCTTATTTTAAATCTTGATCGGATCCAGTGTCATTGGGGGGAGTTGGGGGGGGGCGGAAATAATGGAAAAGACGTAGAGTGGAGAGATCAGGATAAAACTTGGTGGGAAGAATAAGCACAAGTCTAAGATACGTGACTGACACAACCGGATCGGATCTGTTCTCTTTGGGGAGTTTGGAGGGGGGGGGGTATTTCGGAAAAAATAGAAAAAATAAGGTATTTGTAACTTACGAACGGGTGATCAGATCTTAATGAAGTTTGATATTTAGATGGACCTTGTGCTTCAGAGCTCTTATTTCAAATTCTGACCAGATCCTGTGACATTAGGGACAGTTGGAGGGAGAAACCGGAATTCTTCGAAAACGTGAAAATTGGGGTATTTTTATCTTACGAATAGGTGATCGGATCTTAATGAAACTTGATATATAAAAGGATTTTATGTCTCAGATGCTCCATTTTCGACTCGAATTGGATCCGGGGACATAGATGGTTAGAGGAGGGAAACAGAAATCTTGGAAAACGCTTAGAGAGGAGAGATCGGGATGAAACTTGATGGGAAGAATAAGTATAAGCTCTAGATACGTGATTGAAATAATTGGAACGGGGGTGTTAATTTGGAAAAATTATAAAAATTGAGGTATTTTTAACTTAAGAACGGGTGACCGGATCTTAATGAAATTTGATATTTAGAGGGAACTTATGTCTCAGAGCTCTTACTTTAAATTCTGACCAGATCTGTTGGGATTGGGGGGAGTTCGAGGGCGAAACCGGAAATCTTGGAAACGCTTAGAGTGGAGAGATCGGGATGAAACTTGGTGGGTAGAATAAACAAATATCGTAGATATGTGATTGACTTAACCGGACTGGATCCGCTTTCTGTTGGGGAGTTAGGGGGGGGGGGGTTCCAGTGCTTTGGCGAATTTGGTGCTTCTGGATACGCTAAGACGATGAAAATTGGTAGGCGCGTCAGGAACTGCATAAATTAATTTGATAAAGTCTTTTTCCCCTGTTCGACCATCTGGGAAGCTGAAGGAAGAGGAAAAATTAGAAAAAATGAGGTATTTTCAGCTTACGAGTGGGTAATCGGATCTTAATGAATTTTGATATTTAGAAGGGCCTCGTGTCTCAAAGCTCTTATTTTAAATCCTGACCGGCATTAAGCCTCTGATTTTCCTTTTAAATCAGTCTATTGATTCTTAGAATTTTACTAGAGCTTATGGCATATGAGCTCTTGGTTGTTGGCTCTTCCCGCCTCGTCACAAGTGACATATGAGCTCTTAGCTCTTGCTTTATTCCCCTTTCCTCTGAAATGACCCTTTCCAAAGTATTTGTTTTGATTATATTTTTCATATAAAAAAGGAAAACCTTTAATTGCACCTCGTTCAATTTTGTTCGTTTTTGTAAAACAAAAATTTGTAATAGTTTTTGTAAATAGCAATTTCGTACGACTATAGACCAACCTTATTCGCTAGTAGATTATGTTCAGCGTAAGTGCAAATTTGCATGAAAGGTTAGTTAACTTAATAATGTTCTAAAAATAAAAGCTGAGAATTTTACTTATACAAATAACTGAAACTTGTACTGATTAATATCAGGACCATAAGGACACGTTCTTATTTCGTATTCTCATTGCTCTACTAAATTGCTATTCATGTCGTAGCTTTCGAAATGGAAAGTGGGGGAGGGGGAGGGGAGGAAATCTCGTCTACGTAATGGATTTAAAGTCGATTTAAAATGTAGTTTGACTCCTTCTGTGTGTTAGAAATGATCAAGTATACTCATTAAGGCTTTTACTGACTAACACCTACCAACTAATTGTAAATAGGATCTTTTTCTCTTCTGGAAACAATTTTGTTGGTCCTTTTGTATCATAGATGGCGTAAAAGGTACTCATTTCTTTTGTAACAAAAAGGGTCATCAAGTCGTACTTTGTTTTCTCCGGAGAAATTCAGTTTGTTCCCATCATCTCGTTTCTGTAGGATAGTCCACATGTCGCACATCGTAGATCGTAGACATAAATTTGTAAGTGCTAATTCAGGTTTGCCAAAAAACTATGCATACTTTACCACAGTATTACCCATAGGCCCCTCCCCTTCTGAGAGAAATATTGAAAAATAACGGGTTCTAACACATTGAAGTTGGGCAAGGGGGCTCTATAACTGTGCTTATAGAAGCAAGTCCTTCCCTATCCCTCCCTAGTTTTGGCCATCTGCACACTTTTTGTAATTTTTTTTTTTCATCTTGCTAAAGGTAAAGAAAAAGATATGGTGTATGAATTTATTA
This sequence comes from Artemia franciscana, assembly GCF_032884065.1. NCBI lineage: Eukaryota > Metazoa > Arthropoda > Branchiopoda > Anostraca > Artemiidae > Artemia > Artemia franciscana. The sequence continues at coordinate 18,033,276 of NC_088865.1, read as the reverse complement.
AACGTGATTCGAAAATAAAATGAGCAGAAACTAGTGTATTGTCAACTGTAAAGTGATTGGAAAGTACTATCAAACAGTTCGTGGTAACGAACTGTAATAAGGAGGGACCCGGCTTAATAGCAGCCGAAATTCTAAAAAAAAAAAAACTGAATTTGATACCAATAGATGCATCGAAAGATCGGATTTTTATGCTGATTTTAAATATATAAGTTTCATCAAGTTTAGTCTTACCCATCAAAAGTTACCAGTCTGAGAAAATTTGCTTTATTTTTGGAAAAACGGAAACACCCCCTAAAAGTCATATAATCTTCATGAAAATCACACCATCAGATTCAGTGTATCATAGAACCCTACTGCAGAGGTTTTAAGCTCCTATCTACAAAAATGTGGAATTTTGTATTTTTGTCAGGAGAAAGACCATGGATGTGTGTTCATTTTTGTTCTTTTTCCCAGGGGTTTCTGTATTGATTCAGTGGTCCTAGAATGTCGCGAGAGGGCTCATTCAAACGGAAATTAAAAGTTCTAGTGCCATTTTTAGTGACCAAAAAAGTTGAAGGGCAACTAGGTCCCCTCCCGCGTTCATTTTTTCCCAAAGTTACTGGATCAAAATTTTGAGATAGCCAGCGTAGTCAAAAATCTAATTACTATGTTTTCGAGGACGACATAATCCCCCTCAGTCCCCAGGGGAAGGGCTGCAAGTTATGAACTTTGCCCATTGTTTGCATATAGTATTGGTTATTGGAAAGTATACGGACATTTTCGGGGGGGGGGGGGTGTTTTTTCTGGTGTGAGGGGGGGGGGGGTAAGGGTAAGGGGTTGCATGGGAGGATCTTCCTCTGGAGTAATTTTTCGTGGGGTTAAAGAATTTCCATGAAGGGTGTGCTGTATTTTCCAGCATTATTAAAAAAAAACAATCTGAAAAAAAAAAAAAAAAAAACAATAAATATAAACAAATTTCAACTGGAAGTAAAGAGCAATATTAAAACTTAAATTGAACAGAAATTATCACGTATTTGAGGGGGTTCGTCCCCTCCTCAATACCTCGCTCTTAATGCTAAAATATTTTTAGTAATTTCAAAAGAGCTATTCGTTTTAATTAAACGGTCTTTGTGATTCAGGGTTCATTCTTAAAGAATTGGAACAAAATTCGAACTTTAGCGTAAACAGCGAAGCATCGACTAGGGGGCGAACCCCCTCATATACGTAATAAAATTATTTCGAATTAGTTCCATTTAGTTTTTATATATCTCGAATTTTTTACTTTAATATTCTTAGCTTTAATTGCAGTTACGCTAGGATGAAAATATTTTATTTTGGTTAGCTCAACATTCCTCACAACAAGCCCTGTTAGATTCAACTTCACACACCAAACTGGTCCTAAGGTATTGCTCTTACACCCATTTGACAACCTGCATACAGAGGGCGTGTTGTGATTCAGTTCACCTTACCCCTCAAAATTCTCTGAAAATTCTACCTTCATACTTTTAGGCATAGTTGTAATATGTAGTCGTAGTAGTAGTATTGATATTACTAGTAATAGTATTAACATATTGCCTTTTGATCAGTTGAACATCCCTCTCATTAAGTCATAGAAGTTTCAAATTACTACAATTAGCTGTTGCTATGACATTGCTGATATTTCCTTTTGATAACCTATATGTTATCAAATTTTCCTCTCAGTGCTCTTAGCCTTACAAGTAATATCAATAGAAGTAGTTGTAGTAGCAGTAGTGAATGCACCAGTAACAGCTTTATTAGCAGTAGTGTGGGCATATTGCCTTTTGCTGAGATGATCTTCCCCTTAAAGTATTCTCTGAAAGTTCCAACGTAACGCCCAAATCCATTCTTGAGATGCGCTATTTTGACAATTCGCATGAACATAGCGTCTTCTGATTTATCTCGAATTTGCCCTCGATGCTGTAAATAGAGTAGTCTGGTAGTAGTAGAGGTGGTAGTTTTAGTAGTATTAGTAGAATGCAAATATTGCCTTTTTGATCATATCCCTTATCATTTCCTGAATTTTTCAAGTTGATATACCCAGTTATTCCTTGTTAAACCCTTTTGACAATTATTATACACATAACGTGTTCTGATTTAGCTCGACACTCCCCTCAACATTCTTTGAGTGACTCACCTGAATGTCCTTCTTCTTCTTAGAAAGTGAAATTCAAACATGCATACCTTTCTTAATAACATTTACTGTGTGTACCAGAACTCTGCATTTCAATTTAAATGAGCTTCTAAATTTCATATGGCCATTCCTTCCATAAAAACCTCATATGTCCATGGCGCATAACCTACAACCCTTACCCAAAGACTCTGGGGGTTTTTGTCTACCCCAAAGGCCTTGTTACTATTTTTGAACAAATGGGTATCTTAAATTTTTATTGAATGCATTTTTGGAGACCACGACGGTGGGGGGGGGGGTCGGCTGTCCCTGATTGCTTTGACTCTTAAAAAAGGTACTAGAACATCTGATTTCCAATCCAATGAGCCCTCTTCGGCCCTTCCATAAAAACCTTATATGCTCTCGGGTCATAACGTGCAACCCTTGCGCTGGGGGCTCGGATGGGAGGGATTATTATTCTCAAAAACCTGGTTTCCAGACCTTTCAACCACGCAGAACAAAATGGCCATCTCAAAATTTTGATTAGATGTTTCTCGGTAATGGAATGGTGTGAGGGGGAGGCTTGTTGCCCTCCGATCACTTTTGACTATTAAAAAAAGGTCCTTTCAATTTCCAATCGAACGATCATTTTTGAAGTTACTTCGACAACAAATGATAATCTCAAAATTTAGAAAATCTGATCACCAATCCACTGAGTCCCCTCCAAAGTTTATACGACCACCCTTTGTATAAAAAACTTATATGCCCCAAAGCAAAATTTACAACCTTTGCCGTGAGGGTTGCGGGGACAGGGGAATGTCATCCTCAAAGAAACAATATCCGGACCTTTTAGCTACACTGAACAATATGGCTATCTAAAAATACTGATTAGATGTGTTTGGGGAAATTATCGGCTTGGGAGGGGGGTTAGTTGCCCTCTAATCACTTTCGAATATTAAAAGGGGTACTATTTTATTCAATTCCAATCGATTGAGCATTTTTCGAAGTTTATAAAATAACAGATGACGTTTTCAAAATTTATATCAAACGCATTTTGGGGAAATACCAGGTGTGGGGGTGGTCTGAGGTGGCGGGGGGGGATCCACCATCCGATCACCCTAATCTTGAAAGAGGCACTAGAACTTTTGATTATTAATCTAATGAGCGCCTCCAAAGTTTATGCGTTCACCCTTTCTATATAACTTAATATGCCCTTAGGGCATAACTTACAACCCTTGCCCTGAGGGCTGTGGGGGAGGGGCTGTCACCCTCAAAGACACAATTTCTATACCTTTCAACTACGTTAAACAAAATGGCTATCTCGAAATTTCGATTGAATATGTTTGGGGGAATGATGGTTACGGGAGGGGGGTTAGTTGCCCCCAAATCACTTTCTACTATTAAAAATGGCGCCAGTCGTTTAAGTTTCCAATTGAATGAACCCTTTTCGAAGTTTCTACAAGTCCTTCTATACGAAGTGCCCTGGTCAAAGACAAAAAAAAAATAATAATAATAATACATTGTGCCCACATCGCTCTTTACTTAGGCAGCGGTATTGTGCTGCCTATGATATAACGTAATAAAAATTTAGTTTTTAGAGTTTCGATTTATTTTGACGGGGTGCTCTTAATACATGGTTTGTTACTTCGAAACTGTTTGATTTTGCAAAATTTTCTATGTAAGTGATTTTTTATGTGTAACTTTGTACTTGAATTTTAAACGTTTTGAATCAATGTAATGCATATTCCCTTGGTCTTACAAAACTCCCTAAAGGAAAACTCTACTTATCCCTCGCTACTGGTAAATTAGCCACTGCCTTTGAAACTGAAGATTATCGCTATTGTAAGTCTTCAATCTGGACAGGCCATTGAGGTAAAATTAGCTAATTACTTCTTTGTTCAGTGAACGGTAGTCTGATTAAGTTTCAAGTTGTATTAGCAATTTTCTCATGGGGGAAGCGTGACGAATCTTGACTTCTTTTTTTCAGTTGCTTGCTACCGGTTGTTTATCGTACTCGTACAAATGGATAGGTTTTACCTGAATACTTTTGAGGGTTCCGGGTGAGTATGTTATATACCTAGGGTAGTTTTTGCTTTGGAATTAATTTGTTAATTGTTGGGTGTATCGTCTTGGCTACCTTCTATTTGCAAATCGTAAAACAATTGACAGCCATTACGGTTTTCACTTGATGCATAAAAAAAAAAAAAAAAAAAAAAAATGCCGAATAGAGGAAGTCACAATTGATGCGTATATTCCTCGTATTTGCAAAAACTGTTGCTCAGGATAGAGAAGAACTAATTTAGTAAATATTCTGTTAGTCATAAATCGCACGAAGACACCAAAAGAATATCTTTACAAACGTTTTTTCTATATCAACTTAAATTATAATATGGAAAAGTAGGGGGTCCCCCTTTTTGGGGGGAGGGTGTACGTTTTTGCATTGTCCCATGAGAGGCGTTAGAAACTGCATAATACGGAAAACCTAGAAGATCCAAAATGCGCCATTTTATGATGAGCTCTTATTTTACGATGAAATCACTACACACGACGTTTGATCCCGACGACGTCTACAAGCAGTCCTAAAAGCCGGTTCACAATGAGAATTTTACTAATACTGCTAGGGCTATTTTGAACCAATCCGAATTTTCATAGAACTTCCGAGCCAATCAGAAAATCCCATGCAAAACCTGATTGGCTCAAATTAGCGCTAGCTAACTCGGGATTAGTATAATCTCATTGTGGATGGGTCCTAATTGGGATTAAAAAACAAAAAATAGTTTTCTCAGCTAAAAGTTAGGAGCAACATTAAGACTTAAAGCGAACATAAATTTTTGCGTATATGAGGGGGTTGCCCTCTTTTCAATACCTTGCTCTTCAAGCTAAACTTTTCTAAGACTTAAAAAAAGCTTCTTATTATTCTAATTAAAGAACCCCTGTGTTTCAGGAGTCGCTCTTATGAGGCATTGAGGTGGCATCCTCCCATACACGTAATAATTTCTGTTCGTTTTAAGTTTTAATGTTGCTCCTTACTTTTATTTGAAAAAGTTTGTTTTCCCATATATTTTTTGATTTATCAATTGTAAAATATGCTTTTAAATAATTCATATTCTGTAAATTTATGGCTCCTGCCCCAGGGGCTGTGGGGGCCGTGAAGTTACTAGAGGCATAATTATTGAACCTTTTGACCATTTTGAATAAAATTACTATCTCAAAATTTTAACTGGATGTATGGGGGGTCACAGGAAGCTGGGTAGCTAAATGGGCTCGCAAGGGAGCTGGTTGCCCTTCCGTCACTTTTAGAGCGTCAAAAACACTATCAATTTGAACTTTCAATCAAATGAGCCCCCTCCAATGTTCTACGACCACCCATTCCGTACAAAGTGTTCAAAAAAAGAATGGACATTTTAGCGTTTAGACATTTCTCAAGAGTCTGTTGAAATAGTAAATACTGGGATTTAATTATGCTTATTTATTGGTTTTCCGGCTTGTCTTTGCTAGGTATGATATTTTTGTTTGTTGGGTGGCATTGTGAAAGACTGACTCTTTTGTGTCTTGTTCAAATGGATCAGCTGTTGGAATAGTCGAGTGCTTACTGAGTAAGTAATGTATTTAATGTTAATTCTTTTGTTCTTAGATTTATTCCCTGTTTATTGCTTGTCATTTATTCTCTGTTTCAATGCTTGTCATTTCTAAATATGTTAAATGTACCGTCAATTCAGGTTTCATGGTTTCGAGATGAGCAAAAAAGAGAAGAAATTACAGGTGCTTCGCCTTCGTCTTATATCGTTGTAGACTCATACAACTTGTCAGCTTCTGTGCTCCTAACCTAGGCCTTGTCCTTGTGTTTGATTAAATTAAAACAAACAACAAGTTTTTTTTTCCAACTAAAAGTAAGTAGCAACATTAAAACTTAAGAAGATCAGAAATTATTATGTATATGAAGGGTCTTACCCCCTCCTCAACACCTCGACTTTTACGCTTAAGGTTTCAAGTACTTTTAAAAAAGCTTCCTATTGTTCTAATTAAACGACTCTTCGTTTCAGTAGTTGTTCTTAAAGAATTGGGGCACAATTCAAACTTTAGCATAGAGAGCGAGGTGTTGAGGAGGGGGTAATCCCCTTCATAGGTAATAATTTCCGTTTGTTATAAGTTCTAATGTTGCTCCTAACTTTCAGTTGAAAAAACTTTTTAAAAATTTAATTTCTGATCGTTTTTAAGTAACGTCAGGAAATCTGGCCCCACCTTTATGAAGAAATCCCCCTCTCCACAGAAATATCCTCTAGACCAGTGGTTCTCAACCTTTTTTTACCCATGGACCCTTTTCCCTTCTTTTTATCTTGGTGGACCCCTTCATAGCTATTGGACATAAGAACAGTTTTCTATTCTTCACGAATATAAATTTTAGGGTTTTAATTATCAAAGAAATAGTATACGATTAAGCTTTATTTTTAAATGGAAACTAATTTAATACAAATAAAGTTTTCTACTATAATAATAATAATAAGTATTATTAATATTTTTATTATTATTATTATTGTGACAGTAACTACAATATTACAATGTTTCTTCCATGGGCAAGCAACACAAGCTCACGGAGAGTAGAGCTCCTCAGGCAGTTTAATTCACTTCAACATTATGTAAACTGGATAAAAAAGGAGTTGAAATTAAGTGTGTAATTAAAAAAAGGAAAATTCATGTTTATTCAATGAGATCCCTGTGGTTGATTCTTCTCGGCAAGTTTATTTATATTTGGTTCTATTGATGTTAATGATAGTCGAAGATCACCCCTTTTCATAATGTCAAGTCTATTGCGATCTTTTGATAACATTTAAGAAAGACGACTAAATCCCGCTTCAACAAGATAAGATGTAGGAAAAGCAATAACGTAGTTTATGCCAGAGCAAAGGGTACTTTGTAGCAATATCACTTGTTTTCCATATATTGTACTTGGTGATCTTTGGATTTTGGATGCATTATTTCATCACTTTGTATTTCGTTGAAGGGCTCTTGCAAAGATATGTCTATTGCGGCAACATTAACTTCGAAAGGAATTGAAACCCAAATCGGTATATCCATCCCGAGAAGGTCGCCAATCCGAGTTTGCATATCTTCATGTATATTTTCCAAATATTCACCATATAATGCAAGATCTTCATCATGCAAATCGCTGCTAACACAGGCCAAACAAGGAAACTGTTCAAATGCACGACGCCTGATATTATTCTTATACAGCTGTAGTTTCCTTAGCAAAGCAACAATAGCACTTTTACTAGATATCAGATCATAATTGTTTTCTTGGAGCTGTTTATTAAGTGAATTAAATTTTTCAAATTTATCTGATAAGTAAAACACATCACATTTATTTGAAAGCAGTTTTGCTCCAAGTTGTGTGTCAGCAAAAAAGGAAACAATAGAATCCCAAAGTGCAATGAAACGCTTAAGTTTGACTCTTTCTCTCAACTCTTCTTTTTAAAACAGTAAAAAACTTGAGCGGAAAGAGCGGGGCGTCGATGAGGAAGAGGCCCCTTTCATATACGAAGTAATTTCTGTTCGTTTTAAGTTTTAATGTCGCTCCTTACTTTCTGTTAAAAAAACTTGTTTTTTTTTATTTAATTTCTGAACGTTTTTGAATCAATGTATATTTTAATTTTGGCTCTCCGCAGAGGAAAAATTAAAACGAAATTTGCATATTTTTTTTTGCTAAATGGCTTTCTCATAATTTTGATCGAATGATTTTGAGAAAAAAAAGAACAGGGGATGAAGCCTAGTTGCCCCCCGATTTTTTGGTTAATTAAAAAGGCAACTAGAACTTTTACATTTTTTACGAATCTTTTTATTAGTAAAAGATATACGTAACTTATAAATTAGCTTACATAAAGAACTTTTGTATTCTCATGTTTTCATTACATATATGAGGGGGGTTGCCCCCTTGTCAGTACCTCGCTCTTTACACTAAAGCTTAAATTTTGTCCCAATTCATTAAGAATGACTCTTAATCACAAAAGCCGTAGAATAAATAGTTGAAATTACAAAAAATACGTTATCGTAAAGAGCGAGGTATTAGGAGGAGGTGAGCCCCTCATATGGGTAATAATTTCTGTTCGTTTTAAGTTTTAATGCTGCTCCTTACTTCCAGCTGAAAAAAAATTTTCATATTTATTTTTTCGTTGTTCTTTTTTTTAAATAATGCTAGTATATCCTACGCTCCCTTCGTGGAAATTTTCTTCCCCCATGACAAATTCCTCGATGGAAAGTTCCCCCAGCATATCCCCCTCTTCTCAACCTCTCCCCACAACCAAAAAATTCTCCTGAAAACGCCTGTACACTTTACAATAACCATTACTATATGTAAGCCCTGGTCAAAGTTTATAACTTGTAGCCCCTCCCACGGAGACTGTGGGGGAGTAAGTCGTCGCCAAAGACATAGTTATAATGTTTTTCGACTACGCTGAATAAAATGGCTAACTCAAAATTTTGATCCGTTGACTTTGGGAAAATAATCAGCGTGGGAGGGGGCCTAGGTGCCCTCAAATTTTTTCAGTCACTTAAAAAGGGCACTAGAACTTTTCATTTTCGTTAGAATGAGCCCTCTTGCAACATTCTAGGACAACTGGGTCGGTACGATTACCCCTGGAAAACAAAAACAAAAAACAAACAAATAAACACGCATCCGTGATCTGCCTTCTGACAAAAAATACAAAATTCCACATTTTTGTAGATATGCGCTTGAAACTTCTACAGTAGGGTTCTCTGATGCGCTGAATCTGATGGTGTGATTTTCGTTAAGATTCTATGACTGTTAAGATTCTATGACTTTTAGTTTCCCCCTATTTTCTAAAATACCGCAAATTTTCTCAGGGTCGTAACTTTTGATGGGTAGGACTAAACTTGATGAAACTTATTTATTTAAAATCAGCATTAAAATGCGATTCTTTTGATGTAGCTATTGGTATCAAAATTCAATTTTTTAGAGTTTGGATTACTATTGAGCCGGGTCGCTCCTTACTACAGTTCGTTACCCCGAACTGTTTGATACAAGCCGCCCAAACTTTTCTCTATTTTGCTTACATAATTCACAAAAAAGGTGGTCTCGGAGAGAATTTGATTTAATATAGTTAAGTACGTTTATTACAAGAGTAAGGGCATCATGCAGACTTGCACTCATTTTCTTTGCAACTAACTGTTGACGGTGTATCAGGCAGTGAACACAATATAAAGTGAACAGTGAATTACAGTAGAAATTAAATTTTCAAAAATAAAGAGTGTTCTGAGTTGGTTTTCTTCATGGACCCCCAAAATATCATTGTGGATCCCCAATTTGTTGTGTTTTGCCTGTGGACCCCCGGAAATGTTACTTGGACCCCTAGGGGTCCATGTGGACCCCGGTTGAGAACCACTGCTCTAGACAATTAAATTTTGGTGAAAACTTACCCCGGACAATTATCCTTAACAACTCCACCGATAAAATTCAGACGGATAAGAGAAAGCAAGACATTAAAAAAAAAAGTATAGGAATTCTGGCAAAATCCCCAATGCATGATTCTCCTGACAAGTTCACCCCCTGAAAACTACCTTCTCCATAGAAAACCCTCCGGCAAAAATCCCTTCCCACCCGAAAATGTATACATGTTACCGTGAATGTCGGCAAATTGGTTAGTGTCGACATTTACCGGTGAATGTCCGAAATATATTTTTTTCTACTTGGATTTAGCTACTTGGATTTAGTCAACTTTTTGAACTTAATACAAGGTTTGATGATGACAGGTTATAGATTAGGTTTGGTTAGGTGAGGTTAGCTTAAGTCAGGGTTTTAACCGATTTCTGACATTTAAAACCAAATTTAACATAATCTAACCTAATCTCACCTAATCTGAACTGACATAATACAACCTAACCTAAATTTAACTTTTACCATCATAGCTTGCATCAAACTGAAAAGGCTGACTCGTAAAGGTAATGGAATCCAAGGAGAGAAAAAGGAATTTCAAATATTCACTGGGGAATGTCGACATTAACAATATTTTGGACATTCACGGTAACATACGTACTTCACAATAAAAAATACGATGTGTAAAAAATGGGCAAATTTTTTGACTTATAGACCTTTCCCCTGGGGCTGTGGAGGAAGGGGATCATGTTATATCCCAAGACATAGTCATTGGGCCTTTCAACGATGATGAGCAAAATGGCTACCTAAAAGTTTTGTTTGGACGACTTCGTAAAAAAAAGTGGGGGAGGGGTCAGGTTGCCTTCCAATCTTTTTGACCACTTAAAATGGGTAACTAGAACTTTTGATTTCCTTTCGAATGAGCCCTCTCGCGATATACTAGGACCACTGGGTCGGTAAGATCACCCCTGGGAAAACAAACAAATAAACACGCATCCGTGATCTTTCTTCTGGCAAAAAATACGAAATTCCACATTTTTGCAGATAGGAGTTTGAAACCACTACAGATGGGTTTTCTGATGCGCTGAATCTGATGTTACGATTTTTATTAAGATCCTAAAACTCTTTATGGGTTGTGTCCCCCTTTTTTCGAAAATTAGACAACTTTTCTCAGGTTCATAGCCTTTAATAGTTAAGACTAAACTTATTAAAATTTTTATATTTAAATCAGCATAATAAACCGATTCGTTTGATATCTTTATTCATATCAAAACTCCGTTTTTTAGAGTTTCAGCTACTATTAGGTCGGGTCCCTCCTTTCTTACAGTTCATTACCACGAACTGCTTGATCCAGGATTACCAATTTTCTGATGCCAAACGTTTTACTTATATCTCAAAAACATGGGATTTCGAAAAGGGCGAATGAAGCTCATAAGAAAAGGTTTAAAGGAAATTGGGACTTCACTGGAGGAGGTAAAGATTGAAGCTTCGCATTGATAGGGACGGATGTAGACTGTGCGAAGCTGTGCTGGTGTCTGGAGGCATGGTGCTGCAATAAGGTTTTTTGTAGTAGTGTTAGTAAAATATGTCGTGTTGTTGGAAAATGTGTCATTCCTAAGAAAGAAAAAAAGACAAGAAAAGGGGGGTAAACCAATAACCTAAGCTAAAATACGGCTTTCTCAGATTTTCGAGATGGAACGATGAGAGCTTCTTGTCCTGGGTTTTCGATTATGGCGGTGTTAATAGTGGGTTTTGTTTCGACCTGCCACTATGTCTAAGGTGTTTAAAGCTGTTTTTTGTAATTAATATCATGTTATTTTTACAAGCTGGTTTTCTCTTGATTTATTCCATACAAACTTATAATCCAAATTTATTGGGTGGATCAGAGGTAAGACATTTTTACACCCCACTCCCTGTTTCTAACACCTTCACCAAGTCCCATAAGAGTTTAAAGTCCAAACAGATTTAGGGGTTTGGAGGCAAAAGCTTGTTAGCCTTATTATTAAAGTCAAATTTTAGGTCCAATCATTCCCCCACCGAGCATTTCCTCAAAGTTTCAGATAGATCCCCCAAGCTGTTTCCAAGCTATTGAAGATTAACTATATTTGATAACCATGTAACGCATAGTGTCTTTGATTTGCCTCGCTACATTACCCTCAATACATTCGAAGTGTCATTTTGGCTTATATCATAAGATTTTGTAGGTGGATATGAGATAAAATTTATTACCCCAACCTCCTGAATAGAAAAATGAAGTTCCCTTGTCCATCCCCATTCAAGCACACACTTACACTAGTAGTGCCATATCATACTTATCGCTAACAGTATGATTGTACAAAAAAACTGCAGAAACGCACATGCATATACTCACATACACAAAGTTCCTACGAATAGACTTGCTGTCGTTGAAAAAAAGAAACTTTGAATTTTGAGGGTCTTCCTGAAAACTTTAATATGCGTTCTGGGTTGCCTGCTTTCCATAATTCTCTGTTGTAGTTTCCATAATTTTGTTACTAAAGTCTTAAATTTGCATTATATTTTGGTATATTTCATTAGGATTAACATAACTTATTGAGTGTGGTAGCCTATATATTATACGTAAGTGTGGTTTTTTTCTCATTTTCCCCTCACAATGAATAGGCTAATTATTTTCGCCCGAAAGTTCTGTTCAACAAATGTTTCATCCTCAAGAATTTCTTTCGAATGTTTCTTGGCATTAATGAGGCAGTTCTTGATCACGCATGAATATTTATTTTATTTTGAGCCTATATATGTCAATGCAATTTTCAATCTTGATGTTTAGAAAATTGAGGTACTCCTTTTTACAATTCGACGAGCATGCAATCAACAGATTTATCAATGTTTGACCATTAAACGGTTTGAAATAACTCTGCTCCAGATTTTCGTGCAAAAGAAAATCTCCAAATGAGTCAAGATTTTTTAGGTTGAAATAGTGGCCATGCAAAATGAAAAGATATTAAGCTACAAAAGACAAATTTTTAGCAGTTGTAGTGTCAAATTTTAATTCTTTGTTGGAAATCTTGTTACATGATTTGCTTACTTTGGTTGGGACTTGTTAGAAGAGTCGAAACATCAAGACATGCAGGGTACCCCCCGCTGTAATTTCATGTTTTTCATATAAGCCTTTTTGAAAGTCATATTTAGGTTTTTGTTTGGGGGGGGGGACTAAATAAGACCTTTTAAAAATGTAAAAAAATCTGCTTATATGCATGTTCGTTATGTTTTTCTGAGTCCGACGAAACTATTTTCGGGGGTGGGGTGTGTGGGTTGAAACCCACCAACTCTCCCCCCCCTCCTTGATGTGGCCATGGCCTTATTGTTTTCTCTCTTTCGAATTCCGTCACACACTCGAAATAAATCTTTGCGCTAGTGCCTTTAGTATGTCTTTAATTTCGGATTCAAGAAAAGAATCTAGAATCAATCAGGAGGGAAAGTAAAATATTGATTGGGGTGGCTCAAAATGCTCAGTTTTGCAAAGCTTAGGTTTTGCATGAAAGTAGAAAGCCTAAATAGATATTTCTCTTTTTCAGAGTGTAATTGTCCATGGTGCGTCTTATTAATTCTGCTCCTTCCGGACAACATGACTTATAAACCCAAATGTTTTTTTTGTTTAAAATATACTAAGAAGAGTTAAGGTTTTGTGTCAGGAGCTTCGATACCCCCCACGAAAAAAAACACATAATTTTCGCTGTAATCATCCAGTTAGTATGCAATTTTCTTGATTTGTTTTTAGCGAGTTTGCTGCCCTGGAAATAAATTCCTGTAAGCGGGTCCCAATATTCTATCGGACCTATAGAGACAAATCGTATAAATTATCAAGGATAAAATAATTTTATCTGACAGAATATGACACGACTGTTAAGATTGACCAACCTTTATTTTTATCGCAATGTTGTTCAGTTTTGTTTTTTCCTTCTAAAAAAAAAAATCTAAACTAGTCTTCAATCTGCTAATCTCGATTTGAGATCATTGACATTAAGTACGAAGAAAAGTTAAGCTCAAATCTACGTAGTACTATAAAAGTGAACTGTGAAAGAAGTGAATTAAAAACCTAGTTACCTATTTGCCTTTAAGTTTTCTCTTGGTGAGTTTTACTGATTTCAGCTTTTCAAACAGTTCGTGGTAACGAACTGTAGTAAGGAGCGACCCGGCTCAATAGTAAACGAAACTCTAAAAAACGGAATTTCGATGCTAAAAGATATATCAAAAGAATCGGATTTTTATGCTAATTTTAAATATATAAGTTTCATCAAATTTAGTCTTTGTCATCAAAAGTTACGAGCCTGAGAAAATTTGCCTTATTTTGGAAAATAGGGGGTAACACCCCCTAAAAGTCATAGGATCTTAACGAAAATTACACCATCGCATTCAGCGTATCAGAGAACCCTATAGAAAAAAATTCAAGGTCCAATCTACAGAAATGTGGAATTTCGTATTTTTTGCCAGAACACAAATCACACAATCTTTCTCGCAACTCTACTTTTTAAAACAATAAAAAACTTTAGCGTAAGGAGCGGGGTGTCGAGGAGGAAAAGCCCCTTTCATATACGGAGTAATTTCTGTTCGTTTTAAGTTTTAATGTCGCTCCTTACTTTCATTTAAAAAAACTTGTTTTTTTATTTAATCCTTTAAAAGCCTATGTCGTTATTCAATGTTGCTGCTTTAGACCAGTGGTTCACAACCGATTTCGGGCTATGCCCTACCTAGACATTTCTAAGATCCTGCAGCCCCCCTCAGGACATTTGAATTTTGTTTTTCAAAATTTTACATGGCTTCACCTGAAGGAAGATTAAAAAGCGATTAACTTGGTATTTTATAGACTGTTCTCTAGACATATTTTATGCTAAATATTGTCTGTATCTTGTATACAAGGCATGAAGTAATTGCAATATATCTTTATCTTTTTTGCTCTGTAAATGCTTATGAACGTGATGTCATTCACATGAAAATGTTTTCTTTTTCGAAATTTGGGTTCTAAATTATAGTCAGCCAAAGGGTGCATGCCCTCCACATGACCCACCAAAATATTGCCATGCCCCACTGGTAGGGCCTGCTCCTTACGTAGGAAATCACGGCTGTAGACAATACTTGATAAAAATCTAGCTTTGAAATTAAGCCTAGAAAGAATTTGCAAATCACAGGAACTTTGAGTTTCAGCAACCGTAAGATTTGGTGATATTGATCAGCTTGGATATAAGTAGCTTATTAGTTGATTCGTGGTAAGTAGTCTTTAACGGCATAAATGTGCAAGTTGGGAAAATCCCTTGGAAGCTGAACCAGGCTTTCAAGATGAAACAGTGAAAATTATCACGACTAGCGACTGAAAAAGAATTCATTTGAAAATTAACGACGGTAATAAACGAACATTAGTTGGTTTTCAAAAATACTATTCATTTCGTGAATTTAAAAAATAAAGAAAGCAGTGAAATTCGTAGCTTGTTTTGAAGCAACGAGGGTAATATTTTGAATTTGGTGCTTAAAACAACTAGCCCGAAACACTTTGACTAGCCGCCTGGATTCACTCCTCAAGTCTAGCTAATTCTTGTCGTCTCGCGAATATCGGTCTGGAGGCTTTCTGTAAATACATATGGAGAGCCAAGCCGTCTTTGTTAGCCACCTAGCCTGCCACAAAAGCAATATTCTTCCGAAAATTAGAGATTGGCTTTGTTTTTTAACCACTCTCGTCAGTTACGGCGCACTTTTTGAGATTTATTAGTGGACTGGGAGTTTTCATTAGCACATTCTTAAGATACTTTTTAAGTTACGGTGTGTTCTGGAAACTTTACTAACGGTTAATGTCTCATAGTTTTGCCAAGAATTAAAAGTTGATATTCATATATCTATGTTGATTATATTATGATTCCAACAATCAATGTTGTTAGAAAATATTCAGCGACACTATTTTTATACCTAAAAACAAATGTTATTTGACGGATTTAGCTTCCTTATTAGCTTTGGATTTGTAAAGATAATGTCATTTATCTCTTCTGAATTTTTGTTAGAGTTGAAATTTATAAATCTGTTTTCTTATCTTATCTGAATTTCCTTTCAAATACCAGCGTTGAATAACGGAATACTTCTTAGTTTAAATTTTTAAATGTAGAAAAAATGGCATATTATAATCGAAGAAGTTTGCATCTTGAATCGGAAGCTAGTAATGCGGATGAAAAAAGAAAAAAATTTGCCTCTCGACGAAGCTTTGGATATGTAAGTTTGTGCTGATTCTGTGGTTAAAATGAAAATGGGTTGGCTGTCCAAAGTTAATACACGCTCTTTATAATACCCTTATGTACATGCAACAAGTTTTTAGTGTCAAACCCGGCCGTGTTTTTAACCCTACTCTCGATGTCTGATTGTTATGTCTTTTGTTACCCCAATTTGTTGTCATACCTGCTTACTTACCTGAGTGGCAATATTACTAAAGACGGTGGATACGTGTCACCTTGTGAAATCCCCCTGCCGCGGAAAATTTCCCCTGTCGCGGAAAATTTCCCCTGCCGAAAATTCCCGCCCGAATAATCCCCCCCCCCCGTGGAAATTTCCCTATACGCAAAATTGAGAAGCCAGAAAGAAAGTACAAAATAGAAAATGTCGATAAGATGTCCTGAGGGGTAACAAAAGGACCAGATGTCAAAAACAGTAATAGGACAAAGGCTGGTCGATCTCCATTCAATTTCGGCTTTTAAAAAGGAATAGAACTCTCAATTTTTGATCAAATGAGCATCTTTCGAATTTTCTACGGCCAAGAGAAGGAAGTTGGGGACGAGGAAGGGGTCACCACTCCTTTGTGGAATAAATTTCTCTAATATTGGGTTTAATGTTGCTCTTTAATTTCATAATAACAGCGTAGACCAAAAATATTCCCAGATATCAAAATGGGTTAAATATAAATTTCTACCTCTATCCCCCGCCGCCCCTTCCTTACAACTAAATCCGTATTTACTGATACTCATTGAGAGTTAGTATGTTTCAGCGTAAAAATGTTCCCTTTAAGGCATCTGACAACCCCCCCCCCTTCCCCCGAAATCTATACTTCCACCCTTTGCCTAAAAACCTTACATCTTAACAATGACAACTTACATAGATTACAGCCCTTACCTTTGGGGCTGGAAGAGGGTTTGTCAAACCCGGAGGCATGTCTACTTGATTTTTGGACTATTTTGAACAAAATGGTTATCTCAGAATTTTGACCGGATGCGCTTGGAGAAAATAAAGGGAAACACTTTTGGCGGGAGGGGGAGTGCTTTCCGTTTGAGTAATCTTTCAGGGGAGGGATGCCTAGACCCAGTGCATACAATAAATAAAAGTGTAGAAAGTAGAATGACCTAGGCGCAGGGAGTTTTTTTGTGCTGAGGCTGACACGGCTGCGCACATTCCTCCATCCAAGCATGTTCAGACTTTCCCCTATTTACACCCTCCCAAGAAGTTCTGATTTACTTCAAATCCTTCCTTGTGACCTCGTCCCATCCCATTCGGGGACGTACTGCTTTTCGCCTGGCCCTAGACAAATGGCTGAAAAAGACGATCTTTGGCAATCAGGTTTTCTTCATCCTCAAAGTGTATCCTAGTTGTCTCAACCTTGCTCATTATAGTCCTAGAAAGTATGGTATAACTTTTTGTACAGCTTGCTGTTTGAAAAATGGTCGGTCAAACGGTAACCCAAAACTTTCCATTGGCAATTCCTCTGAAAACATCTAACAAATCCTCCTCCTTCTTGTGAAGTTACAGAGCCATGCTTGGCAACTGTCGTCATTGTAGCTGCGAATATTCTTATCATGGTTTTACCTTTCTATTCTTGCGAACTTTTTTCAACTGTGAAAAAAAAACATTTTGAGTCTTGGATATTCTACTTTTTATATTTTTGCTATATCCATCATCTTTTTTTATAGCAATACCCAGGTAAGTGAAGCTATCCACCTGATCAGTCAAATCATCTGCATAATCTGAGTCTAGAACGGTTTTACCTTCCTATTTGATTCTTTGCTATCCCATAGCCTTGGTCGTGTTCCTTAGGACGAAGTCCCTCAAAATGATTCATATAATGGGGATAGATCGCAACCCTGCTTAACTCCTGATTTAGTACGAAACCAGCTGCTAATCTCATTTCTTATCTTAAACTCATTTCTTATATATATATATATATATATATATATATATATATATATATATATATATATATATATATATATATATATATATATATATATATATATATATATATATATAGTATATATATTAACCTCCCAACAACCCTAATCCTTCACTACTACCTATCCACCTACTCCTCCCTATCACCATGCACCCACTCCTCCTTAGGCATATCATCCCCAACCAACCAGTCCTCCCTACCACCTCCTATCTCCCTAAAAAAAAAAAATACGAATTCAACCATTCTTTATTTAATAATCTTTTAACTTTTGTCTTAAACTCTAGAAGTTGCTCAGCTGCTCTGATGCTCACTGGTAGAGAATTCCAGACTGCACTTCCAAGGAACTGCAATCGAAATCCTGATCTTGTGCTATTCTTAAGCTCAATCACCAATTTATCACTACTGCTCGTATCATTTTCATGAATATCACTGTTAGCGCGGTAATTGTCGCGTAAAACACCTGGGACTAAATTATGTACGCACTGGAAAACGAAAACTGATGCTTGATAATCCCGCAGTTGGCCCACATTAAACAAATTTAAAGACACTTGTGTCATTCACATCCTTGACATACTTGCCTATGATCCTCACGGCATTGTTCTAAAGAATCTGGACTCTTTTGGAATTACTGTAAAAATTACTTTAGTGGTAAATCATTAATAGAATCCGCTTTGGCGGGAAATGCTTCAGTCTACTAAGCATTCCAACTACTCGGGCAGTTTTTGAAGAAATAATATCACTGTGATGCTTCAATGAAAGGTTTGAATCAATGAAAAATCCTAATTATCGCACTCATTATGTTTCTGGGGATGACTACCCATTTCCCCCACACACATAGTCCTCAAGGCAAAGGTTGTAAGGTATGCAATTCGCCCATTGTTTACACATAGTATTTATTTCTGGAAGGGGTCGTGTTTGACCTTTTGTGCACAAAAAAGTCAAGAGTGTTCAGGTGAAGCTTTTAGGGAGTACCTAGAGGAGTGTTGAACTAAATCAAAACACATTATATCCATGCAGATTGTCAAAAGGGCTTAGCTTAGGAATGGCTTAAGGTATTGCTGGAACTTCCAGGTGATGATCAATTGACTAAAATGTGACATGCTCATACTACTACCACTACTACTGCGACTACTACTACTACTTCTGTTGCTGCTACTACCACGTCAAAAATATCCTGGGAACAGCTTTGAGCATTAAGTCGAAACTTTCAGAGTATAATGAGAGGGATATTCAACTGACTAAAAGACAATATATGCAAATTGCTACTGCTACTTCTGCTACTCTAACTACTACTACTGCGACGGCTATCGCTGCTAAGGCCAAGAGTATAAAAGTGGAATTATAGGGAATGCCGAGAAAGAATTTGAATGAAATCCAAACACACTGTGTGCATACAGGTTGTCTAAAAGGCTTTTTAGCAATATCTTTGGCATGGTCAAGGGTATTAAGCTGAAAATTTCAGGGCATGTTAAAGGGGATTTTGAACTATTGAAATCCACTATGTGTATACCACTGCTATTACAACTAATACTGCTACTACGACACCAACAACAACTACAGCTGCGACTAATGCAGATGGATTTAAGGGTATTATTGGGAGACTTTCAGGGAATGTTGCAGACGATTTTTAACTACAAAAATACACACTTTGTCTATGCAAGTTATAACAAGAGTGGAAAAACTGTATTCCAGGATGTGCATAGAGTATTAAGTTGATACTTTTAATGTATGTTGAGGGGAATACTGAACCAACTAAAACGTACTATATGCATATTACTACTACTATTTCTACTGCTACTGCTGGTATTAAGGATAAATTTTCTAGAAATGTGGAGAAGGATATTAAATTAAATTGGAACACGCTATGTTTATGCATGCTGTCAAAAGTGTGTATCAGCAGTATCTCACGAGCGACTTAAAAAATTAGGTCGATATTTTCAGGGCACGACGAGGTGCCAGTTGAATTAATAATAATGAACTACGTCCTCATTACCACTAGTAGTAGTAGTAGTAGTAGTAGTAGCACAACTACTGCTACTGCTACTAGTACTCTCATTGCTAAGGCTAATGGTTTTAATGTGCAATTTCTCGGAATTGTTGAGGGGAATTTTGAACTGAATCAAAACATACTATTTGCTTGCTGGTTATCAAAAAGGCTTATCCTTTCAAAAACGGTTTAAAGTATTAAGTTGAAACTATCAGGACATGAAGAGGGGATGCCAAACTAGACCAAAAACCCGTAGTGTTAATACTATTACTGCTGTCACTAATAATCTCCCAAAGCTCCCACTTTTCTGCTACTCTAACTACTACTGCTGCTAATGCTAAGGACATTAAAAGTTTCAAGGAATAGTGAGAATGGTGTTGAATTGAATCAAAAAATACTATATACATGTGGGTTATCAAAGGGGTTTATAAGTAATATCCGAGCATATTCTTAAGGTATTAGGCTCAAACTTCCAGGGCTACCATTATTACCATTACTTTTGCTACTACTTCTACTACCAGTACTGCTACTATTGAATTAAATTAAAATAGTTTAAGTGTATCCAGGTTGTGAAAATTAGCCAGGCTGTTAAAAAATCCAGGCAGGATATCTTAGGATTAGAATAGTGTATAAAGAAAGAGCTTTAACAGAAAGTTTGTTCTTCTTTAAAACTGAATGAAAAAAGACTCTGCGCTTGCTGGTTGTCAATAAGACGTCTCAGCAATGTCTCAAGGACGACTAAGGGTATTAAGTTGAAACTTTAAGGGCTACTACTATTATTACTTCTGCTTTTACTATCGAACTAGATCAAAAGGATTTAAGTGCGTCCAGGTTGTCAAAATAGCTGAGATACAATGTCAGAATAGGGTATTAAGTTTAATTTTTAGGAAAAGTTGAAGAATATGTATATCCAGATCGTCAAAAGAGCGTTTTTTTTAGATTCTTTGACAATTTTGCCCAACATAGGAATAGCAAGCCAAAATCTTAATTCCTATAGAGAAAAACCAAAGATATTTGAAATATTCTTTTCTTAACCAATGAAAATGGTTATGCCAATGAAAACCGAGCAGGAATTAGTCTAATATATAAGCTTTCCACAAAAGAAGGTTTTCGAAGAAAAGTAATAAGCTACATTAAACTAAAGAGGAGTTGAGATAAATTGAAATAATTTTTCAAGTGTAAAACTACGAAAATCACAATCAATAAATAAAACCCAAAATGAACAGAAATTAAAAGAAACAACCGAGTCGAACTTAAAACGAGCAGAAACTAAGAGGAGTAGGACTGACCTTACCCCTCCCCCGTGTCTTCAACAGACCAGAACATAGTTTGTACTTTACTGAAAACGAAATATATTTTAAATGTTTTCTAAATTTAGTAAATCCAAAATTGTTGAGACATTCAGGGATGAAGATCAGCAAAACAGCCAATCCTCATTAATTTGTTGCTTTTTTCAGTAATCTTGGTTATTATTGTGTTTTTTCGATATTATGAGAAATAAAAATGCATAGCTGGGAATATGGATTGTTTTGAATAAAATGCAAATTATGTTCTGGTCTATAAAAGGTACGAGGACCGTCAGTCCTTCTCCTCTTAGTTTATGTTCGTTTTCAATGTGAATAAATTTTTTATTGTAATTCCTGTTCGTTTTGGCTTTTATTTATTCATTGATTTAGGGCATCCAATCAAAATTTTGAGGTAGTCATTTTGTTCAGAATAGTTGATAGGTTCAACAAATATGCCTTTACGATGCTGTGAGCCCTCACAGCCCTTGGCAAGCGCTTTAAATTATGCAAGTTGCTGATTTTTTATTCATAGATTAGATTATGGAAAAGGGAAGAATGTTTGATCCTGATTAGCTCGAAACTTCCAGAAGTCGTTCCCTCAGCCAGGAGAACCGTACAGTTTTTGAAGTTGGGGTATTTTGGGGTCCTGAAATTGGCCGGAAAACGTTTTGTCCCTGATAAGTTGTATTTTGAGTGACTTCTTATGAACCATTTGCAATGCCAAGATTCCAAGAAGTGCACAATCTTAGATCTACGTTGCATGGACAACGTGAGGTGTTGCGGCAACCTTTGTTCGGCTTTGCCGAGTAAAGTGGTGCGAGAGTAACACTTTGGTTTCCTCGTTTCCTCGCTTCGATTAAATGCTGAAGTTGTTAATCTGTAAGGATCTTAAAATAAATGCTAAGTACACCAACTCGCAAAAGTTGCAAACCCCTCATTGCAACTAGCAAAAGTTGCGAGCCCCTCATCGCTGAAAATGATTGTAGCCCAACAGCCAATTATTACTTACAAGTCCCCTACATGTCTTACCACTGGGATCAAATCGGTCTTGCCATCAAATACACCGGAAACAAATAATAGGTACACCAACTAGCAAAAGTTCTGAACTCCTCATTGCCGAAGATGATCATGAGCTAACAGCCAATTGTTGCTTAAAACTCCCCTATATGTCTCACAGTTGGTATCGACCTATTTTTGGTTTCAGTGTTTACGTTACTACTGAAGTTGTCAACCCCTCTAAACTTTCAAACTGGTATATCTCATGAAGGAATTTTTCTACCAAAATATGGATGACATATAATTTGATCAACTCATCAAGAGCTATCGACTGCCGTCGAAACAAAAAATCTATCTATCTTAGTACAAAAGTTGACTTGTTTGCCGTTGGCCAAGTTTCTAACGTCATCACTTAGAAAGGAGCAAAGGATAAACTCTATTTTTTTTTTAGCAATGAGAGAACTTTTAAAGTTTAAGAGACACATCTTATACCATTTCTGTATCGACCAATTTTTGGTTTCACTATGTACCTTACTACTGAAGTTGTCAACCACTTTAAGTTTACAAACTGGTATATCTCATGAAGCAATTTCTCTACCAAAAAATGGATGACATACTTCAATCAGCTCATCAAGAGCTATCGACTGCAGTCGAAAAAAAATCTATGTGTCTTAGTTCAAAAGTTGACTTTTTTGCCATATGCCAAGTTTCTAACGTCATCACTTAGAAAGGAACAAAGGATAAACTCTAATTTCTTTAGCAATGAGAGAACTTTTAAAGTTTAAGAGGTATATCTGATACCATTTCTCTACCGCAATCCCAAGTGCGAAAAACCGAATGATAAACTCAGTTGAAATCACTAACAGAAATGGGTAGAAACACAAGCAAAAACTATCCTTTTTGGCCCCAGGCAAGAGTTCTACGATGGTTTCCAAATTGCAAAGTCATATTCATCAATTCGGCCTAAGGTCCGCACGTTTCGTAAAACCCGTAAAGGTGACCCTTACCACTTCCTAGGAATAAGCTGAAATCAGGGTACAAAAAAAAAAGAAAAAAAAAATAAATAGAAAAAGTGTGAAAATGGAGTTGAATAAGCAACTGAGTAAATAGATCGAGTACAAGCTTTCAGGCACTGCTGGAGAAAGGAAGAGAGTGCGGTAGGGGTAAGGGAAATTGAAGTTAAGTGTTAGGGATGGAATAATGGGCCTAAACAATTGCAGACAAAAATAATGTTTTTATAGTATAAGCCCGCATGATACTTATATTTTATATATAATTAAGTTGCAATATAAATCAGAAGACACTATGGTCTGCCAGGTTGTCAATACGGCATATCTGCAATATCTTAGGAACGGCTTAGGGAATACGGGAATGTTGAGAGTGGAGGGAGCAAATGGATATTGAACTACGGCTCGCGGGAAAGGGTAAAAGAAATAAAGAGCTAAATCTACAGACACTAAGTGTATCTAGGCTATCAAAATGCTATACTTCAGTATTTCGGGAACAGAAAGATATTGAGATGGGTGACTTGAATTGGGGCAGAGGCAAATCGAGTGACATTATACGTGTATAGAGGTCATCGAAAGATCGTGTCAGCAAAATCCTGGGAGCTGCTATGGGAAATTAGCTAAATTTTGTCTCCAATCCAGACAATTTACGTTTTTACAATACAAGTTCACAGGGAGGTACGCAGAATTTTTTTTTGGCAATAAGGAGATTTTTTTAATCCTTGTTTAAATTTTCCGTCACAATGGGTGGTGACTGGCTCTTCAGTAGGTTGGAGCTATTGCTGCAATGATGATATAGGGTAGTCTATTGGGATTCTAAGTCTACAAAAGGTAAAGAACTTTTAAGTTTACACCATATTGGTTTTTGAAAAGGAACTTTATATGTTTAATTGTGTTTTTTTTTCGAGTATTATTTCAGCTTTTACTTGGTCATTATCGATCCGAACCTAGGATTTCATCAAAAAAGCGTCTTTTTTCTGCGGCCTCGAGGCTTGCCAGGTAGCTTCTCCGTTGCTGATTATGTCAATTCAGGAGTGAAAACCTATCATTAAAACATTTAACAGGTATATTGTCTTGTTCGGTAGTGCGTGAGTACTCGGTTTCATCATCACGGTGATTATTTCATTGTCTTTTTGATTGATTGTTCATGTACCTTTTTTCTTCTTAGCTTCTCTCTATAGCCTATTGAAATCTTATTTGTTTTTGGATTAGTTCCCAGAATAGGCTGTTTCTATTCTTATTATCGTAAGTAGTCTCCTATGATTTTTGGCGCGAGTGTGATACTGACATTTGTGTGTCGAATGAAATTTGATTTGGGAAAAACTTTTCTTTTGATTTCCGCTCTCTCTCTCTCTAAACTTCTAGGGAACCACTTCTGAATTCGAATTGTATGAAAAGGGAACCTAATAGTACTAAGTTCAAAGAAATACTTTTTTTTTAAATCGATGAATGATTAAACCCCTGTTTTATCCTGGCAAAAGAGTCTTACGGGGGAGACTAAGTTGAAACTGTGTTATTTTTGTACGTAAAGCACTGTGGATTTTGCTAAATATTTATATAATTCTTTTTTTTTTCAAGAAATTCAACTCAATTAAACGTTTCAGTAAAATTCTAGTTTAGGGGATTTTCGCTTGATTATCTTGTGGGAGGATGTACCTTGGATTCATTTCTGAAAGTTTCACTCAACTAATTTAAACTATTTTTCAAGATAAAAAGAAGCCTCTAAACTCGAATTTTACCAATGATTTGATTCACCATTTTATACCCTTCCCTTGGTAATACGTTAATGGTTTTACATGTTGTTGTTGTTTTTTTATTGACCGGTGGCTGTTTACACACTTTTAACAAAAGGGGGCTGGAAACTGAAGACTTTTCGAGGTTCAAGTTTCCGCTCCCCCAACCAAGCAACGGTCTTGGTTTTATGTTATTTTTAAAGCCAAATCACTAAAAAAACAGAGGAAGGATAAATAATTGGCATTTGCGGACAGGGATGCTCTTTTGGTTGTGGCCGGGGGCCACTACCTTCCCATATGCTTTAAGAAATGACAGAAAAGCTTCGCCATATCAAGCCATCACCTACCCCTTGGCCAATCAGTTTCCTTGGAATGGTTCCTCTTAAATTAATTTAACATTCAATTGTATATTTTTTTCCGTAGAATGTGATGCTCTTTAACTTTTTATTCTATTTTATTTTGTTTATTTGGTACATTGTTTTGTTCTGTCCTCTGTCATTCGCCAATGTCTCAGAGATTCCCTTCGCTGTCCTTAATTTTTGAGAAAACAACATAGTTTACTCTAAATGTGCTTTCCGTGGATAGAAGATATTGATTGATTTTTTCCAAAACACGCCAAACTGTTTTTATTTTAAGAAAGTAAATAGAAAGGGCTCTAGTGTTAAAGCCATTAATCATTTAAAGGACACATGGACAAGTTATACTTGGTCTGTGGAAACTCTAATATGCGTTTCTGCTTTTCTCTCTTGTCGGAAAGAGATTTTCGGTAGAGCCACACTTTCTATTAGCAATTAGGCACATAATTAACGAGTTAATTAAAAGAAAACACGGAGTAAGAGATAACTTTAAAGTAAGGAATAATAATAATAGAACAATCATTTCAGTAATCTTGCTGGAACTCCGAACAGTCCAATTTCTAAAAAAAACTATTAAATGAAAAAAGAGAAACTGGAAATTTGGATATTTAACCATAGCTATGAACAATTCAAAGCTGGTTCGTTTTTACCCTCTCCCTTGGAGTTATAAAAAACAGACCTGTCAGCAAAATGCTGCGACATTATAAGACAAATATACATGAGAATAAGTTTTTTTTTAGCCTTTCAGGGACAGGGGAGTTCATTGACTTGAAAATGAACGTCATGAAACAGTCTAGTAGCAATGCACACAGTGAGGGTGGAGGAAAATACTCCCCAGTAGGTCTCTGAAACATACAATAAAATAATTTTCTGGCAAAGATATTTGAAACGATAAATAACTGTCTATTCTATTCTTTTTACAATTTATGCTCCTAACCTCAGAAGAAAACTTCTGTCCAACACATGATTATGATAGTATACCTTTGCAGGTTTTTCTATGAATTAAATAATAAAAACAAGTTTTTTTTAACTGAAAGTAAGGAGCGATATTAAAACTTAAAACGAACAGAGATTACTCTGTATATGAAAGGGGCTGTTCCCTCCTCAACGTCCCGCTCTTTGCGCTAAAGTTTGACTCTTTCTCTCAAATCTACTTTTTAAAACAGTGAAAAACTTAGCGTAAAGAGCGGGGCGTTGAGGATGGAACAGCCCCTTTTATATAAGGAGTAATTTCTGTTCGTTTTAAGTTTTAATATCGCTTCTTACTTTCAATTAAAAAAAACTTGTTTTTTTTTATTTGATATCTGTACGTTTTTGAATTAATGCATGTTTTGATTTTGGCTCTCCGCACATGAATACTTCGAATGAAATTTGTATTTTTTTTTGGCTAAATGGCTTTTTCTTAGTTTTGATAGGAGGATTTTGAGAAAAAAAGTGGGGAAGGAGGCTTAGTTGCCCTTCAATATTTTGGTTGCTTAAAAGGCAACTAGAACTTTTAATTTCTTACGAACGTTTTTATGAATAAAAAATATACTTAACTTCCGAATTAACTTACGTAACGACCTTCTATATTATTACGTGTATTTTTATTACGTATATGATTACGTATATCTTTAATACCTTGCTCTTTACACTAAAACTTAAATTTTGTCCCAATTCTTTAAGAATGACCCCTGAATCACAAAGGCAGTAGAAAAAATAGTTGAAATTAATAAAAATACTTTAGCGTAAATAGCAAGTATTTAGGAGGAGATGCATATTTAGGAGGAATATGAAATTTTTCACATTTATCTTTTCATTGTTTTTGTTTTAAATAATATTAGAAAATCCTGCAACCCCTTCATGGAAATCCTCTCCTCCCATGAAAAATTCCTCCATGGAAAGATCCTCCCATGTAATCCCCTCCCTATCCAAGAAAAATTCCTCTGAAAACGTCTGTACACTTCCCAATAACCATTACTATATGTAAACACTGGTCAAAGTTTGTAACTTGTAGCCCCTCCCCTGGGAACTGTGACCGAGTAAATCGTCCCCAAAGACATAGGTTATTGACTATGCTGAACAATATGGCAATCTCAGAATTTTGACCCGTTGATTTTGGGAAAAAATGAGCGTGGGAGGGGGTCTAGGTGCCCTCCAATATTTTGTTCACGTAAAAGGGCACTAGAATTTTCAATTTCCATTACAACGAGGCCTCTCGCAATATTCTAGGACCACCATGTCGATACGATCACCCCTGGAAAAAACAACAACAAGTAATCACGCACCCGTGATCGGTCTTCTGGCAGAAAATACGAAATTGCACATTTTTGTAGATAGGAGCTTGAAAATTCTACAGTAGGGAGTTCTCTGATACGCTGATTGCGATGGTGTTATTTTTGCTAAGACTCTATGGCTTTTAGGGGTTGTTTCCCCATATTTTCCAAAATAAGGCAAATTTTCCCAGGCTCGTAACTTTTGATAAGTAAGACTAAATTTGGTGAAACTTATATATTTTAAATCAGCATAAAAATCCGATTCTTTTGATGTATCTATTAGTATCCATTAGTGTCCCATTTTTTAAAGTTTCGTTTACTATTGAGCCGGATCACTCCTTACTACAGTTCCTTACCACGAACTGTTTGAAACAGGAATGTAACTTACGTTCATCTGTAAATGTCAAACATATTTTAGTTATGAGACAAAACATTTTGGAACAACACTATTTGAAAGACACTGCACCTACACACGGGAAGAATGGAGTAAGCTACTCTCCTAAAAGTGCTCATAGAACACATTTGCAGAAGTTTGAGAGTGCATGCAAAATTGCTTGTGACGGTAAAAAAAGAAATGTTTTCATTGTCTCAGAAGCCTTATCCTCAGAGTAACCCCCCCCAGAAAAAAGTTTTGATCCTATACACGTGTAAGATTTTATAGTGCTGATGGACCTTGTGTTTTTTGAACATAGAAATGCTACTTGTGCTATTTTGCAATTATTATTCCATACATTAGGTTTTTATTTGACTCATTTTGATTTCTCTTTTTATTTGTAAGCTTCTACGCCTATACTCCTGTGTGCTCTTTAACCGTTATTGATTGTAAAGCCCAATTTTGCGAATAATATGCTTTGAAGGATGCTAGCCAAAACAGCTTCTAAGTTTGCTCGTTCACTTTTTCTTGAGGGGAAGTTTGCTTTAGAGGTGCTTGTCCTCTTTAGCCGTTAGCTAACTACCTCAATGCTTGATCTAAGAAAGATTAGCTGGGTCAACTAGTTTAAGGGTCAAATTCTGAACTTATTAACCATTTTAATTGCAGGATGGGGAATTCATTCCTACAAGGACCACAGTAGTTTCTGCCAAAACACCAAGTAATCCCATGCAATTTGTCAAAAGTGGTCCTGCCAAGTTATTTGTAACAGCCCAGGAGCAATTAAAAAAGGCAGAAGAATTAAGAAAAGCAAAAATGGTTGTCAAGGAAGAGGATGAAGACTGGCAAAAGGTAAACACTGAAATATTGACTAAAGCAACACGAAAAATAGTGTTAAATAGGATGTCTCGGTATTAAGTCTTAGACAACTTATAAGTTATTTTTTTTTTTTGTTAAATCGATTTGTGTATTTAACCTGGAGGGATCTTTGGATGCTTGTTTTGTTCGCATGTCTCTAATTTTTAAATGCTATTTAGTATTAAAAAAAAGAAGTTAAACCGAAAGAAAAATATTGGATCGTTCTGATTAATTTCTTTTATTTGATTGTTTCTAAAAATGTTTTACCACTGATTTTACCTTTGTTGCGTAACTTTGCTCTGAACATGTTTAGTAATCTAGGTATATATAGTGTATAGGTAAGGGACTCCAGTAATAAACTAAGATTTTTGTCGGTTATTGTTGTCCTCTTCGGGTCTCAATTACAATCATAACGGTTCAGTTGAGTTCTTCTCCCATTTTAATATAATAGTCTTAAAATTACTCTTAAGTGTTGAAGGGTTTATGTTTTTACATCGGTGCAACTTTTCACCACCACAACATCTCACAAACTCCCCCTCAGTCAAGTGTAGAGTAATTTTTTTTTAAATCAAAATTTTAGTTTTTTAATTCTTCTAAGGCTAATGTATTAGACAAAGTTTAGTATGTAGCCTATAGTCAGGGACATATCCAGGGGGTGGGATACGGGGTTTGCCCATTCAGTTTGAAGTCATTGTTGGTTAAAAGGCCAATATTTCAATCTAGAAGTTTTGGAACCAAAACACGGTTAGACCATATTTTATAAATGGCGGTTGATATTTGGTATTCAAGGTTTTTGAAATCACGAATTATAAATATGAGATTAAAATTGCCAAATTAATGTTGAATAGCAAAGTCACAATGTAGCTATCTCTTAGATCAAAGCATTGCTGCTTGCGCGGAGCATTTTGCAGCTAGTCTGAATAACGATTAAGATGTCTTACTGTTCCACATTTTTTAATATTTAAATATCCTTAGGCGAGATGTCTATCGGGACAAATTTTTGGATATTCTCGGAAGGTACCTTACCTTATTGAACTGTAACAGTGCATGAGACGGCACTTGTGTTGGGGAGATATGTCGGCGAGCAGTGCAGAATTCTTAGTAAAACTTACTTGTTTGTTAGGTTTAACTTGGTGCGTTTTCAAACACCAGCGCAAATTGTTGAAATAACATATGTTCGTCGGTAGAAACTTATCTGAGCTATTATTCTAAGATATCATTCTCTTTTGCCTAAGATTTCGCTTTTGAAAAATTGTGCTATTTTTTTTTAAATACAATCTTAATTCTTTATTAAAAATACAACTATAGTATACTCCTGGTCCAAAACATTCACAATTACAGTATATGATTTAACAATGGTTCCAGTTCAACTTTCGACTCCCTACACCACCCCACAATGAACCGAGACCGTTTCAGAACGAAAAACTGAAACATTAAGATGTCTCTCAATTTTAGTTGGATTGGCTGCTGAGTTCTCGTTGCAGGCTGCGAATGGACCTCGAGTGGAGAGCTAGCCAAATATTGTGTATTACTCTACGATATTCATATTGCAATTTTAGCCTTGTATTCGCAATTAGTGACTTCAAGCCATACCAACCTCGATGTAATGCTAACTCCATTTATGAAATATGAACATACCGTATTTTGATATTTTACGTCGTCGTGTTAATCAACAAGCTTAAAAACGCTTGCAAACAAATGTGTATAAATTGGATGTCGTAGAATATAGGCTACATACTATTTTGACTTGGAACGCTCGTTTTGGAATCAGAAATCTCAGAATCTGGAAAATGGAATGTGCCACAAGCTTAAAAATATATACTTTTCTGATAG
Organism: Artemia franciscana; assembly: GCF_032884065.1. Lineage (NCBI taxonomy): Eukaryota > Metazoa > Arthropoda > Branchiopoda > Anostraca > Artemiidae > Artemia > Artemia franciscana. Next base: position 18,002,931 of record NC_088865.1, on the reverse strand, counting down.
GTGAAGTGTTTTTTATGGGGATTTGAGACACAAGAATAGTGATACAGACCGCGGGCACTTTGCTGATTTGAATTATAATGATCTCCATGAATGTCGTCCTCCTGTTAGAAGAAGGGGCAGATGCAGAATTATTCGTTTTTGCTTTGGGGGGGGGGAGTGGAGCACTGATATAATTTGGCTCAACCATCGGCACTTTCACCCTTCCTGCCCAATGATTAATGCAATTTAGACCTTCTGAGGGGGGGGGTATGGGCCCCGTAAAACCACTCCCCTGGATCCGTCCTTGGCTAGACCTATTATGACTGATATATTTATAATTGTAAGTGGAGATAGACTGCACATGATCGTATTTAGATAATCATACTTAGGTGTTTATTAATTTATCTGTCCTTAAACAAAGTATGTACGGAACAATTTTAAGGATATTCTTTGTGCTGTATTTGTAGATTGAAAAAAACAGTGCATTTCCTCTTAACAAGCATGTTTAGTTTTCATTATCGTTGCCAGAGATAGTTGGCCGTCATAGTCTTCCGTAACAAAAAAGAAATGTCTCAACTCTCGGAACTTTTCAAGGTGGATTTTTTTCTTATCTAATTAGTTTCAGAAATAAAAATGAAAATTTCTTAGTTTATTACGAATCATTCATATACCGAAAGGTTATGAGTGGAAAAGAAAAAAGACAAATGAATTCTGGAATATTTTGGAAATGAAGATCTGTTTGATTATTCATTACTTGGGGCAATTTTAAGAGGGGCACAAGTTGGAAAAAAAATCACAAAAAATAAGTTTATGACACGGAAAGTGTGCAAAATCAATCAACACTCCTAATATTTCACAGGGTGGGATTAGGGGGAACGGGCTCAAATACCCCTACCCTTTCATAAGTTTGCTTCAAAAGTACTTGATTGCTCAATAAACAAATTCCTTGGGTATCTTTTGGTAGTCTTCTGTAAATTTTAGAGGACAGGTTACTCGAAAAATGCATGATGGAATTCCCCCCTCCCCTTATTTGTCTATGTGTCCAGCTATATGCAATCGAAACCAAATTCGTCATGTTGTAATACATGCTTGTTAAAATCATCTTGGATCGGGATTTACGAAGCAATGATTTTGTATGAAACAATTAACAGACTTTCGATGAAAACTTTACTCTTGGCGTAAATTTCAAAAGTAGGTTAATATTATAGTCCCGTGGTGGCGCAGTGGATTTGACCTTAGCTTGGTAATATGGGACCCAGAGATCGAATCACGCTGCAGGAATGCACTGCAGGGCCGACGCAGGGACCTTAGTAGTCAAGAAGCGTCGTTAATTCTTAAATAAATAAAATAATAAAAGCGTTGAGTTGGCTAGAATTGCAGTCGTACTGTCATGTTTATCCGTGACTCTAAGTTGACGGATGATATTTTCCTACTAGACATGCCTACTAATATAATTTGATTGTCAAAACTTAATTTTTAACCATGATGAGTTGTATTCGGCAGTATATTGCGCATATGCTACCGTAAAAGACCGAAATTGGAGGTCGACATTCACCGGTGAATGTATGTAATTCGTTTTTTCTGCTTGGATTCTGTCCAAGCTTTGTCAGATTATGCTTTTGGTAATTTAGGAAGAATTCAGAAATCAGAAAATACTAGGGGAAGAATTAGATTAAAAAGATCCATTCCTTTTTGAAAAATCAGCAAGATGCTCTTGATGATCACCTTTTCATTTTAATTTAATTATTTCATTTTTCGAACCAGGGATGGCGTGCTATTTTTTAAAGTTATAAAACTGACTTAGTCCCTCTGAGGTTGCCTCTGAGGTAATATTGGATATAATGCCGCGATAAAGGTACAATATTTTTGAAGCAAATAAAGTGAAATATTCTGAGATTTTAGGGAACATATGTTTTTTTTTATTTGTACGATGTTCTGATGGAATAACTTAATATTATAAGCATTTTGTAGAAGTTCATGTCATGACTTTTTTGGGAGCCAAGGGGCTTTAATACCTTTTCATAAATTCGCATAACTTGGTGCCTCTGAAAGTGTCTGAAAGTTCTGTATCTCCTCGTCTAAAGACTGCGCCTCCTTCCCATTCTACCGAGCAATCACATGATCCAGTAGGCAACATTTTTGATTTAATGATCGCAGCCTTCGGGCATGTACGTAGTATTTTTTGACGAGGGGGGGCAAATTCGTAGAAATGTAAGAACAGGCAAATTAATTGGAAAATAAATGAAAATATGCTTTGAGTCGTAAAGAATTTATGTATTTGTATGGTCTTCCCTCTCCCTGTGTACTGGACTGATTATTATCTTGTTTTGCCTATTAAGCCTAGTTTTGTGAAACCAGTGCTTGTTCTTTGTCCTATAGGAAAATGATCTTGACGGGTTTTTCTTCTTAGAATTTGGAAGGTTGGAAGATGTCTAGAAGAAAACGCCAAGACCCAGTCATTCGAAGGGTATCTGAGGTTAAGAAGTTTGAACAGGAAGAAGCCATACGATCTTTTGAGTCAAAAGCGAGGAAGAACAGAACTTTCAGTGAAATGTTGGGAAGGTAAATAAATTATAGGATTATATCATCTTTTTTTCTGTGACTGTCTATCTGTGACTAATCTGTGACAGTCGTTTTTTTATCCTTTATATATTGCTATATAAACACATAGGCTCTGTAGAAGATTCCTAAATTTTCAATTAATTGAATAACTAGGCTTCAAAATTTATGGAGGGATGAGAAGGCTAATTTTATTGGTTTGTGTCGCGCATCCACTTTTCATTAATGGCTCGCTTTTAAGACTGGAAAATATTTCCGTTTTGTTTGCTTGGGCCATTGAGTCGTAAAAGCAGCATGTTGGGATGAATAAAGTAGGCTTTGTTTAAGAAGTTAGGGAAATCAAATCGCTCGAAGATCTTTGGCCTAAAGCACAAGAGAGGTCGTCATGGAGAGACATCGTTTTTGCCTCATGCGACATCCCGTGTGGGAAGACCTAAGTACTAAGTAAAAAAGCAAATGATAATATATCAGTAGTTTTTCTTGTGAGACTTGATTATGAAAAAAATAAAAACGATACAAAATTTTTGGAGCATTAAATCATACTTCAACTGGAAATATCGATATGCATGTGCTTGTTTTTAAATTTATTTGCTCAATTAAAAATTAAATCTAGAGGAATAGTACAAAACAAAAGATAAATTATATTAAAAATATTAATAATAATGATTTGAAAGAAAAAATACCTTCATAGCCATAATATATACCTTTTAAAGGAGAATTGCATTGTACTTCAATTCTAGTTTCTTTTACTTATGTCAATACTAAATTTATTCTGTAATTGATTTTATTAGGTATTAAATAAGAAAAAAGTAGTTTTTTAACTGAAAATAAGAAGCAACATTAAAACTTAAAATGAACAGAAATTATTATGCATATGAGGGGGGTTGCCCCTTCATCAACACCTCGCTCTTCACGCTAAAGTTTTTTGGAACTTTTAAAGAAGTTACTTATTGTTCTGATCAAACGACCCTTGTGTTTCAGGAGTCGTTTTTAAATAGCTGGGGAAAATCTTCAATTTCAAGGCGTAAAGAGTGAGGTATTGAGGAAGGGGCAGCCCCCCATATACGTAAAAATTTCTGTTAGTTTTAAGTTTTAACGTTGCTCCTTGCTTTCAGTTGAAAGTAAATCGTTCAGTGAAACTTATTTTTATTTAATTTCTAATTGTTTTTTAAATAACGCTAGGAAATCTGGCTCCACCTCCACTGAAAAATCCCCCTCCTCATGGAAATATCTTCAATCCTGGTGAAAATTTACCCCGGACAATTACCCTTAACACCTCCACTCCTAAAATTGATTCGGTAAAGAGAAAGCAAGACATATAAAGAAATTTAGTACAGGAATTCTGGAAAATTCCCCAGTATACAAATTCCCCTTAAAAGTTCACACCCTGGAAACTTCCTTCTCAATGGAAAGTTCTCCCCGTGCAAAATCCTCCCGGCCAAAATTCATCCTTCCCTCCCCACCCGAAAAATGTATGCATGCTTCCCAATAACAAATACTATGCGTAAACAATGGCAAATTTTGTAACTTAAAGAGCTTTCCCCAGGGGCTGTGGGGGTTCATTTTATCTCTAAAGACATAGTTATTAGACTTTTCAACTATGCTGAACAAAATGGCTATCTCAGAATTTTGAGTGGACGATTTTGGGAAAAACGTGGAGTGGGAGGGGTCCTAGTTTCCCACAATTTTTTGGTCACTTAAAAAGGGCACTATAATTTCCAATTTCTTTTAAAAATGAGCCTTCTCCTGATGCTCTAGACCTACTGGGTCGATATGGTAATCCCTGGAAAAAAACAACAACAACAAAACAAGCAAATAAACACGCATCCGTGATCTTTCTTCTGGCAAAAAATGTTAAATTCCACATTTTTAAAAATAATAGCTTGAAACGTCTGCAGCAGGGTCCTCTGATACGCTGAATCTGATGATGTAATTTTAATTAAGATTGTATGACTTTTAGGGGGTGTTTCCCCCTTTTTTTTTAGAAAATCAGGCAAATTTTCTAAGTCTCGTAACCTTTGATGGGTAAGGTTAAACTTAACGAGACTTATTTATTAATTCTTTTGATATATCTAAAGGTATCAAAATTCCGTTGTTTAGAATTTCGGTTACTAAATAGCCGGGTTGCTCCTTACTTACAGTTCGTTGCCACGAACTGTTTGAACGTAAAGAAATTAAATACCACATTTGAATGATAGACACAATCCGAGACGGGAAGGGAGGGGCAGTTGCACAGGGTATCACTAGCGTTAAGTTAATTTCAGGACAAAATATTTCGGAGAGAAGCATCCCTCTTTAGCTGTGTTTGAAGATATTACAATATGTAATCGGTGGATATTATAAAAAAAGTGTAATCTAAAATGGTACTCCCCAGTTAGTTAGATGGAAGGTTCAATATTTAATGAAGTAATTCCTAAATAACAAATTTGAAACATGCTGTTTCTTGAAGTTAAGTGGTCAAAACTGAATAGCTTATCTATGTAAAAAATGGTAAAATTTCACAAATAGAATTATAATAACTCTTAAAAAAAGGCGAATAAATAAACAAGAACAAATGTATTTGATTTATTTTTCGTATATTGTAACTCTAAAAGAAGTCTGGTATCTTCTAAGTACTTCAGTTGCTGCTGCATTAACTTCGTTTTTGCGTTAATTAGAATCTAGGTTTGTAGTTTGGGAGTGTACTGAATATTACAGATTTTCAGTTTAATTGTAAACCCTCCTGATATTTCATCACTAAGTCAAATATTATGACACCAGGCAATTCGACTCACTTTGGACACAAATTATCCGCGAAATAACAAAGAAAAAATACCCAAGTTTCAAACTTACGCCGACTGTTATTTTTCATGTTTAGAATACCTTAATAACTAAAAACTAATAACCTTAATAACCTTAATAACTAATAACTTTTTTTTCCTGCTGATTTTCGTTATTTCGAGAAAGTTTTAAGTGTCTAATCTCAGCGATTTTTACGGAAAACATGGACATCCGACTGGATTGATAAAAATGACCTTACATTTCGGAAACCTATAATTCTTAACTGGGGCTAACAAGGATGATTTTCGCTTTTCTTGAAGCCAGACCCTACAGTCTATGAGCTGAAGGGGAGTTTTATAGTCTATATCTGAGTGGGTCTGAGTTGTCCTGCCAATCTTTCGTTTCTCTGGACAATTTTTCCTGCTTTTGAGTTGAAAGCTCCATTCAAGCAAGCACCCGTTCAGATTTAAGGTATACTAAAATCTAAAAGTAGACAAGATTTGCAACGATTCCCTGACCCTATTTTCCAAAAAAAAAATGTTTTGATTTTTTATTGGTACATAGAAAATTCTTAGGTATATAAAAAAAACTGTTTCGCCATGTTTTCGAAAGCGTCGTCATCTACTATAGCAAGTCATTTTTGTTTATGATTTATGCTTGAGTTTACTATTTAATTTTCTGGGTTTGGGCTGAGAATGGCACCTCTCTCATTGCTGAAGAATGGTCTCTCGTTGCTAAACAATTGGGAGCTTACTCTTTACTCCTATTTAGTAGTAAAATTCGAATGTTGGCTCATACCAAGAAAATAAACTTTTGAGCTAATAGTCATACGATTTTTTTTTTCACGATGGTCAGCGCTCTTTGATTGCCAAAATTTTTAAACTGTTGACTTTTACTCTTCAGTCGCTGGCGGTTTTCAAAGTTTCACTGTTTAAGGATTTTTCTTCTGACATGAAGAGTGACTTGTAGAAAAAAAGCTTGCTCATTTTTATGGATGAGAGGTTACATACTTTTGCTAATTGGTCTACTTTTATTCGTTGCTATTTCATTTTAGGGTCGAAAAATTTTTCTTCGTGCAAATGGCTACGCAACCATTGTAAATAATAATGAAATATAGTAGTTTTGCAATTACTAGTAAAGTGTTTGTCTGGCAAAAAGTGGGTGATAGACCTAGAATCAAGTTGTTTTTACGATCACGCGGAAACAATCAATAAGTTTAATGTTTTGAGGCGAAGTAATAAATGTCATCATTTTTTCGAAGAAAGATTCTTCTTGGGACACGCCATTTTAAAAGTTTTAAGGGGTTGATACCTGCAGCGTTTAAGTGGTTGCAAAAAAAGAGAAAAATCAGCGTGTTTCTCCTGTGACATTTTTGTCGGTGAAGCCCATCTAAGGCTGGTACAACCCTTCACATTACCTGAGCAACATAAATCCAACACTTAATTTCATTTTAGCCTATTCCATTGTCTTTGAACCTCCGTTTTTGAAATACCATCTTCTTCTCTCTATCATTGTAAGGCATTTTAGTTTTTCTCAATGTATACAGGTTATTGTCCTTTTTAGCTACTTAGCATAATTTAAAGTCTAATTTTAAACAGTGCGCTAGTGTATCGCTACATATGTTAAGCATAGCTAGAATCTATTAAGTCTGTAATACTATTCTTAGCTTCTATAGGTTGGCTCCAAAAGATGTTCATGTTTCCAACTGTATTTGGGGAGGGGTGAGGATCCAGAAAATTTTCCTTGAAGATTTAACGTTTGAAAAAGTAGATTATTTCTCCACAGTTTCCTCATTTTTGGGGAAGAAGAAATCCATCAAACTACTCCTTGGGTTGAGGCTCTGTGCACATTGTATTTCAACAAAGATCAGATTAACGATCAGGATTATGAAAGATAATTGTCATAATTAAATAGTAATTGAGGCAATGCAATTACTTTTAGTTTTTTAAATTATATCGTAGACTATACTGTTACTATTGACGACTCATCACATCCACGCTCCTCCATCACCCCAATCTGTTCAGAGCTTCTCGTTTTACTCCCCCCTTTGTTTTCTTATTTCTTTTGTTCTTCCCACCCTATTCAAACATATCCCGCTTTTCATCTGATCCTAGATGAACTGCCAAAAAGATGGTGTTTTGGCGAGCTGTCGCACTTCGTCCGTAAATCGCATCAAAACCATTTTAACAGTTCTTCCGTTAGAGTCCTAGAAAGTGAGGAAACACATTTTTTTTGTACAGTTTAGTATCTGATATACGTTAATTCAAAGAAAGCATGAAACATCTAACGTATTTTCTATGTAGAGGAAAATCCAAGTGACGGATTTTCCATGGAGAGGTTCAACAAGCACTTGAACATGAATTTGCTTCTATTTTTTATGTGGGTTGGGAGGGGGAGGGGCTCAATATATATAGAAGAAGGCATATTTATGTTGTTTTTTTAAAAGTAAAAAAAAACTTTGGACCTAGAGCCAATCTTCCCCTCTCCTGTGTAGATCTGCCTTGGGCTAATAGCTAAGAATTATACTGGGCAGGAGGCAATTTTTATTTTGGATTTTACCACATTTTTTTTTTACATAATTTAAATATTTTTTTAGTGTAAGGAGGTTGCACCCTTATTCCGAATAGTGTCTTTGTGCACGAAATAGTTAAATTTTTATTGCTTGGAGTGTAAAAGTAAGGATTCTACAATCAGATTTTCCTCCTTTATTTGTTTCTTTTTCCCTTAAACTTACGACGCTAGGTATAATTAAATATCTGATTTGCTGCTAGTCTTTTTTTTTATCGAGGGGTCAGATGACTTTTGAATTTTCTTTTGAAAGAGTAAACAGAGAGACTTTTAGGGATACCTTCCCCAGGAAGATCATTCCCGATTGGAATGCAACGTCGAATGAAGCTGTTCTTCAAATACTCTGCTCTCGGCTAGCCAGCCTCAAGATAAGTAGTCCGAGCTTTGTGGCCTTCGTGTTTGTATTGTCGGTTAAAAAATTGAAGACTCAATACAAGAAAGCTCCAGAGAAGGAGGTGAATTTGTATACTTGTTGATAACAGCCATCGACGCCACATCAAATCTCTCACTAAGAGACAGTCGGCGGGAGGGGGAGACTGAACCTGCCATATTCTGAGTCTTTCAGAGTGGTGTCAACAATGTTTTCGGAGCACCAGCATGCAGCGGGCATCCATACTTGGTGATTGGTTTGATGCAAGACTTGCAAAGTGTGATGATCGAACTGAGGGGTAGAAAGTTTTTGCAGCTGTATTCCCTCTTAGTGTCCATTAATAGCCTCGATTAAAAGCAGATTTTTTTTTGGAATTTGAATGCAGCTTTTAGCTTAAAAAATAAAACATAGAACACATACTTCGCTCATCCCTTAATAGTGTTGACATTCCGTTACTATAAACTGGTTTTGGCTTTGCACTAGGTTGTAGCTATTTCTGCAACTGCCTTCTAACTGAACTGATTATAGTAGCCGAGATGCTCGATATACGTAATCAGTAAGCCAAAGGAGGGCCCTCCTGCTGTCTCGTTTGGGCGGACGATAGAAATAATTCAAAAATGTTGGTAGTGTGAGGCAATATTTAACAAATTGAAATTTTGTATGTTGTAATAACAATTTGCAACGTTTAATAGACAAAGAAGCGTCACAGTAAAAAAAAAAAGTTAAAATTGAAAAAAGATGTCATGATATGCTGGTTGTTTGAGTGACAAAGTTTAGGAAAAAACTATTAAAAACACCAAATTTACAGACAGCTTGTAATAAAAACAAAAAACGAAATGAAACGAAACATAAAGATTTACTTGTTTTTTGGGTAACGATGTATAGAGAGGAAAGACACTTTGAAGGCCCAATTTATGAAATCACTTTGCCAACCCTATTGGTCGTACTCTGGATATTTTTTATTCAGGATAAGTTGGACGTGAAGGGTGTTTTAAAGTATCGCCCAAATATGAAAAATGTATTACTACCATCTACATTCTTCTGCTTTTTGTTATATATAGATCTCCTCAAAATATATCCGCATAAATTTAGAGACTATCGCAGCTACATACAGTTCCGTTCGGACGAATTGAGTTTGTGTTTATATGTCATTAGAGACCTAGACAAAAAATGATCCAAAATAGGAATGCAAAGGTCTTAAGTATGCTAAATAAATAATCTATGGATAGAAAATAAAAGAAGGGAGTTTCAAAAAGTTGGATGAAAAGGGTGATAGTATTTTCAAGGAGGAAATGCTATATAATTTCCAAGGAGGATGATAGCAAAGAGTAGCCATTTTTTGTAGCTTTTATTTAAACTCTGGAAAAACCTGTAGAATATGGGTAGCGATCGGGCAAGGAGGATAAGGCCCGAAGAGGAGTAATAGTACATACAGAAATCAATTCCGTTCGAGATTTCTTGCATAGGAGTTACTCTGAATTAAAAAAAAAATTCTTTTGCCATTGCTTTATTGCCAAAGACCTCTCATTGGCCATTAATTTCACATTTCGTATATATATTTTCACGTATATATATACTTCACATATATTTTCTTTCTCTTGTTTTAAATATTTTTCTACATGTATATCCACTATTAGTGGAGTATGTCAATATTAATTGAAAATATTCAGCATTAGTAGTCTAATCTTCAAATTAATTTTCTAGCAGGTCGTCTGGACGGAAACCTAGTTTTGGTTTTTACCCAGATGATGATGACGGTGGGACTTTGGATTTTGGAGAAAGCTCTGACCATCCCTTTGACGATCCCTTTCTGCAATCTGATGAGCCGGTGATATTAGCAACAACTGAGAAAGTGACAAGCCAATCACAAATCGAATATAGTAATGGAAAAAGTGTACAAAGTGTAAAAGTTAGCTCTGAAACGGTGCTTTCCAATGATTTGAAAATAAGTGGTGTTAATCAAAATCTGGCGGATAATATTACCTCAAATTCAGAACAGTCCAACTTAGATAAAGATGACTCGCCTAGCTCAGTTACGAAGGAGAACCCAGTAATTTTCTTTTTTACTTTACTTAGTTACTAAACTTGTATCAAACGTCAACCATATCGAAAAAAATTATTTCCCTTCACTAAAAACCTTTTGAAGTCAAATAAATGGGGACATGTAATTTTTACACTAGGAACAAGTCCCAAAAGGCTAAAAATATCTTCATTTTGAAATTAATAAAGTAAAATAATAATTAGGTTTTGTATGAAAAGACCTCCCTAAAAATGACAAGATTTCTTTCATAAATTTTCTGTAACTTTCATAAAGAAGTTGATCATATAGTTTGCCTTTTTTGCGTTTTAGTTGAATCTGAACTCTCTTAAAACACCCTCCCCCTTGAAATAAAATTCTGTGAAAGTACCTCATTGAGGGTGTATGACGGTAAAAGCATCCAAGTGCCAATCCAAGAAGTCCCTATCATTTATCCAATGCCTGCGTGCATGCCTGTGGATCATAAGATCAGCATATATATTGCTTTAGACTTCTCCTAGTTATGTAGGATATTTAACTGAATAAATCAATAAGCTTTTTTAAAGTTTTACTTTTTCGAAAAATCTTGTTGTTTTTTTTTTCTTTCAACAGTGAATACGAATTAGCGGAGTTCTTTGCCGAAATATGTGCTTTATTTCTTTTTTTCACTTTCAAATTAACCATTTATAAATCTGAAAAGAATCCTGGAATATTGTAAAAAAAAAAAAAAAAAACTAAGAACGAAAAAAAAACCCGGAAAAAAATGAATAAACAAAAAAAAACAAAAAAAAAAGGAATACAGTTTTCTACAGTGAAAAAAGAAAACGAAGATTGGCAAATATATCTGCTAATTTGTCTTCAGTACTAAAAAAAGCATATGGAAATAACCATTACGAAATCACAGAAGTGACTGAAGTGAAAGAGAAAAAGTAACCTATTTATTTTTCCCACACGTACAATCAATACAGAAAACAGTTGAGAAGCTTAGCAACAAAGTTTTGATTCTGTAAGCAGTTCTGAGTTCCTGATTTGAAGATTTTGTTTTAGTATAGCTCTCAAATTAAATAAGATATTTTCACAGCACTACAGGTTTCGCCTCCTTTTTTTCCTGCTAATTCCTCAGTTAGTATTTTTCTTGTAAATACAAAAGCAGTCATTTTTGGCTCGTACAGTATTGGTATCATGAAAACAATAATGAATGGAGTGAGTTCACTCAAATACTGATTATTTCTCATATGTTGTCCTCCTGTAGACCAAGGCAACTGACTCTTGAGAATTTGCATCTTAAGTGTAGGTAATTTAAAACTCTCTGGGACTGATTGAGCCAGATTAAAACTTGAAATTTCTTTGCTAATAGTATTTTATGCTTTTAAATTATGTTCAATTTTTTGCATATATTATGTGTTTCAGGAAGTAGATATTGCTAAAAAATGAATAGAGATAGTCATTAGCTGTAGCTACAGTAGCTTATTTTTATCCAGTTTTTGGATAAAAATCTATAAACTGGATTTTTATCCAATTTATGAAGCTTTCTTTCTGAAACGAAAACTTCTCATCTTTTGATTTTATCCACTTGGCGAGACAGGATTATAAGCATGAATGTTCAACAATTTTGCAATCCAAATAGTCAAAAGGCAATTATATTTGACTATTTTGCAATCCACAGGCCAGATCTTTTTTCTTTTCCTCGCCATTATTAGCAATGGTATAATTTATGCCATAAATGTTCCTATTTCATCGTAAAAATTATTACAAGACTAATTTTTAATGAAAAACTTTCATTAAAAACCCTCAGTTTTTGCTTCAGAAATGTATTTTTAAAATTAAAATTTATAAAAGGAGCAGTATCAAATCTTTTGAAATTGAACTGCCCATGTCTTCTAAATCGGGTCTTCTAGACCTAGGCCTTCTAAGTCTTCTAGGTCTCGCTGCCTATGCCTTTTAGGTCTAGCCCAAATTAAATTATTAGCGCAAGCTAAATCTTCAGCTGCCCAAAATACAGTGGTAGTGAAACTTCTTCAGAAATTGTTGTTTGAGTTTTGTGGAATTCGATGAAACTAAAGTTAAAGAACAATCCAAACAGTTTATTTAATTAGAGTATTTAATGGCTAAGGTATGTTGATTGTCTCCCAGTCCCTTTTTGTGTGGATCACTCTGAGTTTATTATACAGTTAAGGACATAGTTGCAATAAAAATGGCCAATTACTCATATTTCAAATATCCAAGTCTGTTACGAGACTTTGCCCTTGATCAGGAAAAAAGGTGTAATAAATAGTAAATTACCATTGATACTGGCGTGGAAAATAGTAATTTCATAACAAGCCTTGGCTTGTTTCTTTTTTTTTCATTTGACAAATTGATAAGCAATAAATCCAGGAAACCATAATGTTGTAGCTCATAAAAAGCGAAGAGGTATTGTATTTTCTGAACTAATGCTACTAAGGCTAAATAATTCCTAAATTCGACATATTCAAGCGTCGTCATCATAAAATAATTATAAAAGCAATTAAGGACCACATATATTTTAGAGAACTAGAATGGTGTCAATTCACGAAAATTCATGTGGCGAGGGGGGGGGGATAAAATGTATTTTCGTAGTCTAGGGGTACAGTGGACATCTGTTTTAATTTTTCAGTGAAATTAACGAAACAGCGTTTTTGATGAAAATACCTCCAAAAAAGGCATTTTAAAAATCCTGGAGGGAGGTTGAAAGCTAGAGGGTACATCCCTCCCCCAACTTGACACCATTGCTGTACTATTTAAAAAAAAAATCGTAGTAGGCTTGTCATCCATACGTTCTCTAATTTTCAATACTTATGGCTAAAATAGTTATTATTTATAGTTACGCTCTCCCTACAAATCAAAACCCCGTGTGCTGTCCAAGTGGACCACTGCAAATTCGATGAAATCCTTGAAGTCTGAAAAAGTTTGTCCTTTTGTCATTTTTATTCATAAATCATTGTGTTTTGCCCTCTTATGTCCTCTGTATTTATATTTATTTTGTCATTTGCATTCTTTAAATTTGTTTCATTGATTTCATTGAATTGAAATGCAAGAAAAATAAAATAAATTAGAACAAATTAATTAGAATATTAGAATAAAATTAACTAATTTCATTGAATTAAAAGAGTAAGGACAATAACAAAATTAAACTAGACCTACGTTGCCTGAGCAACGTGAAGTGTTGCGGCAACCTTTGTCCGGCTTCGCCGGATAAAGTGTTGCGAAAGCAACACTTTGGTTTTGTTTCTTTGCTATCGGTTAAACGCTGAAGTTGTCAGCCTATCGAAGCTTTTAAAACTTTATGTTCAAAGAAGAACGCGATCAGTATTCAAATGATCAAAGGCTATTCCTCTGCGTTGAAAAAACAAAAATAACAAAAGAATATCAAAAGAAGGGACTAAATTGACTTTGCAGCCAGTTGAACTTTATCCTTTTCAATCGTAGACATCGTGACGGATCAAGACTTGGAACAATATCTTATATAATCTAATTGGTATTCTAAAGCTATCCGTAACTTTTCAGGGTCAAAATACCATAGATGACACTCTGTTAATTATTGCGAAACTGCCTCGTTGTTTTACATTATCGTTTGTACCCGTTGCGTAAACACTTAAATCTAGGTTACAGTGAGTATGGGTAGGCTACACCAGCTAGCAAAGTTACAAACCCCTCTTCACTAAAGATGATTGTAGCCTAACAGACGATTATTACTTACAAGTCCCCTACATGTCACTGGAAACAAATAATAGGTACTCGAAATAGCAAAATTAGCAAACCCCTCACTGCCGAAGATGATTATGAGCTAACAGCCGACCTTTCCTTACAAGTCCCCTACATGTCTCACAATTGGTATCGGCTTATATTTGGTTTCAGTGTGTACCCTATTACTGAAGTTGTCAACCCCTTGAAACTTTCAAACTAGTATATCTCATGAAGGAATTTTTGTACCAAAAAATAGATGATATATACTTGGATTAGCTTATCAAGAGCTATCGATTGCTGTCGAAAAAAAATTCTATCTGTCTTAGTTCAAAAGTTGATTCTTTTTTTGCCGTAGGCCAACTTTCTAATGTCACCACTTAGAAAGGAGCAAAGGATAAGCTACAATTTCTTTAGCAATGACAGAACTTCTAAAGATTAAGAGGTACATCTGATAACATTTCTCTACCTCAATCCCAAGTCCGAAAAAACAAATTATAAACCCAGCCAAAATCACGGCAGCACTTTCGGACCCGTGGGAAAATGCCGCTTTTTTGCTTCTGTAGATTTCTCTATTTATCACTCAAAGAAGATAGATTTGCTGTGGAGCCGGGTAACTGCCGCATATATTTAACACTTATAGATTTTAGTCCATCTTCAATTTGAAAGTGGTGCCTGGCTGCTTGTCTGCTAGAACGGAGCTTTCCACTCGAAAGCAGAAACATGGTTTGATGAAGCGAAAGCTTGACTGCACAACTTCAGATACTCCTCTCTGACATAGGCTACATAACTCCACTTCACTTCGCACACCATAGGCTCTGGCTCGTGGACGAGCAAAAACCATCCTTTTTGGCCCCAGGCATGAGTTCTGCGGAGCTTTCCAAAATGTAATGCCATATTCATCAATCCAGCCTGAGGTCCACACCTTCCGTAAAAACTGCACAGGTTAGACCCTTACCAGTTTCCAGGAATAAGCCGACATCGGCGGCATAAAAAAAACGGGACAAAACCAAAGTGTTGCTCTCGCAATACAATGAAGAATACCACATTTGATCGGCCTTAAACCTTTCTTTAATCACATTTGGCATAACGCTTGTCCCTAATTTGATAATTGGGTATTATCTGGTCAGGGTTCTTTCTTTTCAAATCTGTGGGTCTTTGTTCTCTTATTTTTCCATCTTATTCTTTTGTTTATTGTAATTGTTGTTTTCTTTTTAATTAACAAAGTCAATAAAAAACACAAAGGAGAAAGGCTATGACTTTTTGTATTTAAATCCTCTGTTTGAATTTTATGATCGCTACAATTTTGTTTTCTCCACCTAGGTTGAACAAAACGGATCACACGAGGGTTATCCTCGAAGCGAGAATGAAGCAAAAATAAAATCGAACGACTGCCCCAGTGACCCTGTTAGGAGAGAATCCAATGTTCAGAGTCGCTACCTTTCACAACTAGAAAACAATTCCAAAGAAAAAAGTCCAGTAGTGTCTAAGGTACGTCTCCCCCTCCTATGTTTCTCTCTTTTTTCCTATTTTTCCTTCTCTCGGTACCACGCACTTACTCTTATTTCTTTATGAGAGTCTTATTCTCGATTCCTTTCGTTTTCTGTTTCAATGCATGCACTACCATTTCTGCATGCAGTTTAATCGATGTCTTTTCTATATATTTCAGAATAACAAATTTTATTACACTTTACAGTAAAAAGGAGTCGGTTTCCTTAAAATGAGTTTGTTTCACAGTTCTATAAAACAGCATTATATGATTTTGAAAAAAGAATTAAAAAAAAATGAATTAAGAGCCATATTAATACCTAAACGAGCAGAAATAGTCAAATAATAATTCAAGTATAAAAATGATTAGTTCAGAACAAAGAAAGAAAAATTCTGATCAAATTTAAAACAAACAGAAATTATCACAGATTAAAGAAGGGCTGTTACCCCTTAAAGGCTAGAGGCTTTAGAGCGTTTTTTGGCTCAATTTGGCCAAGCACATTTTTTAAAAATCAGGGTCCTCTAGGCCCAGGGACTTACTTCGGTTTTAATTTTCAATTTGCTCACCAAAAAGTGTTTGAGAAATGTGGCCAATGTGATTTAAGAAATAATCTTCCAAAAAGCGTTTGTTGTTCCTTTTTTGGGACCTATTTTCAGACAAACCTTCATTTAGTTTTTTTTTCTTTAGGACGGTCCCCTCGTCCTAAAGGATTTCGGATTTTTTGTTTCAAGTCAATCAGAAAAATTTGTCCGGTCATTTGTATGGATCGCATACCCCAAATTTAATTTACTTGTACATTAGGGTCCACTTGGGCCATGAACTTACAGGTGTAAGGTTCAAACCGAAAAAGAAATTTCGGTGCTCCTTTGGGGTAACCAATACTTTTTGGAGGTTTTTCTTGTGCATTTAAGTTTTCTTGGCCCAAGAACTTAAGGATTCGAGTTTTGAGCAGATTAGAAAAAAATTCTTTGTTCCCTTTCGGGTCCCTTTTTTTAGGGGGGGGGGTCTTGTGCATTCATGTCTTCTTGGCTCAAAAACTTCAGGGTTCGCGTTCTGATCTGATTAGATAAATACAAGTTCAAATAAGGATAAAATCCTTTTAATAGACAGTGATATGCTTCACAAAAATGCTAGATATTTTGGTCACATATGCATTGACCGTTGATGACGTTGTCGATGACAGTCCTGATGACGTCACTGCATGTGTGACTAAAATATCTGGTATTTTTATGAAATTATCACTGTCTATTAAAAGAATTTTATCCCAGTTTGAACTTGTATTTACCGTCATGGAAAGACAGTGTGGTCTTTAAATTATCTCAGCTGATTAGAAAAAAAATGTTCACTTTCAGGTCCCATTTTATTTCATTTTTTGGGGGGTGGGGGGATTCTTCCAAACTAGATATATTATAGATTAGGCTCCTCTTGGCCCTGGGACTTGATGATGCAAGCTTCATCAGATCAAGGACAACAAGGCTTTCAATAAAGTTCAGGGACCCCTAAAATTCTTTTCTCTCCAAAAGAAATGTTTGGTCTCCTTAGCTCTCTGGCATTAGTTTTTAAAAATTTCTAGTCATTTTGAGCCATATTTAAGATTGTATGCCCTAACTAAAGAAAAAAGAAAAGATTTTTGGTCCTTTTTGGGCCCCATTTTAGGGGAAACCCAAATTTTCTGTTCAATTTTTATTGTTTATTGGAGTCCCTTTGGACTAGGACTCCAGGATATAAGTTTTAAGACAGTTGTGAAAAGGCTTGCTCTTTGTTTTTTTTTTTGGGGGGGGGGGATGTTACATGCCCCCAAGCTGAAATCGATTTGGTGTATTAAGTTTAAGTTTCCAGCTGTTACTCTTGCCATTTGAAGGGTCCTATTTTCAGGGGAAGCAATTTTTTTTTTGCTCATCACCAAGGCCCACTTAGCCCAGAAATTAAAGGGCATAACTTTCCAGCAGATTAGAAAAATAGTCTTTCGTGTTCCATATTTTGGGGGCCAGTGCCCCTAAACTTGTTATTTTTGTGCATTAGGCTGATGTTGGCCATGAATTTAGAGCTGTAAGTTTCATGCTAATCAGGGACAAACTCCTTTTTGGCCCCTTTTTTTCAACAAAACGTTTTTTCCCTTGGCGATCGCGAAACCTTTGAAACCTTTTGCCAATAGGACACCAAGATACACCGGTTTTCACCCTAGAAAACTTATCTTTAAACAATTGGCTATTTACATAATTTACAGCCGATGCCCCAAGGGTTATAGGGGTCTTGTCATCCCAGAGGTAAATTTAATAGCTATCTCAAAATTATGATCCGACGTCAAAAGGGACTGTGTGAGTTTTGGTTGGAGGGGGGGGGGGGTCGTAAAAGGGGACGGGAGCCTTCTGGTTGCCTCCCAATCACTTTAGACCCTTAAATAGGGCACTAGAACTTACATCGAATGAGCTCCCTCCAAAGTTTCTACGTCTACCCCTCTATAAGAAATGGTCGAAAAAAAAATACATGGCAGGCACATTGCTTTTTGTTTAGGCAACGTTAGGGCGTGGCGCTAGAGTGTAGGCAACACTAGTGGAGCAGCACTCAATACAGCTGAAAGACTGTTGAAATAAATTCTTGAAAAAAATGTTTTCGGCTGCTAATAAAGGTGTGTAACTCGGATTTTTTTTTCTCTGTCATTCGCAGCAACAAGAGGATGAGGCAAAACTCGGAAGTTCTTTAAAAGAAAAACTTAATTTTTTTTTCTCAAGTTATTAAAACAGCATAAAATATAGCTGAAGTACTGTTTAGTATAGATTAAATTCTTTTAAGAAATATTTCAGACTTCTAATTAATTTATCCGAAAAGTTTGAATTTTTTTTTCTCTATCCTTTGCAGTCTCAAGAGCAATGTCAAAACCTTCAAAGGCTAATAAAAGTTTGTGCATCGTGAATATTGAAAGTTCTTTTAACTGAAAGTAAGGAGTGACATTAAAACTTAAAACGAACAGAAATTATTCTGTATATGAGAGGGGCTGTCCCCTCCTCAACGCCCTGCTCTTTACGCTAAAGTTTAACTCTTTGTCACAACTCTACTTTTTAAAACAATAAATACTTTAGCGTAAAGAGTGGGGCGTTGAGGAGGGGACAACCCCTTATGAACGACTCATTAAGGGGCTTAAGGAGTATACTTAAAACGAACAGAATAATTTCTGTTCGTTTTAAGTTTTAATATCGCTCCTTAATTTCAGTTAAAAAACTTTTTTTTATATCTAATTTCTGAAGGTTTTTGAATTAATGCAGGTTTTGAATTTGAATCACCGTATATTAATGATTAAAATGAAATTTGCATATTAGTTTTACTTTTATTTAAGTAATAATTACCTTATAATACCCCAAGTTTGATTTTTGTTCCAGTTATTTAAGAATAACTCACAAAGGCTGTTTAATTCGAATAATAACCTCTCAAAAACTTTAGCGTAAGAGCAAGCTATTAAGGAGACGCAAACCCCTCAAATACGAAATATTTTCTGTTCATTTTAAGTTTTAATATTGCTCCTTACTTTAAGTTGAAAAAAATTGTTTTTTTATTTAATTGCTGATCGTTTTTTAAATAATGTTGGGAGATCCAGCTACCCTTCCATAGAAAATTCCCTTCCCCCTCGAGAAATTTCTCCATATAAAGATTCTCCCACGTAACTTAAATTAGCGATGTTTTCGGAACTAATTTTGTAAGGCATAGTAACAAAACGGCCAGAGGTCGAAAGTAATATTATGAAAATAAGTCACAAGTTGAGCAATTCTCAAATGACTGAAATGAATGAAAGAAAAGATCTGTAAAACATATACTTAATAATTTGTGTTCGTAAATAATTTGTGTTGTAATTATTTATATGTGGAGAGCCAAGATCAAACCATGCATTAATTCAAAGACGTCCAGAAATTAAACAAAAAAAAAAAACAAGTTTTTTTAAATGAAAGTAAGGAGCGACATTAAAACTTGAAACGAACAGAAATTACTCCGTATATGAAAGGGGCTTTTCCTTAACGCCCCGCTCTTTACGCTAAAGTTTAACTCTTTCTCTTAACTCTACATTTAAAAACAGTATAAAACTTTAGCGTAAAGAGCGGGGCGTTGAAGAGGAAAAGCCCCTTTCATATACGGAGTAATTTCTGATCGTTTTAAGTTTTAATGTCGCTCCTTACTTTCGCTTAAAAAAACCTGTTTTTTTTTGTTTAATTGTAGAAAAGAGCTTGAAACTTCTAAAGTAGGATTCTCTGATACGCTGAATCTGGTGGTGTAAATTTCGTTCAGGTTCTATGATTTTTACGGGTTGTTACCTCCTCACCTGTGCTTCCAAACTTTAGTCTCTAGATCGCGCACGAAAAATGCAGGATCAAAAATCTGTCGGCAATACTTCAATTCGTCGCAATCCAAATTTCTACCACCAGTCTTGATCCGGTAGGGCAACGGGGAAGAAGCTACAAGGTTCTGCTCCGCCTCAAGGTTTGTCGCTTGACCTAAATCTCTTGACTTGTCTAGTTCTTCGGCATACCGCATTTTTAGGTATTTTGGATATTTACATCTACCAAGCTCCAAATACTTTTTGTAAAGGCGCTGTCTATGTGTGGTAACACTTTTAAGATGTATACCTCGCTTTAATTTAATTTTCCCCATGATTTCGGCTTTGCGTGCACAACTTTACTGAACGCTCCTGACTATTTCTCATTTCTAGGTTTCTTCATTGCATTGAAATAATTTATGATAATTTCACACTCTATTAACAAGCAGCTGATTATACCAGTTTGTCAGTTTGGTCTCTAGGGGGTATTATCGGCGGTCTGAAGCGATTCTTTCTGGCAACCGACTTGTAAAAATTGCAGGTAACTGAAAATATTCTAGGGGACTGTTAGAAAACAGGAAAATAAATCAAACAATGGTTCCAATCATCTTACAGGCTATTGTCTTCTGCTCATGATAGTACCGATTTTGTTCTAAAAGCAATATCCTTTATATAGTACACTTGTGAAAAAGACCTAGAACATTTTCTAAGATTTCTAAGCAATTAGAGGAAATAGAGCAAAATCCTTTCAAACATTTTGTAGCGTCTTCAAGAAGCTATGGCCTGATATTAAAAGCGGCATCTTCCGGCAATGAATACTCGAGTACTTTTTAAATATAAATTTTCAATTTAACATGGGACTTTCGAGTTCCATCAGTTCACTTAATCACGGCCTTGAGTTTTAATGTTGTTCCTTGCTTTCAGTCGGAAAAAACTTGTTTTATTGTTATTTAATAACAACCGCAAGCCGAAGATATACATTATCTTTGTTTTTTTTTTATCACATATAAATCATAGTTATGAAGTTGCTTAAGGTAAAATTAAATGCTAAGATTAGCCAGAAAATTACACAAACAAATTATTGCTTATATCCACCATTATTTTATAAAAATTTTAGCGTAAAGAGCAAGGTATTGACGAGAGGGTGAGCTTCCTCATATATGTAATTTGAGGAGGTTCGCCCCCTCGTCAGTATCTCGCTCTTTAAGCTATAGTTTTAATGAAAGGTAAACAGCGAGGTATTGATGAGGGGACGAACCCCTCATATGCGTAATTATTTCTTTTTGTTTTAAGTTTTTATAGTACTCCTTACAGTTGAAAAAACTTGTTTTGTTTAATTGAATTTCTGATCGTTTTTTAAATAATGCTGGGATGTCCTGCATCTCCTTCATAGAAACTATCTTCCCTTCATTTTTTTTGTCACCTAAAAATGGTACTAGAACTTTTAATTTTCGTTCAAATGATCCCTCTCACGAAATTCTAGGACCACTGGGTCGACACGATCACCCCTGGAAAAAAAAACAAATATATACGCATCCGTGATTTTTCTTCTGGCAAAAAATACAAAATTCCACATTTGTGCAGACAGGAGATTGAAACCTCTACATTAAGGTTCTCTGAGACACTGAATCTGATGGTGTGATTTTCGTTAATATTCTATGACTTTTAGGGGGTGTTTCCTCCTTTTCTCGAAAATAAGGCAAATTTCTTCAGGCTTTTAACTTTCGATGGGTAGGACTGAACTTGATAAAACTTATATATTTAAAATCAGCATACAAATCCGATTATTTGATGTATCTATTGGTACCGAAATTCTGTTTTTTAGAGTTTCGATTACTATGGAGCAGGGTTGCTCCTTACTTACAGTTTTTTTTTACCACGAACAATTTGGTATACCGGCATTATAATACTGATCAGGTCCTATTCAAATTAGGTAAACTCTTGAAAAGAGAATTCTATCTATTTAGTCCTCAAATAAGTCCGCTCTTGTAACAAGGATTTTTTTTTCGCCTCAGGAGGAACAGGGAAAACTGCCGAGTTTGTGAAAATCTTGAAAGGAGAAATAAAAGAGTTTGTTTGTCAAGCTAATAGAGCAACATTAGGACACAGCTGAAGCACTATTTAAAATTAAGTAAATTCTTGGAATTTTTGTTTTTTAATTGGATTAAATTAATTATCAAAATGAGTTACAACAAAAAAATAGAAGGGGCCATAGGCTCTAGATACTTTGGGCCATAGACTCTAGATGTTTAGTTTTGTCTGAGGAGTTCATGACTGCACGAAAATGGACTATATAGGTTTTGCTGAATACATATCAGTATTTAATATAAATAATAGTTATTGTAACAGTAGCAATAATTATAGAACTAACAGTAATGATAGTAAAGGAGAACATACAAAAAGTTGAAAAATAAGGAAAATGAGAAAAAAGAAAAGTAAAGACAGAAAAAAGAAGATAAGTGATAAGCAGTGGGTGCCAGTTAACGAAAAATGACAATGAATTTTATCTAATTAAACGAAGAATAATTATATATATATATATATATATATATATATATATATATATATATATATATATATATATATATATATATATATATATATATATATATATATATATATATATATATATATATATATATATATATATATATATATTAAGGCTTTTGATAGTTTTTCTTTATCCTTTGATTTTTTTTTCTTTTACAGTCTCAGGATGAAGCAGCAGCTAATGTGAAAATGAGACGGTCTTTGTTTGAGCGTCAGTCTAGTGGTGACTCCCAAGGTAATGTGAGCCAGGAAGTCAAAAGAAAATCTGGTGAAATATCGGATGGTCTAAAAAGCAAGCTTCAAGCTTTAAGTGCAGCTGAAAGTTCCATTCTGAATGAAGAAGTCAAATTTTTAAGCCAAAGAAGAAAATCTTTAGAAATGTCAGAGTCGTTGAAGGTATTAACTCTTTTCAATTATTAATTAATTAAATTTGAAAATTATCCACTATAATCAAATTGGTTGCGAATTATGCTAAGAAATTATTACCAAAAATGAACAAAACTGCGCATCTATGATTTGGGAGTTTGAAAACCATTATAATAGGTTGCACAAAATGCTGGAGTTTTTTAATTAAGGCGATGTGGTACCTTAAAGAATCGTCCTATCTTGTCCATAATGAACTTTTTTGGTTTGCGTGGCCAAACTATTTACAATTGAGTGGATGATCCTGCCATAACATTTTTGTCTTGGATAAGAGAACCGAATAAACGGCAGAAAAGCGACAACTGCTTTCCCAGAAATCTTAGAAAAACCATTTAACTTATCCTGTTTTGTACCAGGTGTATTCAAATTTCATGAAACTTACTGTATTAGAAAGTGTGAATTTTGTTTTTTTCTGTTAAATGGAGTAGACTTTTCTTTTTAAAGTTTAGGGCAGTTCCTAAAAATTTTCTAGCATGCCTGCTAGGAAAACGTTAAAATTAGCTCAAAGAAAATATCATTTGAACAATTTACAGCATTCGGAGTTCCCTGTGGCGCTTCCTGCTTTGATTAAAAATCTTGTCGACACAAGGGTCGTTATTATTTATGTTGTAGGTGCATTGAATGTGGAGCGCTCGCTTAACAATTAGTAAAGGATTATATTTTTTTATTATTTTAAAATAGGCTCCAGATAGTCTTTTGAACTGTTGGCACATTTAAGATCCCTTATCAATTTTTACTAAATTTTAAGGAACTATCATTTGACTGATTGGGCAGCTTCGGGAGTTCTTTGTAATGCTACTCGCTTTGATTAAAAACCTGGCTGACTCAAGGACCTGTTTGATTAAAAACCTGGCCGACAATGGGACCGTTATTATTTATATTGTGGGTACACTGAGTAGGCATAGCTTTTCTTAGTAATTAGTAAAAAAAAATGTATTGTTTTTTGTTAGTTTAAACTAGGCTCTGGTCAGTTTTTTTGAACTGTTGTCATTTTTAAGATCCCTTGTCAATTTTTACTAAATTGAAGGAACTATCATTTGACTAGTTTGACAGCTTTGGAGTTCTTTGTGGTGCTGCCCGCTTTGATTAGAAACCTGGCTGACTCATGGACCGTTATTATTAGGCTTTGCTTAGCAATTAGTAAAACGTTCTACTTTTTAATCATTTTAAACAAGAGTCTAGTTAGTTTTTGAACCGTCGACATATTTAAGATCACTTGTCAATTTTGACTGAGTTTGAAGGAAATATCATTAGAGTAATTTGGGAGCTTTGGGAGTTCCCTGTGGTGCCACCTGCTTTGATTAAAAACCTTGTCGAGGCGGATCGTTATTATTTATGTTGTTGGTACATTGAATAGGCAGCGCTTTCCTCAGTAAATGGGAAAATATTATGTTTTTTCTTATATTAAACTATGCTCTGGTCAGTTTTTTGAAATGTTGTCATTGTTAAGATCTCTTATCAATGTTTCTAAATTGAAGGAATATCATTTGAGTAATTTGACAGCTTACTGGTGCTTGGAAAATTCGCTAATGGGCCATTTATCTTTGAGACGGTCAAATGATTTTTATGGTGTTGCATGACCTTAATATAATCTAAAGCAAGAATTTGTATAATTAAAGCTAAGATGTCCTCCGACACTTGGAATAAAAGCTGTTCTATTTTTTTGTTTACTTTTTTATTTTTTATTTTTTTGTTTGCTTATTTTGTTTGTTTTTTTGTTTACTATTGTTTGAGTTCGTATAAAATTTTTTTTTTCATTATTTTGTCATTTTTCTTCTTCATCTTTTTATAAAAATTGTAAATATTTTTGAAATGGAATGTGGACTTTATATCAAACGATTGGATTAATGACTTCATTATTTTTTGAAGGGTAAAGAAAAGTAAAAAAGAGCCATTCCTTTTCGTCTTAGTACTTTAACTGCATTGGCAATGTCATTCCTAACGCCCTCTCTGAATTTGCGAAAATATCTATTGATGTTTTCGTAAAGGTGATGTAAAATGTTGAGCATCTTCCGTTTCAAAGTTGTCTTCAAATTTCCCTGACGTTGTTAGTAGTGACTTCTTAAGCTACATTGCACGTCTTTTACGTTTAACTTCTTAATGCAATTATTGTGTGATCGGAATATTACGAAGAATATCAAATAATTTTAATCAAACTTTAATAACCTTAACTATTAATCAAACTTTTTCCATTTAGCTAACACAAGTAAGTAGCCACCTTTAAGCTATGATGGTAAAATTTGGTTATAAATATCAGACATGGGTTAAAAGCCTAGGTTAACCTAACCCAACCTTAACAAACCTAATCTAACCTAGCCCGTCATCATCAAACCTTGCATTAAACTGAATAAGTTAACTGGGAACGCTGACTTAATTAAAGGAGAAACAGAGGTATTTTTGAACTGTAACCATTATAAAACTAAATAAACGTCAAGATCAACTCTTAATTTTATTTTTAATCCTTAATAAAAGAAAATGGTCGCTGATGGACCAGCTAAATCTTAGCTGGTCTTATTCATTTCTGCATCGCAAAAAACTTGTATAGTTTTCTATGTTAACTTGGTTATGAGTATAAAATGATTAAAATATAAAAATAGTAGTCATACCTGTGTTAACGGCTATTAAGAGTAGTTCAATTGCAACTATTAATTGCAGCAATGACAAAAATGCTTATTTTTGCTCCAAGCTGCGATTTAAGGTAACTATAAAATTAAGTCACCGTGAAGACCAACCTCTAATTTTATTTTTAATTATAAGAAAAAAAACCGTTGCGGGAGTAAAGCAAAATTGATTTCTCTGGGAATGAAATGAAATTCATGAGGTTAAGGTTTAAATATTAATTGTGTATATGTTGTTTCGTTTTCGTTATAGAACAAATTGCAAGCACTTGCCAATGAAGAAAGCATGCCTCAGGCACGTATAACTCCTGACAAAGATGAAACATTCCAAAGAAAGCTCAAAACATTTCAGACACAAGAGAAGAATAATGATTCCAAGAAATCTGAATTGAAACTATGTGACGGTTTAGATGTTTCATATTCAGTCAAATCTAAGCTGGCAGCATTCCAAGAAAAGTGTGAACCCGAAAAAACTGTCAAACGACCTCCTCCAGGTCGCCTTGCCTCAGAATTGATCCGATTTAAATCTGCCGAAAAAGAGTGCAATGATATCCGACCAGTTACAAATTTGACAGAAATGAGAACCGTGGTCTCACATAAGGAAATAAGTGGCACTAAATTTGTCGATTCTGAAAAAGGAGAAGTCTTGAAAGATGTTTCAGTAAGCAAAACACAAGACTGTAGCAGGTCATCGTCTAGGGCTGACAAGAACGAGGAAGTGGTGAACCAGGTAAGATTTTTGGCTTTCCTGTTTAAAACTTATGGTCCATTTTATTTTTATCTCTTCTTTGTTTTAGTTTTTAATAACTTGATCAGCAGATTAAACTGTCTAAACCAGGATGAATATATATGTTCTGCATTTTGCGTCAGGGTGTCACTCCTCTATTTTGTTTTAAGTACATGCATCATGTAGTCCAGTGGTAGCACGATGCTTGGCGAATTTCCACATGGAATATTCTCACTAGAAATTCCCTTCCCCCCGAGGAAGACTTACCCCTGTGAAAAATGTCCCCCAGTAAGTTCTGGGGAGGGGACGATTTAAATTAGTTGTTTGGTTCTAAACCAAATGTTCCCCACATTTTGGAATACAGCTAGAATACTTCAGAATCCCGTTTATTCTTCATTCTTTTTATTTTTCCTAATTTCCTTTTGGCTGCTCGATTTTACATGCCGGGAGATTTTTTTTTTTGGGGGGGGGATTATTCAGTTGGAATCTACTGCAGAGGGTGGGGGGTTTTCCTACGGGAATAAAACGAACCCGGGCATCGCAATGGATTGAAGCTTTCTTTATCAATATTAGGCCAGGAGTTTGATTCAAAACCCAGCAGGTCAGCTGCTGGGAGGCTGGGTGACTGGCTTACTACCTTTTTCTGAAAAAAAGAAAAAAAGAAATAAGAAGTCACTGAAATGTTTATTCCTGTCTCTATGCGTAATTAGTAGCTTTGGAGGATCCTTATCCTATATATGCATCATGGTGATTTCTCAGGCTCGTCGAGATGATTTAGCTTAGATGTAGAAAAATTATGACTTTCTACCGGAGACTTGTTATCTGCAGTATTCTTGAGAAGTTTTACCGATTCAATATAAAAGCTTCTTTGTGATCAGTGGTAAGTAGTTTGATACCGAAAAGAATTGAAACAGAAATATTTTTCTAAGTATGAGCATTGTGACGGATAAGAAAAGTTTCTCAGAAGTTTTGTAAAATTTTATTAGTTTTTTAGTACAAAAAATAATATAATTTTCCTTTGCCTACTAGATAGTGTAGCAAAGACACCAAAGAAAATAATCTTAGCTTCGAATTCAAGCCGCTTCAGACTCTTGCAACGTCATATTTTTAGAATTTTGTATATGTATAAAGACTTCTAGAACTGGATTGAAAAAATGTTACCGTCAACACTACCCTAAGAGTTTATCAGATCACAACAGACTTGATTGTAGCTATTAAGTAACTACGATAGTAGTTACTAAGAGTCAGAATATTTAGTGAAGCTTTTTGGATGCTAGGAACAATCTGATCTGTGTTGGAAGTTTTGGAGGAGATAGTCTCTTGTATAAGGAGGGTTTGTTTTTATATCAATCGACCTTGATGTCAAAGAAGAGTAAGTATAGTTTAGCATTTTTGTGGTCCATCCTTAATCCAATCCCTATTGGAGAGGGGCAAAGGGTCCATTTGGACAAAATTCAATATTTAAATAGGATATAAGAGAGGGAGGGTGGGTAAGGGGGTTGTAGAGTGGGAGCATCCTGAAATTCTTGTCAACATGATACACACTGAATAAGATTTTTGTGTCTAAACAAGACTATGTTGGAAACACCCGCCTACTTTAATCATTAGATATACAAGAAGTGAGAGTTGAATTAAGAAAACAAAGAATGAACTTCCCTTGTCGCGTCTTTTGGGCCTTTAGACCTGACTCTACCTCGGAAGGAGAACAGGGCTCTTAAATTCTTGCTATTTGGACATCTACTAGAGCGGTTTTTCGTTTTCAGCCAAGCTTGATTAGAGGCAACTGCTAGCATCCCAGTTATGCATTATATTGAGTGCTAGGTGAACAAGTAAAGGGTGAAAGCAAG
Organism: Artemia franciscana; assembly: GCF_032884065.1. Classification (NCBI taxonomy): domain Eukaryota; kingdom Metazoa; phylum Arthropoda; class Branchiopoda; order Anostraca; family Artemiidae; genus Artemia; species Artemia franciscana. Next base: position 17,975,019 of record NC_088865.1, on the reverse strand, counting down.
CTGGGGACTTGCTGGTCAAATAAATCCCCAAGTAACATCCTTGATTATGCCAAAAACAAAAACTTAAGCCAGTGTTCCAAAAAATTCTATGGCATCACCGTTAGGCGATGCGTTCCTGCTAGGGAAGATAACGGTGGTGATAAATTGACTAACCTTCCCAGAAAGTAAAATCACCTTGAAAATCAGAACATGGAACGTTCGATCAATACAAGCAGATGCAAGCAAGATACTGGGTGCAAATGAGATGCAGGAGTATGCAATCGACATTCTCTGTTTGTCTGAAATTCGGACCTCCGATTGTGGTACATTGACCATTATTAGCCCATCAAATGAGACGTACCACCTGTATTGTTCAGGAGTAGATGGCAACTTTGGTCTGCGTGGAGTTGGTTTTCTTCTTTTTGATGCTGCAAATCGTGCGCTTTTTGCGTGTGATCCAGTATCTCCAAGACTTGCTAGAACAAAGTTTAAAGTGCGAAAGACTAATATTGCAGTCATCTCTGCGTACGCACAGACCTTAAAGGTGACGGATGAGGCAAAGTCTACGCTTTATAACGACCTCAAACGAATTCTGGCATAAGTTCCGTCCCGAGACTTTCTTGTTCTTGCTGGAGATTTAAATGCCATAAATTGACCAAGCTATGACTCAACTCAATCTATTGTTGGCCTATTCTGGCCTAAGAACCCGTTGTGATAATAGTGAAAGGCTCATTGGTCTCGGTGTAGATAAGAATTCGGTCATGTGCAGTACGATGTTCTAGCACGTGAAAAATCATTTTAATCGCGTGGCACTCAAATGACGGAGTCACCAAAGCCCATATAGACTATGCACTTGTCAAGTCTAGATTCAAAGCTCCGTGCTGGACTCTCGCTCATATGTAGGTGCTAACATAGGCTCCAAGTCCGGTTCTGATCACAGCCTAATAATCACTAGAATTCTGCTTTGGTAATTCACCAAGCGTTGTAGCCGTGTATCCCCCAGCATAATCACTAGAATTCTGCTTTGGTAATTCGCCAAGCGCTGTAGCCGTGTATCCCCCAGCATAGATGTCAGGGGTTCGAATTACCCTGTAACCAAGGCTGTGTTCTACCTGGCCTTGATAAACATGCTCAGTACCCTCTCCATATAGAATTGTGTATATAGGATTGTAATATAGATTATATATCGGTCCATATAGATAAGAAATCCTCCTGAATAGATAGGTAAAAGTACTGGTAGGAAATAACAAACTCCATGAAAGCCGTGTCAAGGGCACACGACGCCTGTAAGCTTTATCATTTCCTGAGGCAGACCACTGGAAGGAAGCAAAACGTCTCTGAGGTCATTCTGAAGGACGGGCAGATCATAATAAACTTGTCTGCGAGAGTATCAAGATGAAAGGAACATTTTCAAGAAGTCTTGAATTAGTCACATCATCCGCTCATAATCCCAATCCCTCCTCCAGTTGTCCTTTAAGCACCTGATGCAGTTTGTCTTGAACTCCCAAATATCAAAGAAATAAGAAAAAGCCATTCGTTCACTGAAGAACTACAAATCTCCTGGTAAATACAGTCTGCATCCAGAATTATATAAAGCTGCTGATGAGAATGCTGCTGCTCATCTCAAAACACTTTTTGACCAAATTTGGACCGAAAAAAACTTCGCGAACGACTGGAAAGTTTCAAACCTTTTTTTTCTCTTCAAGACAAGTAAGAATGTAAGAACTACCGCAGAATCGCTCTCAATGACATTACGGCAAAGTCGTTTGCTATTCTTCTCCTCAATAGATTTAAACAGGCCCAAGAAAAGAGAATGAGAAAAGAACAAGCTAACTTTTGAATCGGTGGTTCTTGAACCGAGCAAATTTTTACCCTTTGGTTGCTGTTACAGCAGTGCCATAGATATGGTTTTCCGCCGATCCTTATCTTACATCGATTTCATAGCAGCCTTCAATTCAGTTGAGTGAAATGTCGTCTGGCGTATCCTAGAAGAGAGTGGAATGCCTTCGCAATTTGTAAAGCTTTGTAAAGCATACTATGAGGGCATGCAGACGAGGGTGTGGGCTTATGGTGAAGAGTCTGAAAGTTTTGCTCTCGACTCACGAGTAAAACAAGGCGACATCCTATCCTTCATCTTTTTCAATTATGTAATTGACTGGATTATGGAGTGAGTTGTCAGCACACACGAAAAACTAACGGTTGAAAAAGATGTTCAGGTCGCTGACTTAGACTATGCTGATGGTATTTCCCTCGCTGAGGATGATTCACTGAAAGCCCAAATGATGATAGACAAAGTTGCGCATTACTCTGCAATGGTCGGATTAAGAATTAATCCAATAAAGACCAAAGTGATGTATGCCAATTCCCAGACTCCTCCGTCTATATCCCTTAATTTCAAAAGCACTGAGCAAATTATCGAATTTGTCTACCTCGGATCCTCTGTGGATACGGAGGGGGGATTCGACCGAAAAATTGAAAGGCGTGTGTGCCTAGCCACTGCCATGTTTTCTCAGCCCAATAAATTATTGTGGAACTGTCGAATCATAAGCCTAACTACGGAAATTAGGGTCTACGAGGCGACCATCAGAAGTACTCTCCGATATGGGTGCAGAACATGGGCTGTCAAAGCTCAAAATAGAGTAAGCTGGATGTCTTTGATCACGAGAGTCTTCGTCGTATCCTACGCGTCCAGTGCCATGAACAAGTATCCTACAAAGAAATCCGCGAGCACTGTAAACAACAGTACCCAGTCTCGGAATTTGTAAAAAGACGACGGTTCGTTTGACTGTACCTTTGTCTACGCCATGAGGACTACTGATGCATCTGAAAGTCTGCTATTAAAGTGCAGCCGCTTGAAATTTGGAAACGTCGACTTGGAGGCCAGAAAAAAGACTGTTGGTCAGTGATAAAAACGACATAGAGCCGCTTGGAGGCTTCAGCCTCATCGGTCGGCTCTGGGACAGTGATTGGCTGTGCCACATAGAACCCGTTGCTCATAACCGTGCCCCCTGAAAAACTTTTATTGGAAAAATTATGGGTACCGGGTGAGGCGGAGCAGTGTCTAGTTCCCGTCAAAAGTAAAAGGTAAGCAAGTTGTGCATTTTGGGAGTCAGGAACCAATCTTGCCTTCTGGGATGGGGGGTGGTGGTCTGAATTATATTTACAAGAATGCCTACCGAAGTGGTTGTCCAATCTTGACCGAACATACTAAAAAGTAACAATTAATATCTTGGTTGCGCCTTTTCTAAATCTATATCCGAATCGTCCAACATGTCCGAGAGTCCTCAGACTTTTAGCATCAATACATCAACCAAAGGGGGGACATTATGTCTTGAACTTTCAAAGAAAAGCTTCTCTGATTTTGTGTTGATAAACTTGAACAGGTCTAATGATTGAAACCAAGTTTAACTGTCCTCATTGGTTGTTGTCTTTATCCTTTGAATTCTTGTTGTGACTTTTGATATTATCTTTCTAATGTCTTCAAACAAAAAGGAAATTAGGTTCCTTAAAGATTTCTAATATCTTCAAACAAAAAGGTTATCTTTTAAGGATTAGACCTCGTACCCCTTCTTTGACTTTATATGTTCTATTCTTTGAATCTTTGTTATGAGTTTCAAATAATCTGTGCACCCTTGATTAATATTTAACTGAAAATTACAGAAGCCATGGGAACCTGAAGCAGTGCTTTTAGCCCCAACTGCCAGATTAGCTCCACCAAAAAGTAAGCCTCCCCCTCCTCCAGTGGAATCTGGAGATTCAGATGAGGATGAAGTGCTACGAACTGAATTTCAAGGCAACTCACAGGTATAAATGCAATTGACACTTCTTAGCTTACTTGTATTCCTTTTATCAGGGACGAGAAATCTGTTTTTTGCGGGACGTGGAAATTTAGCACAATCCTTTGGGAATTTTGTATTTCCTATGCCAAGACCGAGCAAGTACATTTTTAAGTTTTCGAGAAATTTGCGACATAATATTTATTTTTTTTTCACTTTTTGTAGCGTATATAATTTGTAATAATTTTTTATCTTCCGTCTTTTCTCATCAGTTTTCTGCTGAACATAGATACCGTACTATGTTTCGGCTAGGAAAACTCGTTAAATTTATGTTTACCACATAACAGATTGCATATTATAAAGTTTGGAACATAGAAAACTCTCACTGTGCCATTGGACTTGCCGTGTCGATGCGTCAGTGGAGGTCCATCCTTTACTCGAAATTGATTATCTTGGTACATCTATGCTTCGGCAGAGGAAAGCCGATTTTTCGCTTCTGAATTCGCATGGATTTTTAGGTTTTTAAGTTTTCGCTCACCTCAGGGAGACACTACTATCAGGATTGTTAATAGCAATTATTAAATCAACAGTTCTATAGAAGACTTTGTGCTGTTCACTGATTTTCACACCACCAAAGACACGTCGCTACTAAGTTACGCTATAAAGCGTAAGGTATTTATGGTATTTCAATAGTATGTAAAGTATTTAAATAGTTTTAGGTATTTAAGCATTTAATTTATTTAAGTAATTCATCTACGATATTTAAAGTATGTAAGGTAAGTACGGTATTTAGCGTATCTATTGTGAGGCCTTTAAATACTGAGTTAAACTGTAAAATTCGCCCAATCGTAGATCTTGAAGTAAATTTGTTCAATTGAACGAGGAGAGAGAAAGATAGGTCTATCAATATAAATAAACAAAACAAGCAAATGACCCGAAGCAAAGCTTGTTAGGGCTTACAACCCCAGTACACATACAAATAAAAACAATACTAAAAAGGAGAGGAAATTAAAAAAGAAAAGAAAAATAGAAAGAAAAAGTATTCAATTACCCTGCTTTTCGATTGATACAGGATTACACTTCAAAAAAGACAAAAGTGACAAAACAAAATGAAACTAAAACCACTTGACCAGTATCGCCAAAAGCAAAACCAACATCTTGGCTCCACTTGAGGTTCACTCAACTATCAAAACGTAAATATTAAGGCAAAATAGCTTTAATTCCCGTGGGAATTCCCGAGGGTGCATACAACTACTGAACGAAGCAGTGCCAAAGTTTTATTTTTGCAGCAAATAATGTTACCTCGTTATTTATACCCCTGAATTCAGTATCGAAGTATTTCTCAAAACTTTCTGAGCGTTTTGTTTTCAGTGCTTTATATTAATTTTGTTCTGATATAGTTTGGTCTTCTTGTAGTTTTTGCTCTGATATAGAAATTGAGTGGAATTTAGCATCAGAGACTGTAATAGTCTCTTGAAGGCAAATCCAGACTTTTGTTTTTTCACGTATCTAACTCACATATCTAAATAGTATCTAATTCACGTATCTAAATAGACCCTTTAACTGCCACCTTAAACGTATTTGTAGTGAGCTCTTATTAGGGCCTTTTATCGTACTGGCCAGAGGCTCAGCCGAAACGAAGTCCGGCTGATTAAGAAACACTGATCAGGACAAAAGCATTTCTGGTTCACAGAACCAGAGAGCATTTGCGCAAAAACACCTGTCAGAACTTAAGATTCCTTTGGTAAAATAGTTCTTAGTAACGAACTGTAAGCAAGGAGCGACACGGCTCAATAGTAATCGAAACTAATAAAAATGTCGGGATTTTGGCAGGAATAGATATATCAAAAGAATTGACTTGTTATGCTGATTCTAAATGTATAAAATTTATTAAATTTGTGTTACCCATCAAAAGTTACGAGTCTGAAAAAATTTGCCTGATTTTGAACAAGGAGGAAACACCACTAAAATCAAGGAATCTTAGTATAAATCACAAAATCAGGTTCAGCGTATCTGAGAACCCTCTTTTACAAGTTTCAAACTCCCACCTCCAAAAATGTGGAATATTGTTGTTGTCTTTTTTTGTCAGAAAAAAAGATCATGCATGCTTGTTTATTTATTGATTTTTTTTTGTTCTAGAGGTGATCGCACCGAGCCAATACCCGTAGAATATCGGGGAATGGCTCATTCGAACGGAATTTAAAATTTCTTGTGCCTTTTTTTTTGCGAATAAAAAGATTAGAGGACAACTACACCCCTCCCACCCCCTTTTCCCTCAATGTCGTCAAATTAAAATGCCATTTTGTTCAGCATAGTTGAAAGGCCCAGCAATTATGTCTTCAGAGATAAAATGACCCCGCACATCCCCTGGTGAACGGTCTTTAAGTCAAAAAATTTTCCCATTGTTTACATAGCCTATAGCATTTGTTATTGGGAAGTATGGATACATTTATTTTGGTGGAGAGGAATTTTCTGAAGGAGGGGGGTTCTATGGTGAAAATTTTCAATCGGAAGGAAAATTTTCAGGAGGTGAACTCTTCAGAGGAAATTTAAACTGCAGGAATTTGCCAGAATTCTTATACGAGTTTATTTTGATTAGTCTTACTTTCTCTCTGCCGAATTTCCCGGGGCGAAATTTTTATCTGGTTGCAGTTGTCTAGATTATCTCCGCAGGTGCGGGGGGTATTCATCACGGGAGAAATTCTCCATGGGGAAGTTTTTCACGTGATAAATCCTCCGGAGGGAAATCTTTACGGGAGCAACTTTCTACTGGGGGGGGATGTGTGCGGGGCAAAATTTCCACTGAGGAGGAGATTACATGCATGATTTTAAAAACAATCAGAATTGAAAGTCTTTTTCAAGTGAAAGTGTGATGAGAAATTGTTTCAATGTCAGGTCAAAATTTTGCTATAAACCGATAGCGAAGGTTAATATTTATCCAAAATTTGATTTTTAGAGATTATTTAGCATTTTTTTATTGATTTAAAAATATGCTGAAAATGGTTTGAAACTTGTTCGAATGGAGCATTTTTTTAAAAAATCATTTAATTAAAAAAGGCGATTTAAATCGTTCTACGAGAAGAAGTCTTAAGTAACGTCGTAATTCTGATTGGATGAGTGGATGCAATTGTATGTTTCAAAGGGAGTATCAACTTTAAGCGTGGCTCTGATAGGAGTAAATAATTTTGTATCACAGGAGTATCAATTTTGTATCATATGTTTCAAAGGGAGTATCAACTTTAAGCGTGGCTCTGATAGGAGTAAATAATTTTGTATCAATAATTTTGTATGCCGGATTTCACGTCCACTCGATCGAAAAGATGTCTTGATTTAGATAATGTTCGGGTAACAATGAATATAAGCTTCCGGCCAATGAACAGTTAAAGCAGAACATTGATATTCTTGTTTAAATATGTAACTTCAACTTTAGCCTCACACAGGAACAAAATTGTCCCGGCAACTTATTTGCCTAAATGAGCCCTTTTACTTGCTTTGTTGAGGAATTCGTTGAGCTGAAAAATTATATATTTTACCCTTTTTGCTTTATGTATTTCTCATTTTTTTTGGACGACGTAGCGCTAATTGTTCATGACTACCTTTGGCCGCGTAAAGAGTGTTCTTCACTTCAAATATTTGGGTCTGTCAATTATTTCATGTCGATGAGCATTTGATCTATTGTACAAAAAAATGAGAAAAAAAAGTTTTTTTT